>NC_139974.1:828861-1091361 GCF_963993115.1 Abramis brama | reverse complement strand
AACAGAGACTGGCAGTATGTCTAATGGACGGACGGACGGACACACACACACACACACACACACACACACACACACACACAAACACAGACACGGCCGGCGGAGTTGTATACAGGTTATATTTTATACCCAAATAATACATGATTAGTAATCGAATTGGCTGCTCAACACACCTTTTCGATCTGATTGAAAGGGGAGGTTTATTCCTTTTCGCTTGTACGGTGGCTCTGAATTGTTAAAAAACCTCTCAAAATACTGGCTGTGGATGCGAAAAACGCAGAAAATCGAACCCGATCCGAATTTTTTTATTACGGACGAAAGTTTCGTAGACAGTGTGCAAGCGTGATTGACATAACATGAGGTCGAATTTTTTTTTTAACATGCGAAAATTTCGGATGCGAATTTCGGACTCAGTGTGCAATGGCCTTTAGTTCTTTTTTTCCCTTAAAAACTTGACATGTACCTGAAGTAAGTACAAATTAATTAAAAAATCAAATAAAGAACAGAATTCAATCATGTAATCTATATCAATGCTCATGGACCGCTCTAATGGCTTTAGCAAGTGGCCAAATAACAGCCGCGCTCATCTTCATACCAACACCACTGTTATTTGCATGATGTTGTGTAATTAAATCAAATCTGCTGAAGAAGTTTCAGTGTGTGTATGAAGGAACAGCAAAGCAGGGAAACCCAACACTCCTGAATGAGATCTACACAGAGCTCTACATCACAGAGAGTGAAAGTGGAGAGATCAATAATGAGCATGAGGTGAGACAGATTGAGACACAATCCAGGAGAGCAGCAACAGAGGACACACAGATCAAATGCAATGACATCTTTAGACCTTTACCTGGACAAGACAAACCCATCAGAACTGTGCTGACAAAGGGAGTCGCTGGCATTGGGAAAACAGTCTCTGTGCAGAAGTTCATTGTGGACTGGGCTGAAGGGAAAGAGAATCAGGATGTCCAGCTCATATTTCCACTTGCTTTTAGAGAAATCAACTTGATGAAGGACAAAACACTCAGTCTTTCAGATCTTCTTCATGTATTTTTCCCTAAAACAACAGAAATGGAAATATCCAGTGATGAATATAAAGTGTTGTTCATCTTTGATGGTCTGGATGAGTGTCGTCTGTCTCTGAACTTTAAGAGCGAAGTGAAACTGTGTGATATATCTGAATCAGCCTCAGTGGACGAGCTGCTGATGAACCTCATTGAGGGGAATCTGCTTCCCTCTGCTCTCATCTGGATCACCTCCAGACCAGCAGCAGCGGATCTCGTCCCCTCTGAGTGTGTCCATCGAGTGACAGAGGTACGAGGCTTCAATGAGCCACAGAAGGAGGAATACTTCAGGAAGAGAATCAGTGATCAGAGTCTGGCCAATACAATCATCACACACCTGAAGTCCTCGAGGAGCCTCCACATCATGTGCCACATCCCAGTGTTCTGCTGGATCTCAGCCACTGTTCTAGAGAAGATGTTGAGTGAAGCAGAGAGAGGAGAGATTCCCAAGACTCTCACTCAGATGTACACACACTTCCTGATCATTCAGACCAACATCAAACATGAGAAGGACTATGAGAAGAGAGTGAAAGATGAAGACATGATTCTCAAACTGGGGAAACTGGCTTTCCAGCAGCTTGTGAAAGGCCACCTGATCTTCTATGAGGAAGACCTGAGAGAGTGTGGCATTGATGTGACAGAAGCATCAGTGTACTCAGGATTGTGCACTCAGATCTTCAGAGAGGAGTTGGGCTTGTATCAGGGGAAAGTCTTCTGCTTTGTTCATCTGAGCATCCAGGAACATCTTGCAGCTCTATACGTGCACATCTCCTGTACAAACAATTGTATAAATGCATATTGGAAGAGATTTAATCCACTGCCTGGCCTGCATCAGATAGCTGTGGATGAGGCTTTACAGAGTAAGAATGGACATCTGGACCTTTTCCTGCGGTTTCTTCTGGGTCTCTCATTGGAGTCCAATCAGACTCTCTTACGAGAACTACTGACACAGACTGGAAGCTGCTCCTACAACAAAGAGGAAACAGTTCAGATCATCAAACAGAAGATCAGGAAGAATCGCTCTCCAGAGAGATCCATCAATCTGTTCCACTGTCTGAATGAACTGGGTGATGATTCACTGATGCAGGAGATCCAAGATTATCTGAAATCTGGAAAAATAGGAGAAACCAAACTCTCCTCTTCACAGTGGTCAGCTCTGGTTTATGTGTTGCTGACATCAGAGCAGAAGATGGATGATTTTGATCTAAAACAGTTTATTGGAGCACAAAATACAGCAGATGAAGTTCTTCAGAAGCTGATGCCTGTGGTTAAAGAATTCAGATCAGTTCAGTAAGTCACACTGAAAGCAATCATTACACTGATAAAACATGATCATATTTTTCGTACCTAAGCAATACTGTAAAAGGAGAAATTTTTATATATATATCAGTGTTCCTGAACTGAGAGACTGAAGAGTGTCATTGTTCTCTACAGGTTGATTGATTGTGGTGTTACAGATGAAGGTTGTGCTGCTCTGACTTCAGCTCTGAGATCAAACCCCTCACACCTGAGAGAACTGGATCTGTCATGGAATAAAGTAGGAGATTCTGGAGTCGAGCAGCTTTCTGATCTACTGCAGGATCCTCACTGTAAACTAGAGATATTGTGGTAAGATTTTATAAAAGTCCCAACGTTGTCTGTTTCTCTCCTGTGGTGAATAATGAATGATATACAAAAATAATATATACAAAAAAAGTTTATCATTGTAAGGGTGGATTTCCTGCAGGGGTTCAGGCTGCAAGACTGACGAATGACTAAAGAAACGTTATTAGCAAGATGGTAGAAAACTGCACATTTCTTGTCTGTTCCACCCACTGCCACTTATACCAACAACGGAAATAAGCGCAGTGTTACGTTCCTCCAGATGGTCAGTCCAGGGGGAGGAGGAGCAACAATATTTAAAAAATAAACCAGGGCAAAAGAGGACAGG
Organism: Abramis brama; assembly: GCF_963993115.1. Taxonomy (NCBI): domain Eukaryota; kingdom Metazoa; phylum Chordata; class Actinopteri; order Cypriniformes; family Leuciscidae; genus Abramis; species Abramis brama. Next base: position 1,088,370 of record NC_139974.1, on the reverse strand, counting down.
AAGTCAGATTAATGTGCAAAATGAAAAGTGTATTTATTACAATATTGACAAAATAAAACCAATACAAAACTACTCTCAGAAGACAGCAAGCAAACAATGTAAGGCTAAATAATTGAAGGAGCAAGGTTCAACACTAAATGAGCAACAATGAACAGTCCTCTCTCCACTGAGGAGGTTCAAAGCCAGACACTGTTCTGGACTCACAAAAGATCTAAGTCAGTTTTCAACCCACTGGTTGACTGGACTGTCTCTGTTCTGCTGGGCTGACTGGTTGGCAGTGGTCTGCTCACGGATGTTCTGTTCCTGCAGTGTGAAAATCAAGCCTTATTATCCTCCAGGCACTGAGTGTTGACTAGGCACACCTGCTGCCACTTACTCAATCAGGTGATCAGGCACACCTGCGGCCACTCACTCATGCAACTGAGACACAGGCTACTACCTGAGAGAGAAAAAGAACAAAAACACACCCCAAACACACCCCAAACCAAACACATGTCCCTTAGGGTCATAACACGCAGTTACAATAGCTTAATATGTGGGAGAGCGTTGCTATAGAGAGTGACAATATTGTATTGCAATTTGTAGCACTTTAAAGTCAATACCAAATCAAAACTATTTAGCACATTATTTGTAATTGAAAAGGTTTAATGACAAAATATGGTTATGATTATACTTAAAATAGTTACAAAATAGATTTATGAGATGATGATAACTTATACCATTAATCTTACCCAGCATGTAAAATGTTACCAGAGAGAGAGAGAGAGAGAGAGAGAGAGAGAGAGAGAGAGAGAGAGAGTAAGAGGAAGCAGGAGGTAAAGAGAGAGAGCCCCAAGAAAGGGACCCAGAGAAGAAGAGAGCCAGAGCACCAAAGAGGCAGAGCAACAGTTTCAATCTTCTTTTATCCTTTACTGACCATGTGACTAAACCCAAATGTGAGACATTCAAGCTGACCAATCAGATAATTACAACTTCCCCCATTAAACTAAAGGTGTGACAGTTCATCGACCCCCAAAGTACACACATCTTGGCAGGCCTTGATCACTATCAGCCCATCTGTGCATTTAGGACAGGGATGGGCAACTTCGGTCCTGGAGGGCCACTGTCCTACAGAGTTTAGCTTCAACCCTAATCAAACACACCTGAACAAGCTAATCAAGGTCCTCAGGATTACTAGAAAATTACAGGCAGGTGATTTTTTCAGGGTTGGAGCTAAACTCTGTAGGACAGTGGCCCTCCAGGACCGAAGTTGCCCATCCCTGATTTAGGAACTATAAATGGTCCTTGTGGTAGAAAAAGGGGGTGAAAAACAGTAAAGCAAATGTCTTGGTTCATTTCAAATATCTTGGATTATTTTCAAGCCTACTCCATCAAGTAACTGAAAATGATGTTTAATCTTCAGCAGATTCTTTCAAAAGCTTCTGAGGTAATTTTACTTCTGATAGTTTTTGAGTTATAAATATTATTGGATGATGTGAAAAGGTGACAACTGCTTTCACATACAAATCTGTTGAGGAGAAATTCATATATATCAAATCATTTATATCAGTGTTTCCTGGAATGAGAGACTGAAAAATGTCATTGTTCTCTATAGCTTGTATGATTGTGGAGTTACAGATGAAGGTTGTGCTGCTCTGACTTCAGCTCTGAGATCAAACCCCTCACACCTGAGAGAACTGAGTCTGACATGGAATAAAGTAGGAGATTCTGGAGTCAAGCAGCTTTCTGATCTACTGCAGGATCCTCACTGTAAACTGGAAATACTCGGGTAAGTTTGTATAAACATATCTCATATGGTAAATGATTGTCATACAAAACAATCTACTGTGAAATTACTAATGGGACTGTTGCTTTTATTTTCATTAGATTCTTTCCATTGTGTCTGACATAATTTTACAATATTAATGATAGTATAAACATGACTGGATGATGTAAAGATGTGACAACCGTGTTCATAAACAGATATGTTGATGATATTTGGGTACTTGCATAAAAAATGACTATTCGGTTACACTTCATTTTAAGGTGTCATTGTTACAGCGTAATTATATATTTAAGTACTGAGTAATATTAAGCAACTATATGTACTTACTATAGGGTTAGGGTAAGATTAGGATTAGGTTGAGGGTTAGTTGCATGTAATTGCATGTAATTACATGTAGGGGCGGCAGTGGCTCAGTGGTTCATGTAGGTTGTCTATAAACCGGAAGGTTGGTGGTTCAATCCCCAGTACCACCTGACCAAGTGTCGAGGTGTCCATGAGCAAGACACCTAACCCCAGCTGCTCCCGATGAGCATGGCTGACACTGCCGTCAGTGAGTGAATGGTGAATGGGGAATGGGGAATGGTGAATGGGGAATGGTGAATGGGGAATGGGGAATGGGGAATGGGGAATGGGGAATGGGGAATGGGGAATGGGGAAATGCAGTCCATTTACCATTTATGTAACAAGGACACTATTAAATAAAGTGTTATTGAATATTCTTGCATTTTTATCAAATGGAAACTAACCCGCTCAAGCAGTTTGTAGAAGCGGGTCTGAACCTTAGACTGGACCTGTTAATGGTGCCGTGGATTAAGTGTCTGATTGTGAAGGTCCTGCTTATCTGAGCTGTAGATCCTGAACTGAGAGACTGAAGAGTGTCATTGTTCTCCACAGGTTGAGGAATTGTGGTGTTACAGATGAAGGTTGTGCTGCTCTGACTTCAGCTCTGAGATCAAACCCCTCACACCTGAGAGAACTGAGTCTGTCATGGAATAAAATAGGAGATTCTGGAGTCGAGCAGCTTTCTGATCTACTGCAGGATCATCACTGTAAACTGGAAATTCTCTGGTAAGTTTGTATAAAATGTCTCATATGGTAAATAATGATTGTCATACAAAATTTTTTCTGTGAAATTACTAATTGTATGTTGCTTTTATTTTCATTAGATTCTTTAAAATGTGTCTGACATAATTTTACAATATTAATGATAGTATAAACATGACTGGATGATGTAAAGATGTGGCAACCGTGTTCATATACAGATATGTTGATGATTTTTGAGTACTTGCATAAAAAATGAATATTCTTGCAATTTTTATCAAATGGAAACTAACCCGCTCAAGCAGTTTGTAGAAGCGGGTCTGAACCTCAGACTGGACCTGTTAATGGTGCCGTGTGATCATTATCATCTGATTGTGAAGTTCCTGCTTATTTGAGCTGTATATCCTGAACTGAGAGACTGAAGAGTGTCATTGTTCTCTACAGGTTGAGTTATTGTGGTGTTACAGATGAAGGTTGTGCTGCTCTGACTTCAGCTCTGAGATCAAACCCCTCACACCTGAGAAAACTGGATCTGACTGAAAATAAACTAAGATACTCAGGTGTGAAGCTGCTCTCTGATCTGAAGGAGGATCCACATTATAAACTGGAGATGCTTCTGTGAGTAGTGATGATTAAAACTGTTCATATTTTAATTTAAAGTTATTTAGTTTCTTCTTAGTTTACTTTCCTTGCGATGGTGAATTACACACTATAAACATGTTTAATAAGAGTTTTATTCATTTATTTTTTTATAATAGTTTATAGTAACAATTAAAGCTCCAATATGTAAAAAAATTTCACCACAAGAGGGCGCAGTTTCCAACAATAACAAAGGCGAAGCTTGATGACGCTATGAAGGAGTTGACGATGGGAGATGTCGTTTTTAATGCGTTTTCACCATCTAGCGATGTATCTAAATGGAATTAATGAATCATGATCACGGATGATGTAATTTATTCGTTTTTGTATTACCTGTATGTCTGATCGTATTATTTTATGTCATCATAATTAATGAACTGCAAGGAACGTGAAATGTTATGCTATATTATCCCGTTACAACTTACAGCTATTTGTCATTAATTCATATCTATTAAAATCATCTTTACTGTAACTATTACGTTACTTGAACAATAAAAAAAAATTTGATTTGCTTACCTGTCTATCAATACACTCGCGAGAGCAGAGTCTCTGTCAAGTCCAAGATTGTCGTGCAGCTCTCTCCATCTCAAAAACGCCTGGCCAATATTTATCCGGGTTTTATTCCTCCGTTTGTCACACAGTCTGCGTGTATCCGAATATGGACGCTTTCGTTTTGTTGGCACTTCAATACTCGCCAAAGAGTAATCGTGATCCATAACAGCTATAACCATACAGTCTATGGCAGTGGTTCTCAACTCCAGTCCTCGGGACCCACTGCTCTGCACATTTTGTATGTCTCCCTTATTTAATGATGTAAATGATTTCTTTATCATAAATAAACCTGACCCGGTGACACAGAAGGAGGACAGTCATACAGGATTATAGATAAGGGTCAAGGGTCATCATTCATTGTGATTTAGATGCAAAATCAAAATATGAATGTTTAAAAACAGCTTTAGCAATCATGTATCTCAGTATTATATTATAATCTCTCACTTAATCCTCTAAGTAGTTTCTTTTAGTTGTTCTAAAGTTGATAATGCAATAATGTCGCACACACTTGACTGTCTGTGTTTTAGTTACAGGTTCTAGATGTTAGTCTGACCTTCTCTGGATCAGCTGATGGAGAATAAAGAGCCTCTACAGACACAATCACATTCAACAGAATCAACAGACACAAACCCACAGTGATCATCACACACATGTGTGTTTGTGTAACTTTACAGAATGATCCAATCCTTCATCCAAAGTCAAACAAGGAAACCTTCAACCAGATGGAACTGGATAAATATTCTGAATGTTCAGATCCAATCTGACTTCTGACCTGTAATGCCTGAATCATAATCATACACTGTTCGTCCGTTGGCCAGAGGAGAACTGAGTGACTGAGTCTGGTTTCTGCCAAGGTTTTCTTCTCCATTCTGTCACTGATGGAGTTTGAGTTCCTGCCACTGTCGCCTCTGGCTTGCTTAGTTGGAGACACTTAATATTCAACAATATTATTGATCTGCATTGACACCATTATATGAGAACTGAACTGAGCTGGACGATGACATCACGGTTTTCTCCAGAGCGGCTGTATAGATAAATGAACTAAAGTAATAACTTTTTTACAACAGAAATGAATCAACACTGAACTTTCTTAAGCTGGACTATGACACTATTTTCTTCTAGATCTGCTGTACAGCAGGAACAAACTTTGTTGCATTATTTTCCTGTTATCACTTTAAAGCTTCTTTGAAACAATCTGTGTTGTAAAAAGAGCTGTATAAATAAAGGTGACGACTTTTGTTTCTTCAGAAGTGACATTTATTCTGACAAATGCTCTCTATATAATATTTATTTAATGACTTAATTTGAGTAATTCAGCCCTCCAAAAATATTCAAATGCCTTTGATTATAGTAACATTCACAATAAAATCATCTATTGCATTTCATTTATTTTATTCAAAAGTAAGGATCCATTGCCATTTTAAATGTAAAATGTCAATTTTTATTTATTTAAAATCATAATCATGGACACCTTTCAGTGTTAAATTGATTAATCAAGTTTTAATTTTCATTTAGAATTGCAGAATATACATTCTATATGCTGTCTTTAATCTATTGCCAACTCCACATTAAATCTTGTATATGAACGATTAACTGTATTCTATTATAAGTCGATTCAGCCGTCAGAGATGAAACTCAGAGTCCAGCTGTGTGTCCATGAAGAGTGACCGTTCTGGACAAACCAGTGAAATCAACTGATCTGAGGTACAGCATTAATGTCCGGATGGAGAGATCGAAAGAACTATCTAGATCTTTCTATGTGAGGTTTATCTATGTCAAATTAACTATATGAATTCTTGTCTCAATTCTATTATCTCTGTTCTATTTTATTACTTATACCAACTCACATTAATTTTACCTCTCTAATTAATTTGTTGTAATCTATTATTTTAATCTTTTGCTCATGAAACATGAAAATAATAATTTCTTCGTTAATAATTTCACAGCTGATTCAACTCATCAGCTCATTAACCCATGTGATAATGAGCTGATGAGTTGAATCAGCTGTGTTTGATTAGGGAGACAAAGAAAACGTGCAGTGTTGGGGGTCCTTCAGGAGCAGGGTTGAGAACCCCATACTGTCACCATTCACTCTGGAACTGCATTTCCCATAATCCTTTGTCTGTTCTCATCACTCGTGATTGCACTCAGCTGTTCCCTATCAAATTGTTAGTTTCTGTGTATATATACCCGGTCTGGTCAGTGTTTGTCACGGAGTTGTTGGTTAATGTCACTTACACTTCCGAAGTCTATTTTCTCGCCTGGTCTTGTTTATTTTTTTTATTGGATTGCTAACATGGAATTTGAACCCTGCATGGATGACTACGAATTGGATTGCCCTGATAATAAATATGCTGCATTTGGATCTACCTCTTTTTCCATGTGTTCCCGTGACAATGCAGCACTAAGATCGAGTAACACTAATAGAGAGATACAACCACGATCGGATGATAAGAGCAAATCATTTGTGACTCTAATGAGAGCTGTCTCGGTACTATGGTACGGTCTAAATCCTGACTGAAAATCCTCCAGATATCATTTCTTTCTAGAAAGGAAATGATGATTTCTTTCACAGTTGTGAGGATACCGCCTTTTCTAGTATCTTTGACAGAAAAGGTAGATTCGAGATCGGCCTGTAATTGACTAATTCTGTAGGATCAAGTTGTGTTTTTTTTAACAAGTGGTTTAATCATAGCCAGCTTAAAAGTTTTTGGTACATAATGACAAAGATGAATTAATGATATTAAGAAGAGGATCTATGACCTCTGGAAGCATCTCTTTCAATAGCTTAGTCGGTATAGGGTCTAACATACATGTTGTCGATTTAGATGATTTAACGAGTTTAGTAAATTCTTCCTCTTCTATAGCAATGAATGAATCAAATTTTTCTGATGCGATACTGTAGTAGACAGTTGCATAATTTTCTCCCTGATATTATCAGTCTTGTTAGTGAAGAAGTTCATAAAGTCATTACTGCTGTGTTGCTTGGAAACTTCGGTGCTTGAAGCTTTCTTTTTCGTTAGTTTAGTCACTGTTTCAAATAAATACCTAGGGTTTTGTTTATTTTCTTCTAATAGGTTTGAAAAATAAGTAGATCTAGCAGCTTTTAAGGCCTCTCTGTAAGTAATCGAACTCTCTTTCCATGAAATGCGAAATACCTCTAGTTTTGTTTTCTTCCAGTTGCGTTCCATTTTTCTGGCTGCTCTCTTAAGGGCCCGAGTGTGCTCGTTGTACCACGGCGTTGGACTATTTTCTTTAATCTTCTTTAAGCGCAAAGGAGCAACTGTGTCTAAAGTGCTGGAAAAGAGAGAGTTAAGAGTTTCTGTCGCAATATCTAGTTCCTCTAAGCTATCCGGGATGCTGAGATGATGAAACTGATCAGGAAGATCATTAATAAAGCAATCTTGCTTTGATTTCTGAAAAGCCAGAAATCAATAATACGCCACAATCACCAAAAACCAGGTTCAAAGAGTCCTCCACTATCAACTAAGTCCATAAAATGTCCACACAGAAATACAAAATGATAATATGGGAATATGGATAATGTGGGTGTAATGAATATAAGGAACCTGTAATCCAGCGATGATCAGTCAGATTGTCTGTGCACAAAAAATTCAGTTAAAAGTCAGTTCAGTCGCGATCACAGTCTCGTCGTAGTGAATAACTCACTCACACAAAAATAGTTGAAAAAATAAGGGAAATAATATAATCCAAACGAAGAAGAGTTGATCCTGTTGTGTCTGTGGTGAATGAATACATTATGGGTAGCTAGTGATGTTAGCCGTGACACCGAAGCTCAAAGGCGTGTGTGAAATTAATGAAACGGTTTTCAGTGAAGCGTTGTATCGATGCTTGATTCGTTCTATCAAAATCACGTGACCAATGATGCCCGAAGCTTCGTTTCACACACACCGACGTGACTGCTTCATAATCTGATTAAAAAATGCGCTACACAGGGTGTGCCCTCGTGGTTTGTTAAGCACTGCACTGGTTCTAAGCACTACCCTCTCCACAAGCACCAGTAATTCTAAAGAACACTTATTACAATGTTCATCAAGCACAAAGTCTCCATAAGCCTTGCGCGTCTGGGCTACAGTACATTGTTGGTCTGTAGTAGGCTACAGATTTGCTATAATCACGTGTAAGTGCGTGCGTGTTTGTGTCTTTGTATGTATGCACCTGCATTTATTTACTTCCTCTATTCATGAGTTCTTTTTGTTTACAAACAGGAAAAATGTCCACATCCACAATACAAAATGTTTTCTTTTCTATTTGTTTTAGTTACTGGGCCTATATGCAATGGAACAGATTGTTATCATATATTCAATATATTAAGTTCATTAATTTATTCATCGATTATTCATACATTTTTGCTTCTAATGCCTTGGTCTGTTGTGAAACATTTTGCAACAACAGAGCTTTCCCTCGCTTTCACCAGCAGAGGTCCTCGAGGTCCACGACGGAAATGTTTGGGGACCCCAATAAGTGACGAAGTGACGTGCTTATTGCTCGTGAGTATCCCTATGCCCTGCTCCCTTCGAAGGGCAGATGGCAGAGCGCTTGAAGTGGGACTTTGGAGTGAGCAGGGCACTAGTGTGCCATTATGGAGCCGTTTGGAACGCACTTGATGAAGGGAGCAACGAAAGACAACGTAATTTCCTCATTATTTTCACCTGGGATGTTCCCATGACAACGCAGCACGGTGTCCATCAGCTGAATAGCTGTTCTTACGACATAAATATAATGCTGTTAACATAACGGTTGCAAATATATATATATATATATATATATATTTTTTTTTTTTTAAAAAGCTTTTAAAATATGCGTTATATATCTGTGTGTGAGTGTCTCAACTTTTAAACTTTGGACCCTACATTACCTAACATTTCTTATGAAACTTCTCTTTATGAAAAACATAACATGAAAAAATTGTACAGTGTAAGTGATTAATATCTTTCCCTCATGTTATTTTTCTCTATCTTTTTTTTTTTTTTTTTTTTAGTTTTCAGCTCATTGTTTTCTGATGACATTGGACATATTGTTAATACATTTTGTATATTGTATACAAGTTGTATGTCATAAAAAATGTAATCTCTGTATGTTTTGCAACAACAACAAAAAAAGTTAAAAGAAATAAAATAAAGTAAAATAAAATAAAATAAATTAAAGTAGCAGCCTGTTTCTGTATTTGGTTGTGTTGTGAGTATTTGGAGCACACGTGTGTTGTGAAACTGATGAAGATGTTTTCTTAATTTGCGGGTGTTTTTTTCTATTTGCACGAGTTTTCTTCAGTTGCAGCACATTGAGCTCTCTCGGCCACCGTACAGAAGCTTCACTTCGCCATCACTGTGCATAGCACACCAAACAAACACAGTTGATGACATATACAGCCTACAATGAGCATTACACACTGTTTCTAAATCAGTGACAACAAGAAGGCATACAAGTTGAGCATTTACCCTCTGGGGTCTGAGGTGTTTTCTGGCCCTGGAGGTGTTCTGACATGCTCTGGCATTTGTGCTTATTTCTGTTACTTGTGACATTTTCATGGCTAAAGTCTGATTACACTGTATTCAGCACAAACTCTGCTACAATAATATATCAGCAGCATGTGTGTAAAAGTTTGTAGTTTTGAGATAATGATATTTATGCGTGGTTTGTGAAAATACAAAAAAAAATTGTCACTGAAATAAGGCCATGAAACCCATACTGATTATTTCTTCACAAGACTTTTGAAAATTGTATCACGTAGCCTAGAATATTTGCTCCAAAACTATGTGAAAATCATCCTAACTGCTCATTCAGATAAGACAATATAATGATTTAAAAACTGTAAGACGTGTTTTGTGTAAGAAAGCTTTATGAGGCGGGAGGCGTGAACACATCATTAATATGCATGGTTTCACACCTGAGAAAGACAAAGACCCTCCCCTAATGGCCCTATTAGGAGTTATCAGGCCCTGTCATTCTGAGCAACCTTGCACAAAGAATGAGGAGATTTAAAAAAGAATGGCTTTTTGATTGTTTGGATTTATTTACAACACAACATAATCCAAAGATACACAACATAAGCTATGTGCTGTGCTGCATAAAATAATAATAACAATAGCCTATAAATTGTTAAAAAGGAACACTTCAGTAACACTGCACTAGAGAAAAATATATTGATTATCATATGTTACTTCAATCTCATTTCATAATGTCATAACGAAAATAAACATTTGGAGTAAAAAAAATGAAGCCTATTTGTTTGGCACATTTTGCTTTTCAAACGCGTGCAGAGAACATTTACTGAAGTGATCAAGCCGCTCAAAACTATTAAACTAATTACTGTTACCATATTATACATCTACGTTTGAGCAAAACAGTATTTAACAGTAAACACGGTTCTAAACATTATAATATTCACCATAGTATACACTCATACTAGCCTACTTTTACCATGCTGTGTTTTATTATAGAATATAAAAACATCCTCGTGTCCAACATGTATACATTTAGCACTGAAAGGTTGCCTATCAGTCTAGTTCACATTTCAGTATGTTTCTGTCTATATATAGATACATACACATGTACGATATTAGTTCATGTTTTTACTCCAATCTCATTTCATAACATACATTTTAATCAGGCACCACCAGTTTAACATGTCTTACCTTAAAAATCTTCTCATCTTCAAATCGCGTTCTTCTAATTCTTATGAGGTAAATCCAAGGTAAACAGCACACCACAGCACAAACACAGTCTTCCAAACTCGATGAATAGCAGAGGAGTAAGTTACCAAGTCTCTGATTCTTTGTTTTGAGGTAATGAGGGCGTTTACAGGTCTGCGTTTCTCCGCGTGGAACATTTGCATGTCAATCGCTCGTGCGCTTGGGCGTGGTCACATTAAAGTTAATTAGGACACATTTGAGAAACTGTACATGCCGCTGCTTTTATACTGATTACTTAAACAGAGAATATTTGTTTTTTATATAATTTATATACTTAAAAAATATAGACTCCAAGCGTTGTATAGACATGCGTTTCAAGTCTGTGTGACAAACATTCGCTGAGTTACAGGTCATTTTCTGTCGCGTTTCAGAATGAGTTTCACATTGAGAGAGATGGCAGAACGCGCATCATGTTTATTTTCTTTACTTTACGAAAAACATAACATTTTGTTTTTATTATCAGTGTACACAAATAAAAGACGACATTTAACAGTTTTAAATTATGTATAACACTTGCCTGTATGACAAAAATCGATGGACTTATTTGAATGTCTTTTGCACTGATAAGAACAAAAGTGAGCTGGTATTACCGGCGATACCGCCGACCCCAGGGGGTTAACTCAAACCCCTAATTTTTTCGCAAGTTGAGCTACCACATGGCTTAAAGCAGAGAATGTCTAATAAGGGGAGAACTTCCACTCTCAGTAAACTTCCGGCTTCTGAACTGGTTGCAGTTCCACACTGGCTCCACATGAGGGCGCTCACAGGACGAGTGCAGAATGAATGGAGGTCTATGGCGCTATACCCCTCAAAATCCACTTTTCTCAGGATATAATTTTTTGTCTAGTAATTTGAATGTTGTATTCGAAAGGAGATGCAAAGAAATGACACATTGCTGGGTGTTAGATTTTTTAGAGTCACTTATTTGCTTTAAAAAGTCTTTTAAAATATCAATGACGTCATACACATCGTATGACCAGAGATACTGCTTTACGGCAATCCTTCAGTCACTTTGGTGCTTTCGCGCTCTGCACTTTCTTTTCTCTCGAGGCATCGACAACACAGCTGACACAGGTAAACACACAACACAGCTGACACAAGTAAACACACAACACAGCTGACACAGGTAAACACACGTGCTAGAAGAGTTTTTGTTTTGTTGTTTTAAAAGACCACGCCGAAAATACACACACACACACACGATGCCATCAAGCGGTATCTCTGGTCGTAATCAGTCCTTCACTGACCAATCAGCGTTCATTAGCAGAATGCTAGCGTGTTATGGGCAACAACAACTCAACCTGTAAGAAATCGAAAGGACATAAGTACTCGTTCATTCAACTTTCGACCTATAATCCATGTTGAACTTGCAAAACCTACAATCAAATCTGAGATTTCTCAACGGCAATCGGGTGAAAGAGACAAATTTAGCCGTCTAGCCCCATAGACTCCCATTCATTTTGCACTCATGGGCGATTGCCCCCAGTGGAACTCTGGTGGAACTACAACCACAATTCGGTACAGTAGGACTTAAAGGGGCATTCCACCCATTTGAACATCGTTTTTTATTTAAAGTGGGTCATATATGTAGTCGAAATGTAAAATAAATTTTGAATTTGGTGCCTTCGTGACCGAGGAAAGACAAAAAATATCTTCAGGACGCATTTGTATGAAAGACAACAACTCCCACAATGCACCACATTGCACAGCTCCGCAAGCCACTCCCACTAATCCAGAAAGCGCATATCTGCCTATAAGAGAAATCACTCCTCCGTCTACAAGGCTAGCTACCACCGGAGCTTGAAATTCATTTCACACAAAATGTCTAGTTAGTTGGCGAACTCATTAGTGCATTACTCCTCGTTTGTATTTCTTTCGAAAAGGTGAATTATTGCATGGTACCGGGATGTTCAGTCAGAACATATGCGGTGCGAAACTAGGATAGTTCACAACACAAACGTCCATGTCCTCGTCTGATTCAGAGATTTCGTCCAGGATAAATTGTCATCGTTTAAATTCTTTGCCGCAGACGGACTCTATCTCTGTGTTCGTAGCGGTTCGTAGTTGCATAGTGAGATCACCGGCGCCACCAGTCCACCCTAACTCGAGCCAGTCCGGGCTCCTCGTCCGCGGCAGGCAGGTCTTCTGCCTCGGCTGCTCTTCGCTATAATGCGGCTTGTAAAGGTAGCCACAAACACCTGATTCAAGCATCAGACTTCCGAAATCCTCTTCTTCTATATCATATTGAGCACTCTCCTCCGCTATTGTCATAACTTTACATCTGTCTCCACAGCGCCTGTTAGCTTAGCTTCAAACAAGATGGAGGATATTGCTTTCAGTTTCAGAGAGTAAAGTCCCACCCACTGATCTGTGATAGGTCTGTAGCGTGAGCGGTTCCCGCCCCCTGGGAAAGATGAGGAACTAGTGCTTGTAGTCTCAACAGAAATCCCCCCCTCTTACACTTCCTCCGACAATGACGCAAAATGACGATTTTTGCGTCATTGTGGGAGGAAGTGTAAGAGGTAAATAACGGATTTCTCCCGTCTCAGGGGAAAATGAGAGAGTGTTGCACGACCATTCAATAGTATGACTGGGTTTCTAACAATGCAAAGCTTAATGCAAATGGGTGGAGTGTCCCTTTAATAGGGAGTGGCCAGTCTCTCTTCTTCTTCTTCTTCTTCTGGTGTCGGCCAGGCTCTCTGTAGAAGGGCTATGCATAAAGGCTAGATCACTTGCTCTTGTTTATATGGGCATTCTAACCCCCTCAGCTGAGGCCATCGCCTCCTGGTGACCAGGAAGATAACTGCAAAACTGCTATAATCAGCCAGAAACAGTGGGTGCTTTACCTTTGCAGTTTAAATAAACCACACATCTCATATATTTCAACAGGGTATCTTGCTTTATTATTATTTAATATGAATTTCTTAAATAACCAAACTAAAACAACATTAGGCCAGATCCTTTGAGCGCTGCTGATGACACTGTGAAGTGACGCTCGAGTGATCAAGTGTTCCAATGTATAAATAAGCTTTCCTTCGATTCCTCCGTCCTCATTTTCTTTCCTTGCAGCCTTCCCTCGCATCCTACAGGGGCGGAGCTGAGATGTGAGGAAAGGAAACGAAGATGCACAAATAAGAATTGAAAAGCACTCAGTTAAAACATGCTGTAACTATTACAGGGTTCGTACACTTTTTCCAAGGTCAAATTTAAGCACTTTTCAAGCACTTTCCAGGTCCATTTTAAAGCTTTTTCCAGCACCTTACACTACCGTAAATTACATACCAATACATAGTTAAAATTCTTATTTAGTGTTTTTATCACATCAAAAGAGATAAACAGCCAAATGTTTCATAATAGCAGAGGGCTGCACGATATAGAAGAAAAATGAGATATGCGATAACTCATTAAATAATGCGATATTCAATATGCGATACGATAATGCTTAGCCTAAAGTGTGTCAAAATAACTTAAATTATCTTTAAAATATCTTTAAAATGATATAACCTACACATACGTGTTTCACATTCTTTTTGTGATAAGAAAATATCCCTACATCTTCAAGACAGTGAACATCAGTGTTTTACTGTAGCATAAGAAGTGTTATTTTAACATCACTGGGGTTTAGGGGTTCAGGTTATCCTATATTAGGTTTATTTAACAACAGAAACTGATTAATCAAATGTAAAAATAAACACTGCTTAGTTTTCACTGCATGAATTAAATATACTGATTCTTATTAACACTACAAAAGTTAGCCTATTCAGCCAAAAGCAGTGAGTGATTTTCTTTGTCTTTTGTTCATGACCCCAGTTATTGCAAGCCGTTGCGATATGCAATTATGCATATTGTAATATATACATTTGCAATATTTCGATATATTGTGCAGCCCTAATATTTAAGCCAATCACAAGTTTTATTCTTCAAAATGTATCACTAAGTATATAGCCTAAAGCATATGAATAATATACTTTTCATTATATTAATGTCCAAATATTGCTTACCAGATAATGTGATTTATATAGGCTGTAAAACTGAATTAATTTTAAATATGAAGACTTAGAAATATTCAGAAATATTTGACAGGCCTTCCCGTTTTGGGACACATTCTTGATATAGACAAGGTTTGAACAATATCTGAGTGCACAGGCACCTGCCTGATAAATGTATTTCATTGCCAAGATGTCTTGGGCCAAGACATAACGTTAGCTAATACATCTACTGGAATAGAGCAGTGTAAATATTGCACAGGGCCATCCTAAACCTTAAGTAACAGTATACTACTTATGCACTGGGCTAACGTTTGCAGGTTAATTTGCACGTTACAGTTCTGTAATTTTGGCAATGTTCACTGCATATTCCACAAATGAACATAACGGACATGCAATACTTACATTACATTATCACACCAAGTACTCTCAGTCACTAATGGCCCTTTCAGATAGGACGCAGACCGCGCTGCGCTATGAAATGAAACCGATATATTTCAATGGCTTGCGCCGCGCGACTCGGACCAAAGCGGAGCTCAGCGCGCTCGCGCGCACGCCGCGGTCAAAGTTTAAAATAGTTCAACTGTTGCCGCTGCGTGGCCAATAAAAACGGTGCATCCAAACAACCGCGGAAATCAAAATGAAAACTCCGCCTACTTTTGCTCTGGCCAGCGTAACGCAAATCAATCTGTATCTGATTCTGAAGGGCTACATTTTTTTCTCCATTTAATAAAGAACTATTTCGTCAGAAAGATATTTCTTGTGAAAGAAATACAGTTACAAATTCAAGCATTTTCAAGCATTTTATCCAAAATTCAAGCACTTTTCAAACCTTGAAAACACAACATCAAAATTCAAGCACTTTCAAGGATTTCAAGCACCCGTACGAACCCTGTATTAGAAGCGATAGAAGCAGTGCAGGTTTTTTTTTAATGAAACGTACCTTTGAAAGCCTCACACAGTCTTATAATCAAGTTAAGATAACACAATTTCAACAAAGAGGACAACACATTCTTTACTCTGTCTCTCTCTCTCTCACCCTCTGGTGATGTCGATCTTCTGTTCCTCTTTTAAAGGACACCCGCGCTCTCCGTGACCAAGTCAAGTCAAATTATTTGGACTCTACATTTATTAAACTGAATAAGCACATGAAAGAGCGTCTACCACAATGTTCTCAAATCCCTGGACCACCAGAGCCGTCTCATCAGCCTCTGGCTGGAATTACACATACGCATTAAAAACACAAGGGGATTATGATCAGTAAACACTGCGACAGGTTCAGATCTGCCTCCTATATATACTTCTAAATGTAGTAAAGTCTTTGGGCTTTTGAAAACTTCTTAGAGAAGTAACATATCGGGTGGTCAATGCCAAGTTCACTGTCCTGTATTAACACCGATCCACAGCCTGATGCACTTGCGTCCACTTCAAGCTTGAATGGGCGAGTAAAGTCAGGAGCAGAGAGAACAGGAGCTTTACAAAGAAGATCTTTAGCAGCAGCAAAAGCGTGATCACACTCAGAGTTCAGTTCAACTCTCTAGCTGTACTCAACAGATCAGTTAAAGGAGAAACTATAGTGGAAAAAGCTATATAGTACCCAATCATTAAGTCATTAGTTTTAAGTATGGGAAAATCCATAATCGCTTCCACTTTAGCATTAACAGGACGTACCTGACCATGGCCCACTTGTTTACCCTGGTACGAAACTACTGCCTTGCCATATTCACTCTTGGCCAATTTCACCGTTAATGAGGCTTTCACAAGTCTTGTAAACACTTCAAATAGGTCATAATGTGATTCCCAATGAATTTGAATAACCCACCACATCATCTAAATATGCCTCTCAGTTTGTCCCGCCGGATAAGAGCCTCTGTATGAGCCGCTGGAAAGTGTTTGGAGAGTTTCTCCTCCTGAAAGCCATGAGCGTATATTGCAGAAAGTCATCCGGCGTCACAAATGCAGAGAGATCAGAGGCACGAGCAGTAAGAGACACTTGCCAATAACCTTTCAGCAAGTCCAGTTTAGTAACATCTGACGCTGAACCCACGCGATCTATGCAGTCCTCCATCCTGGACAGAGGAAAAGAGTCAGGTTTAGTGACACGGTTCAGTTTCTGATAGTCTGTGCAAAACCTAAATGTGTCGTGTGTGTTTGGCACCAGAAGACAGGGCGAGCTCCACACACTCCAGCTAGACACCGCCAGACCATTTCACAACAGGTAATCTTCCTCCTCCTCCATTCCCTCCTCTTCCTCGGATCGGCCCGATAGGGATGCTGTTTGATGGGAGCTGAACCAATAACTTCAATATCATGGAACAAAACATTTGTTTGAGTGAGTGAGTGTGTCAGAGAATAGAGACAAAAAACGTTTCATCGACAGCACAATATCTCCTCGATGAGAATCACAAAGGTAAGATAAATGTTCATCTGTACCCTTCACTGTTTCTGAATTCGAGAGTCTGGGAGGAACGGCCACTTTCTCACGGTCAATTCAGCCTCACATTCAGTTTCAGCAACAGAAGACACTAGTGCGACTGAGACAGCAGAATCCTTCTGAACGTCACTGGCTTTGTGTACGTATGGCTTATTATTATGACAAACACAGGTTTTCTTCCTACGATCCATGGTAAGAATAACATAATGGGTTTCACTCAGTTTCTGTTCCACTGGATAGGGACCAGAGAACCGAGCTTGTAATGCAGATCCTGGGACAGGCAGTAATACTCACACAGAGTCGCACACTTGGAACCTCACACTAATACTACGTCTATCAAACCGCGGGTTCATTTGCTTTTGTTTCACAGCCAAATTTGCTCTCGCCATCTCACACGCATAATGCAAACGTTCACGTGTCTTGCTCACATAATATCAAGCAGAAAGCTAGAAAACATTTACAAAATATTCCCAGTACAAATCCCTGTTATGAGAATCTGATGAAACGTTATTATAAAACATCTCAAAAACAATGTACATCAGAAAAAGTTCCTCCAATATTTCTTATATTTCTGCTGATTCACACTCGGTCATTATCAATTTTCATAACAAAGGAGGAAGTTAAATATTTGAAATGCTATAAATACCTTCATTGTGGTAAGATAATGATGAGTAGTGATATAAGTAAAATTATATGTCATATGTTGTGATGAAAATTTGTCCAGTTTTCATTCTCATAAAACGGAAATGAGTTATATTTAAAAAAATAATAAAATACAAAACAGTTATTTTAAATAGTAATAATATTTCACATTATTACTGTGTTTACTGTATTTGTGGTCAAATAAATGAAGTCTTAATTCTTGAGAAGGTTGATGGTAGATTGTGAAGTATGTTTGGCGTATGAATTCCCCAACCTCTCTTCAGATTCAGTTTCTTCACTGACTGTGGGATTTCAGCTTCCAGGGTTTGTTAGTGTTTAGCAGAATCTCCCTAAACAATATTTAATTTCCACTGGCAGCCGCACAAACCCCGAAGCATCACAGATCCACCGCCATGTTTAACAGTCAGCAAGATGATCTTTTCTTCACACTCTTCTCCCTTTTCCTCCAAACACACCTTTGGAGATTGTAGCCAACAAGTTGAGTTGTAACTTCATCAGACCACAGTACTTCATCCCAAAAGGACTCTGTCTTATGGAAGTGTTTTTGCAGACCTCAGACATTGGGTTTAGTGATGAGATCACAGGTCAGGTTTCTTTCTGATGACTCTTACATGCAGATGATGTGTGTGTGATCAATACCGGTGCAGCTCGACTCCTGTGCCAGTTCAATCTTCTGCAGATCCTGAGCAGTGATTTGGGCCTTTAGTTTTGTGATCCTGACCAGTTTACAAGCAGTTCTAGTGGAAAATCTTCTTGGTCTTCCAGATCTTCTCCTCCATTCCTTTAGTTTCTTAATGATGTTTAAGAGGAATTTGCTACCAGGAACATAGATGGAGTTTGTGTGTCCATGTTATTATAGTAATGTGCTCTTAATGTACTGAGAGCAAATAAATAGATTCGATTTTTCTCAACTGATCTACATTATTAAATACAGGATCAAATAAATGTGAAAAATATGATTATTTTAGATTTGACTGTCCTATATGCTCATAGTTTGTTTGTTGATTTCCTCATGTGTTTCTCCAAACCCAGACTCCATTATAACGGTAAGAACAAGCGTCACTATCACACACTGACCGCAGGACTCTCTCTTTCTGTCCAGTTCATCATTGGCCTGTTCCTGCAATCTTGAGCTCTCAAACAGAGTTGAAGCTGCTGAAAAATATCTGAGTGAAACATAATATTTCTTTAATGCTGGACTGGCTGTCAGCTCCAGTGTTTCTGTCCTCCACTGTGTATTTTAATGCTGATGTGTTTTGTTGTAGAACAGCGCCACCATGTGTCATCAGCTGATACTGCTGCTCTGAACTTCTCTGATGCTGATAGTGATGTTGGGATGTTTTCTCTTTCTGTAGATGATGTTTTGTCCCGGGGCTCGATATGCCTGGATGACATGGTTCAGGGGGACACTATCGCTCGACTGCACTGTCTCTATGTCGTGTTCAGAACACCTCACAGTTTCACATGAGAAAAGAGCAGATATTACACACTTTACACACACATTCTCACATTACTTCCTGGCAGCAACGTTCTGTATGAGCTGCAACTGTCTTATGGTGTTTTTGGGAAGGCCAGTGAGGAGTCCATTACAATAATCCACCCTGCTGGTGATGAAAGCATGAACAAGTTTCTCTAAGTCTTGTCTGGAAACAAAGCATCTAATTCTTGCAATATTTTTCAGATGGTAGTATGCTGATTTAGTTATTGCTTTGACATGACTACTGAAACTAAGGTCTGACTCTAGTGTCACACCAAGATTCCTGACTTGATGTTTAGTTGTTTGACCCCTAGAGTGAAGGTATGCATTCACCTTGAGAACTTCATCTTTGTTTCCAAACGCAATGACTTCAGTTTTGTCTTTGTTTAACTGAAGAAAGTTTTGACACATCCAACTGTTGACTTCATCAATGCATTGGCACAGGGAGTCAATGGGGCTGTAATCGTTAGGCGATAGGGCTAAGTAAATCTGTGTGTCGTCTGCATAGCTGTGGTAAGCAATTTGGTTCTTTCTCATTATTTGGCTCATTGGGAGCATATACAGGTTGAACAGGAGTGGCGCAAGAATTGAGCCTTGAGGGACTCCGCATGTCATGGATGTCCACTCAGACTTATGGTCTCCTATACTCACATAATAACCTCTCCCATCTAAGTATGACCTGAACCATTTTAGGACTATCCCAGAAAGCCCCACCCAGTTTTCCAGCCTGTCAAGAAGTATGTTATGATCGACAGTGTCAAATGCAGCACTGAGGTCGAGTAGTACCAGCACTGATAATTTGCCTGAATCAGTATTTAAGCGAATATCGTTTATTATCTTTATGAGCGCTGTCTCTGTGCTGTGGTGCGGTCGGAAACCAGATTGAAAATTGTCAAAGGATCCATTCGAGCATAAAAATTTGTTCAGCTGACTGAAGACAACTTTTTCAATGATCTTGCCTATGAAAGGAAGATTCGAGATCGGCCTATAGTTGCTTAATATGGTCTTATCCAGATTGTTCTTTTTCAGGAGGGGCTTGACAACTGCAGTTTTCAGGGAGTTTGGAAAACTCCCAGAGAGAAGTGAGGCATTTACCACTTCTAGAAGATCTGCTTTTAAACTGTTTAACACACTTTTGAAAAATGATGTGGGAAGTGTGTCAAGAGCGCAGGTTGATGTTTTAAGGTGCTGTACGGTTTCTTCCAAAATGTTGCCATCAATTTCTTTGAAATCAGACATAGTAACTACTTTCTCAGGTGGTTTGATCTGTCTAACCCCAGGGCAACTCAAGGATGTGCTGATCACCTTTCTGATATTATTGATTTTCTCAGAGAAAAAAGAAGCAAACTCACTGCACTTGTTGTCTGAGAGCATTTCACTGGGAATCTGGCTTGGGGGGTTTGTCAGTCTCTCTACAGTAGCAAAAAGAGTGCGTGTGTTGTTTAAATTACTGTTTATAATATTTGAGAAGAAAGTCTGTCTAGCTTTGCCTAGTTTCATATTGAAAGCATGGATGCTGTCTTTGTAGATGTTATAATGGACTACAAGTTTTGTCTTCCGCCACATGCGCTCTACTTTTCTGCATTGTCTTTTCATATTTTGCACTGCTGTTGAGTTTCTCCAAGGTGCTTTTTGTCTGCCACTCTTCTTCCTGACTTTCACAGGAGCAATATCATCAATTACACTTTTAACTTTTGAGTTAAAAGAATCAAGGAGAAAATCAACAGAGTCTGCAGATATGCTTGGTGTTAAGGATATAGCCTTCATAAATAGTACACTAGTGTTCTCATTTAAGCATCTCTTCTTGACAGACACAGATCTAGCTTCAGTGGCAGGAGAGATCAATATATCAAAGAAAATACAGAAATGATCAGACAGTGCTACATCCTTAATAACAATCGATGAAATGTTTAGACCCTTACTGATAAGTAAATCTAGAGTGTGTCCACGATTGTGTGTGGGTCCATGTATATGCTGAGTCAGTTCAAAAGTTTTTAAAACAGTTTTGATTTCTTTTGCCATATTGTTCTCTGCACTATCTATGTGGATGTTAAAATCTCCAGCAATGGCAAAACAGTCAAACTCTGAGGTAATTGTTGATAGCAGTTCTGTAAAGTCCTCAGCAAAGGCTGGAGAGTATTTTGGAGGCCTGTAAATAATGATAAGTAAAATGCGTGGAGCACCTTTTAACACAATACCCAGATATTCGAAAGACAAGTAATTCCCAAATGATATTTGCTTACATTGATAGATATCTTTAAAAAGAGCAGCTAGACCCCCACCTCTCTTAACAGCTCTGCAGACACTCATAAAAGTAAAGTTAGGAGGGGCTGCTTCATTGAGGATTGTTGCACTGCAGCTGTCTTTTAGCCAGGTTTCATTTAGAAGCATAAAATCCAGACTGTTTGTGGTTATTAAGTCGTTGACTAGGAGTGATTTATTTTTAAGTGAGCGGATGTTAAAGAGTGCTAACTTAACAGACTTACTTTTCCCCACAGCAATATTAGTTTGACGTGTAATAGGCACCAGATTAGTTGGGTTTGCTGTACGGCTATTGAAGGCCTTAGACTTTCTATCTTGTAATAGAACAGCAGTAGAGAAAGATACAGGCACACTGGGTTCCCGCTTGTTCTGTAAACATTTGAGAAAGTTACTGTTATCATAACGGGGACCCGACACATATCACTGAGAGCTGGTATCAGTTGTTTTTGGTTCACCTCGAGCAGATGGAGGAGGGTGTGGGCCCTGGCGTTGTGGCAGAGGCCGAAGAGCTCTCACAGGAGGGGGAGGGCGAGCTGGGCCCGCAGGCTTTGGTGGTAATGGTGCCTGTCTTTTTTTGGTTGGTATCTGGGGGCTTGCAGCAAAAGAGTGGGATAGTCTGGTTCCAGCATACACCAGTTCTTCCATTTTCTGTGAGAAGCACAGAAGTGGCGACGCTGGAGAGAGGGAAAAAGTGTCTGGTGAGAGAGGCTGTTGCTCTGGTGTTATCGGAGGCTGTAATATGCTGTCCTGGCTTCCCTGGCTGTTTTCCAGGAAGTCGTCCTTGGGTGCTGAATCTTCAAGCACTTCTGATATGTCTGTCTGTGGTGTGCTCTGTGGGCAGGGCTTCTACACAAATGTGTATTTTTCATCTGCAGATCTTTCCAGTAAAGAAGAGCAGAAAAGGGCTCCGCTAATATTTTCTCCAGGATTTGAGCAGCTTTGACACTAGATGATGAATCCATCATCATCTGAGACCGATATGAGCTAAAACCTGCTGTGCCAAATCTAAATGAAAGCATGCGTGTATTTTGCACAGTTCTGATCTCAGACCTGAAGGCTGTTTAACAGTAATCTAGCGCCATCTTTACCCATGAAGCTCTTTAGAGATCAGATGCTGCACTACAGTATTACTGCTTCATGTCCACAAACACACTGGATTCATCATCAGAACCACAAGATTTAATGCAAGGATGTTCTGTTGAACTGTTTTTAATCAAAGGTTAAAGAGTTTTTGCTTTATAGACATGAATATAGAGAAAGATGAATGACAGAATGTCAGCAAAAGGGAGAACATTAAATTAAAGATAAAATAAGCAGGTAAAATAAACAGTTAAAAGTTAAAAAAAAAAGAGATTTTGTTTGTGTTTTGTCCATCAGTCTTCCAAATGCTGTTAAATTGTTCTTTGTGCATCTGTATATATGTAGGATACTACTAGCAAACAAAATAATGGACACAAAGAACGTCTCAGGTTACGTATGTAACCCTGGTTCCCTGAGAGGGAACGAGACGCTGCGTCGAGACGCGGTGGTGAGAACGCCCTGCGTGAATGCGTCGTGAAGCACGTGTATAATCAGTCCAATGGAAAAACGAGACGTCATTCGTGACGTCATCGACCAGGAAGTTATAAATCACCCATGAGATCAGACCGCGCTAGCTTCTGATAAGCCTGAAGCAAGTCGATCAGGGCAATCAGGAAGTATGGCAAGGCGACGCAGCGTCTCGTTCCCTCTCAGGGAACCAGGGTTACATACGTAACCTGAGACGTTCCCTTTCAAGGGAACTCGAGCTGCGTCGAGACGCGGTGGGAACCCCATACCCACTATACCATAATGACGATGTGCCTGTTCTGTATGAAGTACCAAGCGCATACTAAGAAGCAAGCACCCTGACCCCAGGAGTGGAGAGGTCCAAGTCATAAAATCTCACAAATGTATGCGGAGAAGACCATCCTGCCGCATTACAAATGTCAAAAAGGGAAACTCCCGAAATTAAAGCCGTAGAGGCAGCCATACTCCTCGTAGAATGGGCCCGAACAGTCAGAGGTGAAGGCTGTCCGGCCGCTTCATATGCAAGTGAGATCGCCTCAACTATCCACTTGCTCATTGTCTGTTTAGATGCAGGACACCCTTTCTTAGGTGCTCCAAAGCAGACAAATAATTGTTCCGATTTACGCCACAGGGCAGCTCTGTGGACGTAAGCATCCAACGCCCGCACAGGGCACAACAGATTCAGGTTTTCCTGGTCTGGGGTATCAAATGGCGGAGGATAAAAGGCCTGCAGCACTATTGGGCCCCCAATATTAGTAGGGACCTTAGGTATGTAACCCAGTCTAGGGTGAAGAAATGCCTTCACCATACCAGGTGCAAATTCCAAACATGATGGAGCCACCGACAAAGCTTGTAAATCTCCAATTCTCTTGATAGAGGAAATAGCAAGAAGAAATAAAGTTTTTAGAGTGAGGAACTTTTCTGAAACCTCTTCAATGGGTTCGAAGGGAGCCAAAGCCAGACCCTCAAGTACAATGGCCAAATCCCATGCCGGTGCTCTAGAGTGCAACGCAGGTCTCAACCTCAAAGTACCACGGAGAAAACGAATAATTAGAGGATCTCTCCCAACTGAAGTGCCCGCCAGAGGGGAGTGATAAGCAGATATAGCAGCAACGTACACCTTTAAGGTGGAAGGAGATAATCCAGCAGAGAAACGGTCTTGTAGAATTTCGAGAACTGTACCAACAGGGCAGTTAACAGGATTAAAATTACGATCTCCACACCAGGTAGAAAATAATTTCCATTTCAAAGCATAAAGTTTCCTCGTGGAGGGAGCTCTGGATTGAAGGATGGTCTCAACGACCTCAGTCGAGAGACCGGATTCTATGAGCTGGGCCCCCTCAGAGGCCAGGCCCACAACTTCCACAACTCTGGGTGAGGGTGAAATATCGTGCCCCCTGCTTGGGACAGCAAGTCCCTCCTGACGGGAATCTCCAACGGAGAGCCGTCCAGAAGTGATACTAGGTCCGAGAACCAAACTCGAGTCGGCCAGTACGGGGCTATTAGCAGTAGATGAGCCCCTTCCCGGCGAACCCTCTCCAGAACTCCCGGGAGCATCGATACGGGGGGAAAACCGTACAGGTGTAGCCTCGGCCACACCTGCACCATTGCATCCAGTCCGAGAGGAGCTGGATGTGTGAGAGAGAACCAGAGCGGACAATGGGTCGAATCTGCAGATGCGAAAAGGTCTACTCGAGCTCGACCATATTTCTTCCATAGGAGCTCCACCACCTTGGGGTGAAGCCTCCACTCCCCGGGCCTCAGCCCCTGCCTTGACAGGATATCTGCTCCTACATTCAGATGCCCTGGAATATATACTGCCCTCAGTGACAGTAATTTCTCCTGGGCCCATAGGAG
Organism: Abramis brama; assembly: GCF_963993115.1. Classification (NCBI taxonomy): domain Eukaryota; kingdom Metazoa; phylum Chordata; class Actinopteri; order Cypriniformes; family Leuciscidae; genus Abramis; species Abramis brama. The sequence continues at coordinate 1,063,433 of NC_139974.1, read as the reverse complement.
GATCTGATGAGCCTCAGACCCCCAGACCCCCCTGATGGTTGATGTACGAAACCACCGATGTGTTGTCCGTGCGGACCAACACATGATGGCCTCTCAGGTCTGGCAGGAAGTATTTGAGAGCATGAAATACGGCCATCAATTCTAACCGATTTATATGCCAAGACAGTTGATGGTCCTGCCAAAGACCTGACACCGAGCGACCGCTCATGACTGCGCCCTACCCCGTGTGGGAAGCGTCTGTCGAAAGCGTTACGCGTCGACAAGAAGCCCCCAACACTGGGCCCTGGGCGAGGAACCAAGGTTTTTTCCACATGACCAAAGCACGAAGGCATCGCCGCGTGACCTTGATCATGCGAAAAGGATTTCCCCTCGGAGAAAACCCCTTGGTCCTGAGCCACCACTGCAGAGGTCTCATGTACAGAAGGCCAAAAGTAATTACGTTGGACGCCGCTGCCATGAGCCCCAACAGTCTTTGAAACTGTTTTACAGTGAGTGACTGGCCTAGTTTTATTCCTTTTACGGCTGTGAGAATCGCTGATATTCGTGCAGGAGACAGACGTGCCTGCATTGTCGTTGAATCCCAAATTACGCCTAGAAAAGTGGTCCTCTGAGCTGGGAGGAGCACACTCTTTTTGGCGTTGAGCCGCAACCCCAACTTTTCTATATGAGACAGAACGACATCTCGATGCCGAACTGCCAACTGCTCTGACTGAGCTAGAATCAACCAATCGTCTATATAGTTTAGTATGCGAACACCCTGGAGTCTTAGAGGAGCCAAAGCTGCATCCACACATTTTGTAAAGGTGCGGGGTGATAAACCTAGGCCGAAGGGAAGAACCCGATACTGGTATGCTTCGCCCCCGAAAGCAAACCTCAGGAACTTCCTGTGATGAGGATGAATAGATACATGGAAGTATGCGTCCTTCAAGTCTATTGTGACAAACCAGTCCTCGGACTGAATCTGTGATACAATCTGTTTGAGTGTAAGCATCTTGAACTTGAGTTTCTGAACTCTGCGGTTTAACTGCCGCAGATCTAGAATAGGACGCAACCCCCCATCCTTCTTTGGAACAATGAAATAACGGCTGTAAAACATCTCAGGTTACGACTGTAACCTATGTTCCCTGAGAACAGGGAACGAGACACTACGTCAGAATGACGCTATGGGGAACGCCTCAGGCGTGACAGGTGTCTGAAATCAAATATCATCTCACAGCAATCATGCTGACCGGCGACAGCCCGTGAATCATTAGCGTGAATGATTAACGTGCAACCTGCAAGTATAAAAGGGGCGCTTTGCAAACATGACAACATCCTATCGTCTGAAGGGACTGTTGCAGGCAGGCCCCGAGGCATGGCAGGAAGACGTAGTGTCTCGTTCCCTGTTCTCAGGGAACATAGGTTACAGTCGTAACCTGAGACGTTCCCTTTCGAAAGGGAACTCTACACTACGTCAGAATGACGCTATGGGGAACGATATACCAACGCCACCATGCTAAGGGGAGTGCATGCCAAAAGGCAGTGACAACTGTCAGAACCGGCAATTCAAATGAACGCTAGTACCACTCACCCCCAGGTCACACTGAGCTGTCAGTGACAGCACTCCCTACGGTCATAGCCCAAGCTAAATGACACCACAGAAAACCTCCATAAACATAGTTTAGTGAAAGGTCTACCTGGGCCTGCTCAAGGGCCAAGGACCACAACTTCAACTTCTTAGAAGGGGTCCCTTCTAGGGAATGTGGCTAGGGAACCTGAGGAACCCCAGCCAGTCACTATTCAGGGGAACGTGCCACCTGAAACGCCACCAGGCAGGCCTGACCTGGTGTCACTATATAAGACACTACAGTCTGGCCACTTCCTGTCTGTCCGAAGACAGAGCCTCTGGACACTTGCCTTTAGGAAGGCATCCAACCCGAGGGACTGTGAAGCAGGCAGTGAACCACTCGGACCGGATCTCAGAGACGGGATATCCTGGAGAGTATGACTCAGCATAGTGCTTTACAACCCTTGCCAGCGAGGGGAGTTTCTCTACTCAATCCACGGATCAACTCAGTGTTTGTGTTTCAAAACACTGAGGAGGCCTGTGAGGGCCTAAGGGCTGATCTAACTGGGAGGCCTCAAGAGAGGCCTACGACCGACTGACCAGACTCAGGAGACCACATACTCATACTGACCCTCAGTGAGGGGAGGAGCATTAGATCTACCTGGTAGGCAACCAGGCTGTAGCAGGAAAAAGAGGTTCCAGGAGGGAACCCGTAGCAGAGAATAAAAACTTGAGTCGAGCCAGGGCGCAAGCTCACCTCCGCTAGCTGCCTGATAAGGTCTGCTAAACTGAAAGTAAGCGGCCACTAGCTTACAAAAACCCAGCACCACTGTGAAACTACTCTCAGGGAGACCTGGAGAGGCCTTACTACCTGACAACCACAGTATGTGGGAGCTCACTTTCAGAGAGGCCTGGTGAAGCCTACTATCTGATAGCCACAGAACGTGGGAGCTCACTTTCAGAGAGGCCTGGGGAGGCCTACTACCTGACAACCACAGTATGTGGGAGCTCACCTTCAGAGAGGCCTGGTGAAGCCTACTATCTGATAACCACAAAACGTGAGAGCTCACTTTCAGGGAGGCCTGAAGAGGCCTACTACCTTAAAGACCATGCTAAGTGGAAACGCACAGTAAGTGGGAGCTAACCCTCCAGGGAGGCCTGGTAAGGCCTACTACATGACAACCACAGTATGTGGGAGCTCGACTTCAGGGAGGCCTAGTGAGGCCTACTACCTGATAACCACAGTGCATGGGAGTTCACTTACAAAGAGGCCTAGAGAGGCCTGCTACATGACAACCACAAAACGTGGGAGCTCAACTTAAGGGAGGCCTAGTGAGGCCTACTACCTGATAACCACAGTGCATGGGAGTTCACTTACAGAGAGGCCTGGAGAGGCCTACTACCTGACAACCACAGTATGTGGGAGCTCACCTTCAGAGAGGCTTGGTGAAGCCTACTATCTGATAACCACAGAACGTGGAAGCTCACTTTCAGAGAGGCCTGGAGAGGCCTACTACCTGACAACCACAGTATGTGGGAGCTCACCTTCAGAGAGGCCTGATGAAGCCTACTATCTGATAACCACAGAACGTGGAAGCTCACTTTCAGAGAGGCCTGGAGAGGCCTACTACCTGACAACCACAGTATGTGGGAGCTCTCCTTCAGAGAGGCCTGGTGAAGCCTACTATCTGATAACCACAGAACGTGGGAGCTCAAGAAAAACCACATTAAGTGGAAACTCAAAGTATGATGGAACTCAACTCCAGGGAAGCCTGGTGAGGCCTACTACCAGAGAACCATGACATGAAGGAGCTTACTTTCAGGGAGGCCTGGAGAGGCCTACTACCTGAAAACCACAGCTGACAGTGGGCCAGACTGGCAGTCCAGTTGACTGTCTATGGGGCTTTGCCTTCAGGGAGGCCTTATGAGGCCTACTACCTGATAGTTCAACCTCAGGGCCACTTAGTACCACAGTATGAGGGATTCAGCCCTCAGGGAGGCCTAGTAAAGCCTACTACCTGATCCCCACAAAAAAATGTGGGAGCCCATCTTCAGGGAGGCCTGAAGAGGCCTACTTCCTGAAACAGTCTAATCAGCTGGATGTGTACTGCTGCTGGGGACTCGCCTAACAGGGAGGCCCGGTCGAGCCTACTAGCTGATAGCGAGTCTTTCTGCTACTTTAATGAACACTGCTGGAACCATACTAATAAAAAACTTTCCTAAAGTTTTGACCTAGTGTATGCTCCACAATGTTGTGACCCACCTCCGAGGAGGCCTGTTAAGACCTACTACTCGGTAGTGAGTCTTCTGCCCGAACTACCAGGGCCAACCAACGAAGGTGAGCTGGCCTAGGAGCCCTATCTTAGGGGCTACCCGGTCAAGGAGGCCTGCTGGGGCCTACTACCTAACTGTGCAGCCTTCAAGGCAGAAAAACTGTTACTACAGCGCTTACAGCATCCTGGTACCTAACCACATCGCCAAAGGCAGTGTACTCAGCACAAAGCAAAACCCTCATAGCAGGGGAGTACAACATACGCCACTCTGCCTAGTGGAGGCCCCATTTCAAGGGCCTACCTACTAAATGCATGGGCGTCAGCTCATGGCAATGCCCTGGCTTCAAGGGAGCGGAGTTCAAATACCGGAATGAAATGTAGTTAGAACTCCCTGCTCAACCGGGGCCATCGTGGTGTGAGGTAGATAATACAGAGCTGAGAATGGATTACTCAAAACTACCCCGCGTTTAGTGGGGGAGTAACACCATATGCCCCTGAAATGTTAGACAGGGAGCGGGCCTGCAAGTGGCTCCAAAGGGTAACAGGGATTTGTCCTGTGCCCAGCCTGGGGAAGCGGGGCTTGCTTGCAAGCCAACCAACCTTCACCCCTCGTTCGAGTGGTTCAGCTCAACGGGCTGAGTGGAGCCAGCTCTAGAGGCCTAATCCAAGTAGCTCTGTTCGGCAGGGTCTGGCAAACTATCACATCGCAGAGCGAAAGACAGCCTAACCCTGCCTGAAGGATCATACCTCAACTACCACCCTGCATTACTCTACCACCCCTGAATGCAGTGAAAGGGGCGGGCCTTGGCCAACAACTCCCATTTAAGGGAGGAGGCTGAAATCTAGGGGAGGAAGCCTAACACATAATGAATGTGGCAGCTATACTTAGCAGAACGCCTCCAACATCCCAAACCTAGCCTAGGCCAGCTACAGAGGCGGCCCGGGTTAGGGCCGACCTACAAGCATAGATCTACCTGAGAGCTCGGAGGAGCCACAGCCTACTTGATTGAGAGGCTGTAAAACACTCACCTACTGACACCTTACAGAGCTCAGGGGAGCGAAGTACTCAGGATACCAATGTCACAAACCAATAGGTAAGACATAAGATCTATCTGAAGCGCCAGCGTCAGTCTAAACCTAAAGCAAAAAAGTTATTTTTTTTTTTTTTTTAGGAAGACCAACTACTCTACCCCAGGGTGGCTAACAGCCCTGCAGCTAAAAAGAAATGAGCGGTGGCCCACCACGCATAAAAAATGTTATGACAGGAAGGCCATCACATACTCAAAACGGAAGCCAATTTTCCTTGAGCTTCTCGTTAGATCGTTCCAGCCACCAACTGGGGAGGCTTCAGGGCCCTGAAGTCTCCATACTTTACCTTTTTATTCTAAGAATGACCCCTAGGTCTATACAGGGAACAAGGCTTCTGTAGAGAGATACAAATAAGTGTTAGTTATACACACAAATTCTCCAAAAACCAAAAAAGTTCACCTGCGGCGTGCGGAGTGAAGACTTCACCAGAAAGGTCTCAACGAACCTGGGGTCCACACTTTTACATGCCTAAAAGAGGCACTCACATCAACCAGTTGCTACGGCGGGCCATCAGAACATAGTTCTCATCATAGGCCCAACCCCAGGACTGGTGTAACGCAAACGCCTGGGGAGTAAAGAAGAGGGAGAGGGCCGGTAGAAAAAGCCCTCCAGGGAGGTCATACCCTTACTTCCGCTGAGCGGTGCTCCGCTTGCGCTGAATGACCTCCCTTAAGTCCCTCTTCTTGCGGGAGGCTCGCCTTCTCTGCGTCCTACTCCTCCCTGGAGGGGGCGCACGAGAGGCAACACTAGACCTCTGGCCCTGTCTATGGTCCTCGGACCAAGACGGACCAGGTCCTCCCGCCTGCCTGGGCCGGGGCCCGGATCTCAGCGGTATACAAGTTTTAAATGCGGCTGAGCGCGCCTTCGCCTCCCTAAACTTTCCAACCACCGCCTCAACGGAGGTGCCGAAAAGTTTAGTGGGCGAAACTGGTGAATCAAGGAGAAGGGCCTTTTCCTTCTCCCCGATATCAGCCAAGTTGAGCCACAGATGCCTCTCCGTGGCCACCATCGCCGCCATCGACCGGCCGATCGCGGCAGCAGTCTGTTTAGTGGCCCGGAGAGACAAATCTGTGGTCCGGCGCAACTCAGCGACCGCCTCAGGGGACAGCCCCGTCCCCTGGTCGAGATCCCGCAGCAGATCAGCTTGGTAGGCTTGGAGCACTGCCATGGTGTGAAGGGCAGCACCAGCCTGACCTGCTGCCATGTACGCTCTGCCATTCAAGCGAGCCGTGACTTTAAGAGGCTTGGATGGCAGAGTCGGAGCTTTTAGTGTCGACGCCCGCCCAGATACGAGATAGTTCGCAAACGTCTCGTCAATGGGCGGCATCGACACATAACCATACTCCCCGATCCCCTCAACATCAGCAAAATTACCCCGCTGATGTCGATGAATACGGGCCGAGTATGGTTTCTCCCATGCCCTCTCGATCTCAGAATGAAGATCCGGAAGGAATGGGAGGCTCCGTTGAGCTGGTGGTCTATGTTCAGGGAGAAATCGATCGTCTAACCGGCCGCGAGCGATCTCTCCCTGAGCGCGCCGCCATGGCAACTGAAGCTTGTCAGTGGCGCGCTCCATAACTTCCACCAACTCAGCGTACATGGGGCAGGATGGCTGACGAGGTTGAGGATCTGATTCATCCTCCTCAGCCATCTCTTGCCCAGCCTGAAGAGCACTCGCTGCAGTATCAGTAGGAGAATCTTCTCCGTCATCCACCTGCAGCTCACTCTCGTCAGCCGATGACTCGTCGGAGAGGTGAACAACCCTCTCGAGACTGTCAGCGAGCTCCATCTGGGAGCCCCATGAAGCGCGTCGCCGCTCTGCCTCGGCACGAGCGGGACCCGATCCGCGAGGACCAGATGCTGAACTCTCTCCCCTCGAGAAGAGAGCCAGACGAGAGCGGAGCGTTCTCATAGGAAAACACTCACAGTTTGCACAGGATGCTCCCTCGAGAGCATCCCGTGCGTGCTCTTCACCCAGACAGTACACGCACATCTCGTGAGTGTCACCCGGCGACAAATATCTTGGGCACGGGTCAACACATTTGACAAATTTCTTAGGACTTGCCTTGGACGTGCGTTTCATTTCCTTGCTGGAGTAGACGCTTTTAATTACAGACAAAAACAGTCCCTGAAGACGAAAAGATGTTGTCATGTTTGCAAAGCGCCCCTTTTATACTTGCAGGTTGCACGTTAATCATTCACGCTAATGATTCACGGGCTGTCGCCGGTCAGCATGATTGCTGTGAGATGATATTTGATTTCAGACACCTGTCACGCCTGAGGCGTTCCCCATAGCGTCATTCTGACGTAGTGTAGAGTTCCCTTTCGAAAGGGAACCCTGACTCTCTGCTGGGAGGAGAAACCCTTTCTATAGCTCCTTTTTGAAGAAGCGTCAGTACTTCCTGCTCCATAACCAGAGCCTGGTCGGAGTCCACCAGCCTTTCTAGAGAGGACAGTCCTCAGATCTTGTCTACCTCTAACCGGTTTAAACTGCGCCCGCCCCCTGGACTCCCCAGACTGTGGAGGAGCCCGAGAGGCGACGCTCTGTTTTTGTTGCACTCTGTGCTGTGCGGAGCTCGTAGACGGCCGAGACTGCTCGGATTTAACATTACGCCCAGCAGTCTCTGGGACACTGGATCGGCGAGGAAGAAACTTCTGAAATGCCGCCGCTTGTTTCTTTGACTCAGTGAATCTGTCAACAACACAATTTATAGCATCGCCGAACAAACTTGAAGGCGAAAGCGGGGCATCCAGAAGAACAGATCTATCTTTATCCTTTATATCAGATAAGTTCAACCATAAATGACGCTCCGTGACCACCAGGGCTGCCATAGCACGGCCCACAGATTTTGCCGTCTCCTTGGTGGCCCGGAGAGATAGATCTGTCGCCCGACGCAATTCTCGAATTGCATCAGCGCTAACTTCCTCACAGTCATCCATGTCCCTCAGCAGGTCAGCCTGATATGCTTGTAAAATCGACATAGTGTGTAAACATGCTGCTGCCTGACCTGCTGCCGAATATGCTTTACCCACCATCATAGATGTAGCTTTTAATGGCTTGGTGGGTAACGTCGGGGCTTTCAGTGATGACGATGACTCGGGGGAGAGATGGCTCGCAAGCGTCTCTTCCGCCGGAGGCATCGTCAAATAACCATAGTGTGAAATATCTTTAATATTACTATAGTTATGTGTTTGTGGATTGTGCACTCTGAAAGAAGCCGGTTTAATCCATGATCTCGACACCTCAGTGTGTAGATCAGGAAAAAACGGCAGTTCCCGACGAGGAGGTCGTGTTTTTGATGGCAAAAAAAGACTTTTCTTTTTTTTAGACGTTCATCTAAAAGACTTTTATTAGACACAGTTTCAATTTCATCAGATGGCCATTCAATATTTAACTTGGCAACAGCACGAGTTAAAACCTCCATAAGCTCCTCATCCCCAGAAATACGAGCTGGCGAACACTCATCATCAACATTTTGCTCAATACTGACGACATCCAGTTCCTCGGAACTGGACAGCCGCAACATTGGTGCCTCAGCCTGGGAAGGAGAAGCCGCAGCGCGGGCTCCTTCCTGGGCTGAAGCACCGGATTCAGCAGGTAAGGGTTGAGAAAGGGCTGGGCCCGTCTCAAGCCCCGCTACTAAATCCATATGCGAACCCCAAGATGAACGCCGCCGCTGTGCCTCGGCAGCAGCGGGACCCGCACCTCGGGGAGCGCGAACCGAACCGTCCTCCTCAAAGAACGCCCGGCGAGAGCGGAGCGTCGCAAGGACAGCTTAACGCAATGCTCACAATCAGCTCCCTCGAGAACTGACTGGGCATGCTCCACTCCAAAACAAAACACACAAAGCAGATGTGTGTCCCCACCCGTGATGTAACGAGGGCAGGGAACAACACAACGCCTGAAATCTTGCTTATTCGCCATAGTAATGATATATATATTGAGCTTGACAGACAACAATAAATATGACAGGGACAGATATACAGAGAGCGCTTGCTGAAGGCACAGAAGCTAGCGCGGTCTGATCTCATGGGTGATTTATAACTTCCTGGTCGATGACGTCACGAATGACGTCTCGTTTTTCCATTGGACTGATTATACACGTGCTTCACGACGCATTCACGCAGGGCGTTCTCACCACCGCGTCTCGACGCAGCTCGAGTTCCCTTGAAAGGGAACTGTAGTAGTCAAAATTAAAATTAAAGAAATTAAAGAATCTCTGTATATTTATTAATATTATTATTAACATTTTACTTGAAATGAGTAAATACTATAATAATCTAGATACAAAATAACCTTATTTGTGCATAATTACTATTCATGAGTTGAAAATCTCATCAAGTCTCTCTCTCTCTCTCTCTCTCTCTCTCATATAACTGAACTGTTTATGAACTGGATCTGCTGGGTTTCCTCTTCAAACTGGTTTGGCAACTTTTGCCTCCAGAAGTGAAAGTATTTTCAGAGTTTTACTGTGTGCCATTTTACACCAGGACGTAATAAGATTCTTTACCTCAGAAAAGCCGAGCATCAAAGTGTTTAATATTAATATTTCTTGTTGCCTCTAGAGGAATTGACGTTGTGGGGAAACAGTTGATGAGAAACCATGAACATGTCGGGAACCAGTAACCCAACAGTTTAATCCAGGTGAGTGAACATTAGTCAGGTGAACTGCTTTACTTCCTCATTAACTTCACAAACCAGGACATACTTTCTTGAAGTGTTTAAAAACTTAAACACGAAGAACTTCAAGAAACATGAATCTCTTTATAGTATCAATGTTTTTGGGTGGGGTTGGAGATATAGGTGAATAATTAAAAAATGACATTAATTATCAGTATAGATTGGTGAATCATCACAACTTTCTACAAGCCACAACTAAAAAATAAGGTAACCGACAAATGACGTGTAGTTTACATATGGTACGGTAGATGAGAGAGGTTGTAAAGTTTTACTTTACTTTTGGTAATGTTTTTGTGAAAAACAATTTCTACATGTCTCAAACTTTGTTATATTTTATATAATTTCTGAGTAAATAAATGTGAGCTTGACATTGTCAAGTACAAAGTGTGCTGTTGTTAAAACCTCACTCACTCACAGGTGAGAGTAACATTAGACACTGTCTCTTCTGTCTAGTTTATTTCTTGGTTTTGTGACAGTCCTGGCACTCCTGTATTGTCTTGTCTCAGTGTGAGCACGTATAGTCTCGCGAGTGTGCTCGAGCCGTGCGCTCTTTTCTGCGTGCCTTGTTTTTTGTTCAGAGCGTGTGTTTGGATTTCGGCACTTATGTCTAGTTCAGTTTCGGTCCAGTGTTGGGATTCGAGCACTCCATGTCTTGTTTCTCTTGTGAGAGCACGGGAGTGTGTGTTCATTCATTTGCAGAGTCGCCGTGTGCTCTTGTCTTGTGTATTTTGTGAGCGCTTGGTTTATATTTCTTTGACTAGGCACTCTTGTGTTGTCGTGTTCTGTGTAGCGCAAGGTTTTGTTTTCACCGGCCGCGTGCTTTCATGTTGTCGTGTTTGGTGTGAACACACAGTCTGTAAATGCTCATTGGCTGCTAGTTCGTGTTATGTGTGGTATGAACACGCAGCTCATGAATTTTTCTCATAGTTGTGTGTTTGTCTTGTTTTGTGTGAGCACATGGCTTGTCATTATCTTTGCTGGCCATGTGCTTGTTATGTTTAGTGTGAGCACATGGCTTGTCATGTATCTTTCCTTGTGCCTTGTGTTGATTGTCTAACCCAGCCCATCTTGTTACCTGATTATTGATTAATTTGCCCTACCTGTCCCCTCCCTATTACCTGCCTTGTTTGCCATCCTATTTATTCTCCTTTTGTTTGCAGTCCTGTGCTGGTTTGTATGAATCTAGTCGTGTGCCTTGCCTGTTCTTGCCCTGCCATGCCAGTCTGTTTTTTCTCCTACGAGGTATTTTTTGTTGTTTGTTTTGTTTTATTAATAAAAAGCCCATTTCTTCCAGCAATTGAGTCCTCGCTTCATCCCTCAACCCTGAAAAATATTTGAGGTTTCAGTGGAAGAATATTAAACTCTAGTGTTACAAACTTCCCAGTCTGTTCAGCCGAGATATTTCTGTTTTAAACACACACAGATGAAATACTGGTGCAAACGTGACATATCTGACTGAAGAAGAGAATCTGCTGATTCATTTACATTTACATTTATGTTTATTCATTTAGCAGACGCTTTTATCCAAAGCGACTTACAAATGAGAACAATAGAAGCAGTTAAACTAACAGTAGGACAAAAGTATGCAAGTGCTATGACCCTTCCCAGTTTAGTCTAACCCAATACGTTAATTTATTTATTTATTATTATTTTTATTTTTTTAAAATATAGAATCGAATAGAATAGAAGAGAAGAGAAGAGAAGAGAAGAGAAAGTGTTAGTATTACTGGATCAAGTGCTGTCGAAAAAGAAGCATCTTCAGCCATTTCTTGAAAGTGGCTATGGACTCATCACCTCTGGTTGAGTTAGGCAGATCATTCCACCAGCAGGGAACAGGCAGGTGAAGGTCCGAGAAAGAGATTTTGTGCCTCTTTGAGATGGCACCACAAGACGTTGTTCACTTGCAGAGCGCAAGTTCCTGGATGGCACATAAGTCTGAAGTAATGAGTTTAAGTAAAAGGGAGCAGAGCCAGTGGTTGTTCTGTAGACAAATGACAGTGACTTGAATTTGAAGTGAGCGCTAACATGCAACCAGTACAAATTGTATAATATCCAAGGTCAACATTCCTAGTAATTGTGCAGTTAATTCTCATGCTGTATTTTCAGAAAGTTTTGGAATATGTATCCTCTCCCCAAATTTGTCACTAATAAAACACAATAAAAATAATTTAAAGAGAAGGCTTATATTGACCTTTTGAAGATTCTGTCTACATCTACCTTGTAAATATATTTTTTGCTATTTTCTTAAAAAGGTTACAATTACAACAACAATCAAAATTTTAACAATATTTCAAGTGCAATCTTTCTTTGTAAAAACTAGAGTATACATTTTATCATACATATTTCAAAGTTAAGGATTCATTAGTTTGAATTTTGGAACAAACACTATAATAACATCTTAGTTGATGACTTTATTTTTGACAAAATATACTATATATTTAACATATGAGCAGAAACTGGTGAACAAAAGCTTATTTGATGTGGCAGTGGTCTATTTTACAGTAAAAACTTTATAATCTATCCAAAACTAGTCAACGAAATGTTGTCTTTCATATTTCCTCTGTAACATAGGCCTATCGTTTTTATGATATATTAGCATATAAATGTTAATTTGCAGTTTAATACGTTGCTTATACAAAGACGTTTTATTTCAACATATTTCAGTCGATTTTTACTCATCTCAATATAGCAATATAGTTTGGTAAAAGCGTTCATTCATTCAAACACAGAAACACGATTCAAATTTAAACAGTATTTTTGCGGTTTACAGACACTATTGCATATCGCGATTAGAACAAAGCACTTAAGAATAAAGAACTTACTATTCACAACCGTAAGCTGGATCTGTTGCTCCTCGAAATTAAACTAACTTCTATTATTTTTTTGATACTGTGTATTTTATGATAGAACCAACGGTCAATGTAATCTCACCTATACCATGTTTGGTCTCTATAAATTGGTACTTTGAAGATCGAAATGATTGTGTACATGATGTGCCGATAGCCACGCAACATATTAGTATTACAAGAATCTTCCTTAGTTTCTTCATCAGAAACCAATCCAGCTGCACATGCAAATGAGCAAATTTTCCCGCTTGGAAATTCCACCCTTCTCATTGGTCAAGCAAACCCGGAGAGGTGGGGCCTTTCTCAGGCTTTATTAGAGACAAATTCACAGTGACCCTCTCTCTCTTCTTCTGGCTCTCTACTGCTGTTTCTTCGGGTTGATGTCTGTGGGGACCCCCCACCCCGGCAGGCCATGACCACCTCCTGCTATCCTTTCACTCTCCCAAAGGAGTCAGACTGTCTTTTCTTCAATCCAGCTCAGAAGAAAACTGCAACCTTACCATCACTGAATGGGCAACGATCAACTCTTGGCCTTCTTGGTACATTCAGGGTGCCATGCTGTCCAGCGAGATAAGCTGATGGTTCTTTTCACAGTTAAATGGATCTTTTCCATAGTTCCATTTCCTGCTTCCGGTTCCATATCACTCACAATTTTACCTATGCATGTATGCATGTATGTTTGTTTAGTTTAGTTATGTTTGTGATTCAGTTAATAAAACTTGTGCACAATATGTATTTGGTTCTGATTCTCTGCTTGCAACAAAGTCTATTTTACGATCTTGATCTTGTTACATGCTCTAAGCGTTGTACATGCTAAGAAATAATTATTTTTCAGTGGCCATGAAAGATACGCTTTTCTTAGAATAAATGAATAATCAAAAGAGTTTGTTGGACGAGCTGATTAATTGATTGTAATATTCATTTAGCTGCATCAAGTTAATCCAATTAACTGACCCAAATAATAATAATTAATTTCCCCTTTGAGCTAACTCGTTACAAGTACTTGAATCTGATTAAACTTGATGTGTTTTATCCAGCTGATGTGGCCGTTGACACGTTGGCATGGATCGCCTCAGATCATTTGCATTTGAATAGCGCGCGCTCTCCGTGGGCGTGGTCACAATAACACTTAATGAGCTGAAATGAGAATGACTGACATCTCTCTCTTTTCATACAGATTACATAAACAGAGAATATTTGTTTTAGTTTTGAATTAGATAATTTAAAAGTACACACTTAAATGATTATAAAGATATATAGCTCATGCCTGGGTGAATAGTATTCACTGAGTTTTGTTTAAGTTTATAGACGTGCTCCAGAAAAAAAGTTCACGGTGACGGAGAGGCAGAAGGCCCTGTTTATTTTCTTTATTTTACAAAAGGATAATGTTTTTTTTTTTTCGCTTGTAAGTGGACACATAAAAAAGTAGACATTTAAAAGTTAATTTTTCATATTTCTTAAGTCTGTATGACCATAAATGATGGTGTATTTTAAGTCTATTTTTCTGCTATGTGAAAAAAATAGAGCAAAACGCGCCCATGCGTTTGCCGACCTATGACTGAAAATCATATTAAACCAGGAGTGAAATGTTGATAATTACTGATCAGAAATCGGATTAGTTTCGTCTCTAATTTCTCTCACCCAGCTTAGTGATGGGTTTTGTCTCCCATCAACACACTGAAGAAAATGTCAAATGAAATGTATTGTATTTGAGTGTGTGTGAATGAATGTTTCTGATCTCTTACCCGAGCAGCTCCATGAAGACTGAATGAATCATGGACGACACACACACATTCAGACATGGAGATTCTTCTCCAGGATTCAGGTACTTCAGTCTTCATATGATCTTAATGTTATAGAAGACTCATTTTCTGCACATAACAGGGTGTTGTGTGTGTTTGCCAGGGTTGGTATAGTGATCTGTTGTCTCTATCATATTCTGGTGCCGGGATATACAGTAGTTGGAGCCACTCAGGGTCTTTAAACACTGTCCAGAGACACACAGATACAGTAGACCCAGCTAGAAATTTTTTGTTCTAAAAATGTTCTAAGAACATTAGCATGTATTGTTCTATAAATGTTTTCAGCGGCTAGTTTTATTTTTGTTCCCAGAATGTTCTTTTAAAAGTTTGGAGAACATTCTTTAAAAACATTATTAAAATGTTTAGTAGTAACATTCTTTTAACATTATTCTCTAACGTTATTAGAAAGTTTTCAGCGGCTAGTTTTATTTTTGTTCTTAGAATGTTCTTTTAAAAGTTTGGAGAACATTCTTTAAAAACATTATTAAAATGTTTAGTAGTAACATTCTTTTAACATTATTCTCTAACGTTCTTAGAAAGTTTTCAGCGGCTAGTTTTATTTTTGTTCTTAGAATGTTCTTTTAAAAGTTTGGAGAACATTCTTTAAAAACATTTTTAAAATGTTTAGCGATAACATTCTTATAACATTATTCTCTAACGTTCTTAGAAAGTTTTCAGCGGGTAGTTTTATTTTTGTTCCCAGAATGTTCTTTTAAAAGTTTGGAGAACATTCTTTAAAAACATTATTAAAATGTTTAGTAGTAACATTCTTTTAACATTATTCTCTAACGTTCTTAGAACGTTTTCAGCGGGTAGTTTTATTTTTGTTCCCAGAATTTTTTCTTTAAATGTTTGGAGAACATTTTCTAAAAACATTATTAAAATGTTTAGTAGTAACATTTTTATAACATTATTCTCTAACGTTCTTATAATGTTTTCAGCGGGTAGTTTTATTTTTGTTCCCAGAATGTTTTTTTAAATGTTTAGAGAACATTTTTTTAAAAACATTATTAAAATGTTTAGTAATAACATTCTTATAACATTATTCTCTAACGTTCTTATAATGTTGTAAGCGGATAGTTTTATTTTTGTTCCCAGAATGTTCTTTTAAATGTTCGGATAACATTATTTAAAAACATTATTCAAATGTTTAGGTGTAACATTCTTACAACATTATTCTCTAACGTTCTTAGAAAGTTTTCAGGGGGTGTTTTTATTTTTGTTCCCAAAATGTTCTCTTAAACATAAAAAATGCTTAGCTATAACATTGTTAAAACATACAATTTTATTAATCTCTAAAATAAAACAAAAATCTAACAGGATTATGAATGGCATCCACATAAATTATTAGAAGTTCTGCGTACAGTAGATGCCCAACATTACATGAAGAACTCAGTAAAGTCCAATGTGCAATCACACGTCTTGACTGCTGTTTGCTCAGAGCGCTCATCATCAGTCTTTGGTTGTCTTGGTTCTTGCAGAAAAAGAATAAAGTCATCTGCATTAATAGGTGTTCTACTGTTCTTCTCTTCTTGTTTTTCAGCTGCTATCCCAGTTAGCAGAATTGAGCTCCATTCTCTGTGTGCATGGTAGAGTTTTTCCTCATAGCCTATAAAAGAAGATCATGCAACAGTGTAAACAAAAATAATACAAATACATATTACATATTAAGATCACAAGCAATATTGACTTTGAAAACTTTCAAAATTAGCCAGCCTAATTATTAATCAGAAATTAATTAGATTAGTTTATTTAAAAGTATAAATATGATACCTTATGAGTATCTATTTTGTTTCTGTAATTTAAAACATATACTTAATCCATTATATACATGTTAATAACACAACTAGAGGCTAAATTATTTTAACAAACTACAAACTTGGCTTGAGAAGTGTTAACCTTGAACTCAGGTCACCTTGAGCACAGCTGCAGCATGTCACAGCACTGCCCACGATGCTTTTGCACTGCTCTGCTCACGAACAGCTCATTTTCATCAGTTATATTGTCTATGGATTGTTACATTTCTTACAGATTTCTGCTTGTTTTAAATCAGATACAGATAAAGTAGAACTGCATTTGAATGCATTGGCGATGGAACAATTTCTAGTGTGATTTAATCATACCTGTGTATCGTCTCTTTGCTATTAGCTAAGCTGTAAGTTTTAGTTACTTCAAAAGCAGAAAGAAATATGCTATAACTTCTGTTTCTACGCAGTTTCTTATTGAGAAATCACAGGACAGTGTTGACACTAACTTTCTGTGCTCCAGTAGGTTTCTGTGTGCGCACAATCTGCATGTTAAATGTGAGCTACTGTCTGTGCATATGAAAGCTTGTTTCCGCCATGGAATACAATTTTTAAAAAAGGTAATTGCGACTCACAATTCAAACTTTTTTTCCTCAGAAGTGCGATATATAAACTCGCAATTGGCTGTTTGAAAGTCAGAATCACAGGATAAATTAGTAAAACCTGAGAAAAAAAAGCAATTCTGGCTTATTTTGTTTTTGCTGTCTTTTCTATATGAGGACATTAATGCACTTCATCAATACAGCCGCTCTTCAGCAGCATTTTAGCTTCATTTGAGAAAAACTATCATCATAAAACACAGAGAGACTCAAAGGTCTACACGGCAATCCGTCAAATAAAAGTTTGGTTTAACCTTTGAAGAAAGTTTTGCTTAAATCATTACATTTTAAATAATTGGTTATAGCAATTTAATTAAACCATTAAAATGGAATCAAGAAAACAAAACAAAAAAAAACTTTTGGGAGATGCGAGAGCGAAGTAGTCCAGTGATAATTAACAGGCAGCCATGGTTAATGCAATTTGCAAAGACCCGCCCCCTTTAGTTACTGTTGCTATGTCCAACAAGCCATGGCGCTCTCACGCCACACATCATGTTGTCACGCAATGAAAAATACATTGCGGATCAAAGAAAAAACGTTGAAACGTCTAAACGCCGAGACAAGACAGAGCAGGTTACTTTTGATATGAAACAAAGTCTCAACGTTTAATTTGTGTAATTTCTGTAGAAAAAAAATAATTTTTGTAAAATAGAAATGTAAAAAATAAATACCTGTCAATCAAACTCCCTCGAAGGGTGAATTCTGAGGGGAGTAAAAAAGACAGCTCACAATTCTGATATTTTCTTGCAATTGTGTGTTCCTGCCTCACAATTCTGAGAGAAAAACAAACAAAAAAAAACGGTAATTTTACTGATGGAAACAGACAGTAAAAAAGTGGACTTCAAAGATTTCTTATTCTGTAGCTCCCTGTGGGATTTTTTTGACAAGTCCATAAAAATGCATCCATCCATGATAAAAGTACTCCACACGGCTCTGGCAGGTTAATAAAGGCGAAAGGTGAAGCGAAGTGATGCGTTCGTGTAAGAAACATATCCATATTTTAGGGCTGGGAATCGATTAAAAAAAAGTAACTGATTATTTACACAATTTGCTGTAATTAAATGCAATTAATTGCATTTCCCCCAAGCTTGTAATCATCAATATTTAAACTTAGAATAACCTAATTAAACAACACAGGAAAAAAGGAACAGAAAATAGCCCTGTATTAAAATAATATTAAACATCAATATATCAATATATTATTATTTTTCAATAATCAATCAACATAATCAATTTAACAATTTATTATTATATTTTTTTTTTTTACTAATTATCAAAATAAAACATAGTCCTACAAAGCTATTATTACAAGAGCATGTGATCAGAGCAGGTAATTTTACCATTGTTGCCAGCATGACTATACCAGCTCAGTAGGGCTATTTCACAGAAGTCTACTACTGAGAAAATTCACGTTATTTGACTTTGCTTTCCAGTGCATGATCGGTACATGATTGGAGCGTTTGGGCCGTTAACGACAGAGCAGAACACGCAGCGCAAACACGGAGCAGAACATTGAGCAAAGAGCTCAATGTTTGCTCAATGTTGTGTGTGTGTGTCAGTGCGCCGACACACACACACGGAATGGAGAGCGCGGCGCGGAAAAGACCCGCTCATGAAAGCTGCGTGAGAATAAAACCTGATCGCCGAACACGGAGGGGCGGGACGGCATATTTTGCAGCCTTTTCCGCAACAGGAAGTCATTAAAACGAGGCAAAAAAAGTGCTGCGTTAATTGCGTTATTTTTTTTTAACTCGTTATGCATCTCAAATTAATCGCAAAGATTAACGTGTTAATTCCCCCAGCCCTACCATATTTATAACTTTATCGACTTAAATAACTAGCTTCCAGCAGACAGCCATATGCAAGTCAAATTACGCCCAAAGAGTTATAGAGTCAACGCATCGATACGCATACGCGCCTGCAAGGCTACGCATCGCTACACTTCGGCCGCCATTATGCATCTATGCGTAGCAAAATGTGTCGTCCCAGTTTTTGATACGCGACGCACCATTGTATGCAATACTATGCGTTGTTGGTGGGGGCAAAACTGCAAGTTGCTTGCGTCCGACGTGTAGACTATAAAAGCCTCTTGTCGATGTATGACATAGGAGTAGCATAAGCTTTGACGGCTCTCGCGGTTCAAACAAACAGGGCTAGGTAATAAATTCAAGCTCCTCCCACATTTCTCTTTATATGATTCTCTTTAATGATAATTTTTCTAAAAATCTCTGTGGAAAGAAAGTCAGATATAAATCTGGGACAGATATAAATCAGGCACGAGGGAGAAAAAAAGAGATCATTTTTATTTTGGAGTGCATTGTGCCTTTAAAATTGACTACGGTTTTATAAAATGCAGTGGATACTTACTAGTGATGGACTTGTTTCTCTGTTGGTGCCTGTTCTGCTCTGTGAACATTGTTCCAATGCTTGATCTTAAGAAAATTTAAAAAGTGTGTTAATGTGTGTTAACAGACTATTGATCTGGGTGACATAGGACCATTTTTTATGTTTTCCTTAAGTGTTAGGCTATATAAATCTGGAGAACCCTTACTAACATTAACCATGGTTTTGCTACACTAACTAAATGGTAATAAATTATTGTAATCAATCCACCATAAAAACATTGTTTCTACACTTTACTATAATAAAAACCATGGTTAATTTAGCAAAGGACCCTGGGAACATGTCCTAAAAAGTTCTCTCGTTATTTACCGGTACTCCATGTTGTTCCAAAACTGTATGAATTTATTTTGTATAACCTTAATTAAGATATCTTGAGAAATGACTTCACTGTTTTGTTTTTTTCCATAAAATGGGTTCCAATGTTGTTTTATTCCCAACATTCTTGTGTTTCACAGAAGTCATACAGGTTTGAAAATAATTTCATTTTGAAAGGACATTTATGTTATGTATAAAGACACAGTGTTCTCAGTTCACTCATTGTAAAGCTCCTATGCTGAGGTTTATTTAATTTTTTTCAAAATGTTGCAAGTAAAATGTTCTAATTGTGTTAACTCGTCACATTAGAAAAACGTTTTATAAAGAACATTCAACATCTCATCTCTCAATGATATCCTCAAAACATTTTCCTAATGTGACAGAGAGAATGTTCTTCTTTTGTTTTTATGAAACATTGGGACAATGTTATATTGAGATCATTGTACAACTTTAACTTTAGCAACATTCCCAAAATATGCTCAAAATGTTGCAAGTAGAATGTTCTTCTTTTGTTATCATGAAACATTGGGACAATGTTAATGTGTGTTAACAGACTATTGATCTGGGTGACATAGGACCATTTTTTATGTTTTCCTTAAGTGTTAGGCTATATAAATCTGGAGAACCCTTACTAACATTAACCATGGTTTTGCTACACTAACTAAATGGTAATAAATTATTGTAATCAATCCACCATAAAAACATTGTTTCTACACTTTACTATAATAAAAACCATGGTTAATTTAGCAAAGGACCCTGGGAACATGTCCTAAAAAGAACAGCTCATCCAAAAAATAGAGTTCTCTCGTTATTTACCGGTAGTCCATGTTGTTCCAAAACTGTATGAATTTATTTTGTATAACCTTAATTAAGATATCTTGAGAAATGACTTCACTGTTTTGTTTTTTTCCATAAAATGGGTTCCAATGTTGTTTTATTCCCAACATTCTTGTGTTTCACAGAAGTAAGTCATACAGGTTTGAAAATAATTTCATTTTGGAAGGACATTTATGTTTGGGTCAGCTAGGC
This sequence comes from Abramis brama, assembly GCF_963993115.1. Classification (NCBI taxonomy): domain Eukaryota; kingdom Metazoa; phylum Chordata; class Actinopteri; order Cypriniformes; family Leuciscidae; genus Abramis; species Abramis brama. The sequence continues at coordinate 1,043,045 of NC_139974.1, read as the reverse complement.
CCGTAAACTCATATCAAGAAGACAGGTAAAATATTGTCTGGAGGGTTTGGACCAGTGTGCCTTTGAGCAGAGTTTACATGTTCTGCCTCTATTTCACGTGTATTTTACTATGACAATACTCACCGCAAGATCGTGTGGCTGGATAATATTTATTCCCAAAATTCCTAGATAATGGGAAACACACACATACAGCAATATTATTAGCTATTTGTATTTACTTACTAAAAGAGACATTTGCAAAAGCTTGCAAAATTTTACTCACCAGCTCAAAAACATATTATGATGATGACTCATCATTTTGACTGTAGGCCGATATCCCGCGATCAACAATATTCAAAAGCCTAGTTTTCATAGTGTGGTTCGAGTTCCTCTCTGTATAAAGACACAATGTTCTCAGTTCACTCATTGTAAAGCTCCTTTTTTTATTTTTTTTTATCAAAAACTAAGTTAGCTGACAATATTTACACATGCTTAGCCTGAAACATTGACATAATGTCGATATTGCTCTAATCGCATTTAAAATTGGCTTCTCAATTTAACACACTATTTTGATGTAGCAGAATATATTTTTATATAAAATAAAGTTATTTACCTTCCGCAGATTGCAATATGTCCGTTACACGTACGTTGTTAAAATTCGTTGTCCATTTACATCCCGCAACTCGCTCAAAATAAAAATGTAACAGTACGATGCAAAATAATCCATGTTTTAAACAATGTAAAAGCCACAGAACCGAAGGAGGCTAGTACTGAAGATCCCGAGCAGCAGCAGCGCGCGCACACACACACACACACACACACACACACACACACACACACACACACACACACACACACACACACACACTCTCTAACAGACGAATATTCAAACTTGACCAGTAAAAGGCGCGCATAGCTGCCATTGGCCAGATTCCTGGATGACAGTCTGAATAACCAATCATGCTCAAAACAACTCGAAGAGACAGCCAATAATGTGGTAACATTGCAATTACAGGAAAAGATGACATGTTTTAAAAGAAAGAATATGAAAAAAATGTGCACGTGCTATTTATTTAGTTGTATTTGTAAGCTGGCTGTTATATTTAATCAATTGGTTAAATGGTGTCTTCATTGCAGTGCATGATAAAAAAAAAAAAAACTTACAATAACATATAAATAATAATAATAAATAACATAAATAATATATACCATATATAACAAAATTATATTTACCACTGCTCTGCCAACAGCAGTTTAAAAGAGCAAACATATTATATTATATATTAAACAGAGCAAACATTGCATATGTAGGCTATTCATATACAATTCTGTATACCTTACCTACATGAAAAAATAATGGATTGGTGTCATGGTGACATTAGAGTTACATTCATGTGACCCATAATGATCCTTTTGCACTTTAACAAAATATTGACCTTTCCTTTAGAAACACTCTTATGCCTAATAATGTCAACTTGCTTTTCACCCTGTGTGGCACTGTTACACAACCTGTTGGTTTAGGGTTAATCCTCTGTCCAACACAACACTTTGCTAACATTGGCATAATTCTATACAAGTTGCAACATATACCCCGGGTTTCACAGGCAAGGTTTAAGCCTGTAGTCCCAGACTAAAATGCACGTTTGAGCTGTTTTACCTGAAAGCAACTTGCACTGACAAATCTTAAAATATGTCAGTGCCATTGTTTTGTCTCAAGATGCACACCAGTAATGTTTCTTTTTTCTTTTTTCTAAGGCACATTTTTAAAAGCTAATTAAATGCACTAAGGCCTAATCCTGGCTTAATCTAAACTCTGTGAAACCGGGTCTGGGTTAGAAATTAAGGGTTAAGGTTAACCATAACTCTAACCCTAACCCTTGTCTACAGACTTTTATTTAACAGCATGGATAGACTCCAAGGTGTTGACTGCAGTGGTTAGGCCTTTAGCGTTGATACAGGATGAATAACTTCTCACTGTGACAGTCTGTAATATATTTTAGCAAAGAGTGTTTGTATGGATTGTCCCTAATTAAGCTAGAGCTATTGGTGCATTCAAGTCATGTCATAAAGATCGTATTTACAAGTTGAACGCCAACACAATGATGAGAATATGAGTAGGAAGCTCAGGATTTTCTTTAACCCCGATCTTGAAGAGTTAGGGGCGTGTCAGTGGGAAACATTGTGGGATACCACTATACTTAGGTATTCAGCAGTGACAATGAAATAAGCTAATGCCTGCACAAAATATGATAGCATTAATATATAACAGTATAATATGTGATGATAAAGTTTACAGTGGCTTCATTAATTTAAAACGTTAAAAAAATTGTAAAACCTCATGAATACAAACTTCCCAGGAGGACTTAAACGCACCATATGTTCCATCGTGAACCCTGTTGGCCTGCTGTCAGACCAGCAAGCTCAATTTAACAATAATTGTGTAGTTTGATTGCTAAATGTTACATTTAAAATGTTCTAGTTTTGTTAACATGTCACATTACAAGAACGTTTTTTTAAAAACACTCATCATCTCAGGTCTCAGTGATATCCTCAAAACATTTTACGAACATTGTTTTGATAATGTTCCTCCTGTTATTATGGAACATTGTGCCAATGTTTTACTGAGAACATTATATAATCTGTTATCTCAACAACATCCTCAAAACATCCTCAAAATGTTGCAAGTAAAATGTTCTAATTGTGTTAACACATAACATTACAAGAACGTTTTATAAAGAACATTCAACATCTCATCTCTCAATGATATCCTCAAAACATTTTCCTAATGTGACAGAGAGAATGTTCTTCTTTTGTTTCAATGAAACATTGGGACAATGTTATATTGAGATCATTGTACAACTTTAACTTTAGCAACATTCCCAAAATATGCTCAAAATGTTGCAAGTAGAATGTTCTTCTTTTGTTTTCACGAAACATTGGGACAATGTTATATTGAGATCATTGTACAAACTTTAACTTTAGCAACATTCCCAAAATATGCTCAAAATGTTGCAAGTAGAATGTTCTTCTTTTGTTTTTATGAAACATTGGGACAATGTTATATTGAGATCATTGTACAAACTTTAACTTTAGCAACATTCCCAAAATATGCTCAAAATGTTGCAAGAAGAATGTTCTTCTTTTGTTATCATGAAACATTGGGACAATGTTATATTGAGATCATTGTACAAACTTTAACTTTAGCAACATTCCCAAAATATGCTCAAAATGTTGCAAGTAGAATGTTCTTCTTTTGTTTTCACGAAACATTGGGACAATGTTATTTTGAGATCATTGTACAAACTTTAACTTTAGCAACATTCCCAAAATATGCTCAAAATGTTGCAAGAAGAATGTTCTTCTTTTGTTTTTATGAAACATTGGGACAATGTTATATTGAGATCATTGTACAAACTTTAACTTTAGCAACATTCCCAAAATATGCTCAAAATGTTGCAAGAAGAATGTTCTTCTTTTGTTATCATGAAACATTGGGACAATGTTATATTGAGATCATTGTACAAACTTTAACTTTAGCAACATTCCCAAAATATGCTCAAAATGTTGCAAGTAGAATGTTCTTCTTTTGTTTTCACGAAACATTGGGACAATGTTATTTTGAGATCATTGTACAAACTTTAACTTTAGCAACATTCCCAAAATATGCTCAAAATGTTGCAATAAGAATGTTCTTCTTTTGTTTTTATGAAACATTGGGACAATGTTATTTTGAGATCATTGTACAAACTTTAACTTTAGCAACATTCCCAAAATATGCTCAAAATGTTGCAAGTAGAATGTTCTTCTTTTGTTTTTATGAAACATTGGGACAATGTTATTTTGAGATCATTGTACAAACTCTAACTTTAGCAACATTCCCAAAATATGCTCAAAATGTTGCAAGTATATGTTCTTCTTTTGTTTTCACGAAACATTGGGACAATGTTATTTTGAGATCATTGTACAAACTTTAACTTTAGCAACATTCCCAAAATATGCTCAAAATGTTGCAAGTAGAATGTTCTTCTTTTGTTTTCACGAAACATTGGGACAATGTTATATTGAGATCATTGTACAAACTTTAACTTTAGCAACATTCCCAAAATATGCTCAAAATGTTGCAAGTAGAATGTTCTTCTTTTGTTTTCACGAAACATTGGGACAATGTTATTTTGAGATCATTGTACAAACTTTAACTTTAGCAACATTCCCAAAATATGCTCAAAATGTTGCAAGAAGAATGTTCTTCTTTTGTTTTTATGAAACATTGGGACAATGTTATTTTGAGATCATTGTACAAACTTTAACTTTAGCAACATTCCCAAAATATGCTCAAAATGTTGCAAGAAGAATGTTCTTCTTTTGTTATCATGAGACATTGGGACAATGTTATATTGAGATCATTGTACAAACTTTAACTTTAGCAACATTCCCAAAATATGCTCAAAATGTTGCAAGTAGAATGTTCTTCTTTTGTTATCATGAAACATTGGGACAATGTTATATTGAGATCATTGTACAAACTTTAACTTTAACAACATTCCCAAAATATGCTCAAAATGTTGCAAGAAGAATGTTCTTCTTTTGTTATCATGAGACATTGGGACAATGTTATATTGAGATCATTGTACAAACTTTAACTTTAGCAACATTCCCAAAATATGCTCAAAATGTTGCAAGTAGAATGTTCTTCTTTTGTTATCATGAAACATTGGGACAATGTTATATTGAGATCATTGTACAAACTTTAACTTTAACAACATTCCCAAAATATGCTCAAAATGTTGCAAGTAGAATGTTCTTCTTTTGTTATCATGAAACATTGGGACAATGTTATTTTGAGATCATTGTACAAACATTAACTTTAACAACATTCCCAAAATATTCTCAAAATGTTGCAAATAAAAAGTTATAATTTTGTTAACTCGTCACATTAAAAGAACGTTTTATAAAGAACAATAAACATCTCATCTCTCAATGATATCCTCAAAACATTTTCCTAATGTGACAGAGAGAACATTCTTCATTTGTTATAATGAAACATTGGGACAATGTTATTTTGAGATCATTGTATAAACTTTAACTTTAACAACATTCCCAAAATATGCTCAAAATGTTGCAAGTAAAATGTTTTAATTTAGTTAACTTGTCACATTAAAAGAACGTTTTATAAAGAACAATAAACATCTCATTTCTCAATGATATCCTCAAAACATTTTCCTAATGTGACAGAAAGAACGTTCTTCTTTTGTTATGATGAAACATTAAGACAACGTTATTTTGAGATCATTGTACAAACTTTAACTTTAACAACATTCCCAAAATATTCTCAAAATGTTGCAAATAAAATGTTATAATTTTGTTAACTCGTAACATTAGAAGAACGTTTTATAAAGAACATTAAACATCTCATCTCTCAATGATATCCTCAAAACATTTTCCTAACGTGACAGAGAGAACGTTTTTCTTTTGTTATAATGAAACATAGGGACAATGATATTTTGAGATCATAGTACAACTTGTTACTTCAGAAACATTCCCAAAACATCTTTTGAATGTTGCAGTTAAAATGTTATATCTTAGTTTTCATATAACGTTATAGGAACATTTTTTAAAATGAGAAAACATCCTTAAAATGTTCGGTAAACATTACATTCAAATGTTTTCTTTAGAACATTAACCAAACTTGTAGGGAATGTTATCAAAAGTTCTGAGAACGTTCCCTGCTAGCTGGGGACAGCTAGATGATATATGACATTATCCTTGGACAGTCTCATCACTCTTCAACACACTGTCTTAATAGACAACCTTCTTATGTGGGATTTATTTTCATCTTAAATCAACCAAGTTGATTCTTGTTTCTATTATCTCTATTATATTAAAGTCAGTTTAAGGGTGACAGATCAATCTCACCGGAGCCCAGCTGTGTGTCCATGAAGAGTGACGCGTCTATGGAACAGCCTTTAAACCTTAAGGGAAAACACACATCAACTGATCTGAGGTACAACATTTTTGTTTAGACAGACAGAGAGACCACAGACACACACAAATAATGCATGTATGGCTGAATTTGGCAAATATCCACTTACTATCAAGATAAAAAATAAAATAAGACAAAATGACCTTCCATTCATTGTATTTATTTTAACTCTACATAAAATCATCTATATGGTTGTTCTCCATTATTCTCTATTATGTTGTCTCTATTCTATTAAAGCAATTTTGAGGGTGACAGATCAATCTCACCGGAGCCCAGCTGTGTGTCCATGAAGAGTGACGCATCTATGGAACAGCCTTTAAACCTTAAAGGAAAACATACATCAACTGATCTGAGGTAAAACATTTCATAGATAGATACAGGGCCGGCGCGTGCACTTCTGCCGCTCTAGGCGAAAAACATTTGTGCCGCCCCTAGGGCTGGTCCGAATACCATTTTTTGAGCTTCGAAGCTTCGGTAGTAATGAACATCGAATATTCAAAGCTTCGAGAGGGTGCTGAACATATTCTTCTCTCTAATAAAGGCAGGAATCCCTATGTGTCTGTATGTCCGTTTGCATTTTGATTATTTCGAGAACCGTTCATCCAATCGACTTCGCAAGGGAGTGCAGTGTCGCATTTGGTGGTGCAATATAGATAGACACGCGAGACGCGACACGTTCAGAATTAATAAACTTTTAGTAAACTACAGAACAACGCGAGCGGGAAGCGGCGCACCTCACGCGGGCAGGGCTTATATACTTAACTCACGCTGCACTAGTGATATAAAACACACACACACAGGTCTGTTAAATTAAGCAATACTTTAAGGTAGTCTATATGTTTCTGACTAACAAATTACTGACACAGTAAAGGGTAGATTTAAATTAAGAAAAACAAAATTTAAATAAAGAAAAACAAAATTTAAATAAAGAAAAAAAAACAAAATTTAAAATTTAAATAAAGAAACACGAAATTTAAATAAAGAAAAACGCAATTAAGTTAAATTAAAAACAAGATTAATTTAGATTGATAATAACGGGTAAAAAGGCTAATACATTTTGTTTCTATTGTTATATTTTCCACAATGTCAAAGCAACGCAGCTTAACCCAAAACACAAGTTCAGGCACTTCTGTCCATACAAACTCCGCTGTTCTGCGCTCTAGCCAGAGAACACTCCCGTTGCAGGAACACTTTAGTAGGCCAAGAGGAAGCAAATATATACATATACTATATGCGTAGGTGGATGTGATCAGGGAATTTGGCTGTTAAAAGTGTAACATTTAAAGCCACTTAAATTAACGAAATGACTCAAATAAAGATTTGTTCATTTTGATGAACAAGATCGAACAAGAGAGTCAGTAAAATGATCCGAACTTCCCATCACCCAGAGCAGGGGGCGGGGCGGGGCGGCGCAGCGGCAGCTCAGCAAATCATATAGCCTATTTTGTGAATTGTTCATTCCCGATTGGCACACATTTTGCCGCCCTTACAAAAGTGCCGCTCTAGGCAATTGCCTAGTTCGCCTATATGGACGCGCCGGCCCTGGATAGATAGATAGATAGATAGATAGATAGATAGATAGATAGATAGATAGATTGTTAGTTCTCTATGTGAGATTTAATTTAATGTAAAATCATCTATATTCTGTCTATCTTTTCTGTATATCATATATTCTGTGTCAAATCAACCAAATTTCAGAAGTTTACCTCTTTTGTAGAGGGCAGTCCAAATGGCTTTTTTCAATTACTGTATTTATATAAATGAATAAAGGTACATTTCTAGTTTCAACATTATGAAACTAGGTTCTAGTTCTTCAGACATTCCTCTTCAAATACAAGTATTAGCTCTATGCAAAGTGACCCACATTTGGTTTTTGATCACTGTGAATGAGTTAAATTCAACAATCTACACATGGAGCCGTATTGAGCTCCTGTTTACTCCTGGTATTAACCCTCTGAGGTCGGCAAACACGCCGGCGCGTTTTGCTGGATTTTCTTCACATTGTAGCACAATAAACTTAAATTACTCAGTCATTTATGGTCATACAGAAAAAAGAAATATGAAAAAACAATCTGTGATATTTCTACTTTTGTATGTGTCCACATACAATCAAATCAAAACATTGTGCTTTTGTAAAATAAAGAAAATAAACAGGGTGTGCTTTCTGCCTCTTTCAAGTTTCGCTGTGAACTTTTTTTTCTTGAGCACGTCTATAAACTGAAACAAAACTCACTGAATACTTTTCACACATTTATGAGCCATATACCTTTATAAACATTTAAGTGTGTACTTTTAAATGATCGGATTCAAACTGAAAACAAATATTCTCTTTTTAAGTAATTTGTATAAAACCAACAAGATGTCCAGTATCTCAAATACTGCTCATTATTTTTAATTTGACCACGCCCACGCGCGCAAAAGAGATTCACAAGCAAATCTCCACATGGAACGCGATCGCGCTCATTACCTTCAAACACAAAGCACCAAAACACTACACAAGTCTCTGCTTTTCGTCGAGTTTGAAAGACGCGCCGTGAGCTTACATTGGATTTACCTCAGAAGAAGAAGAGCACGATTTGAAGACAAGAAAGATGTAAGGTAAGAAATTCTTACTTATTAGTTTATGTTATTGTTGCATAAACTTCACATTGCAGTTGAACTGTTGCTAGATATATGGTGAATATTATAATATTTAGACCCGTGTTTACTGTTACTGTGTTTGTGGATATCTGCTCAAACGTAGATATGTATAATATGGTAACCATAATGTTTCATATTTTGGAGCGTGCTGTGTGTTTGAATGTATCATATTTTGGAGCATGCTGTGCGTTTGAATGTTTCATATTTTGGAGCGCGATCGCGTTTGAATGTATCATATTTTGGAGCGCGATCGCGTTTGAAAAGCAAAACGCACCAAACATTAGGCTTCATGTTTTTACTATTATCTCATTTCATATCATCATAACGAATGGAAACATTTGAAGTAACATATGATAATCAATATATTTTTCTCTAGCGTAGTTGTTACTGAAATCTTTTGGAAGATTTATAGGCTGCTATAGGTTATTGCTATTATTATTTTATGCAGCACTGCGCGTAGCCTATGCCTACAAGCCACAACAAACCTGGTGTTCATTATATTATATATTGTTGGAAACATTTGTGTGTGTGTGTGTGTATTCTGTGAATTTTAAAAAGCAATTTTAACCAGAAAAATCTAAAATTTATTCCCAAAATCGTGCAGGCCTATAGTTTCTCTTGATATCAGTATGTTCACTTTTTCTTTCTTTTTTTCAGTGACCAGATGCCACTGAGTCCTGCTGACTTCAACATTCACATGAGTCTCTGTATATGAACATGGTAAAGTGAAAATCAAACACCTTGGAAATGAAAGGTATGTACAATGTTTTTAGGAATGGCACAAAGGTCTCTGTCTTTGGGTCATTTTTTCAAAAATGTGCTTTTTTGTCATTTGTTGTGTATCTTTGGATTATGTTGTGTTGTAAATAAATCCAAACAATCAAACAGCCATTCTTTTTTAAATCTCCTCATTCTTTGTGCAAGGTTGCTCAGAATGACAGGGCCTGATAGCTCCTAATAGGGCCATTAGGGAGGGTCTTTGTCTTTCTCAGATGTGAAAACAATACATATTAATGATGTGATCACGGCTCCTCGCATAAAGCTTTCTTACACAAAACACGTCTTACAAATTTTAAATCAATATATTGTCTTATCTGAATGAGCAGTCAGGGTGATTTTCACATAGTTTTGGAGCAAATATTCTAGGCTATGTGATACAATTTTCAAAAGTTTTGTGTGATGAAATAATCAGTATGGGTTTCATGACCTTATTTCAGTGACAATTGGTTTTTGTATTTTCACAAACCACGCATAAATGTCATTATCTCAAAACTACAAACTTTTACATACATGCTGCTGATATATTATTGTAGCAGAGTTTGTGCTGAATACAGTGTAATCAGACTTTAGCCATAAAAATATCACAAGTAACAGAAATAAGCACAAATGTCAGAGCATGTCAGAACACCTCCAGGGCCCAGAAAACACCTCAGACCTCAGAGGGTTAAAATGTGTTTTGGTCAATCGGATCATAAGTAGACGATGCAGACTCATTCCCGTTTACACCTGTTGTTTTAATATGTCTCTTTTGTCCACTTTCAACCACTTCTATCCTGATTTCTTTGAGGGGAGGGTCAATGTATGGGCTTTTTCAGATCTTTCAATCTAATGGACAAAATAAGCTTGTGCAATTGACACATGAACGTGAAAGGAGACAATGGAAAAACACACAGAGAGCATCAGGTTTAGTTTCTGCTCTGATAGACTTAAGACTGAGCGGTGTGAGTGTGTGTTAGAAATCAGGAATGGTGAGAGAACATTGTGCTTGGTACACTGGTACCAATGGTATGTTTGTCTTCAAACCAAACTTGGATCTCCAGCCAGCAAAATTAAAATCCTGTCTGGGTAGAGCGCTTCCTATAGGTCAGTAGACGGAGAGTAGACGGTCTTTCGTGGCTGTTCGAACGCATTCGATCACATGAGTGTTTACACTATGAAAGCAATCCGGTCGATGCGTTTTCCACTACCTCAGGAAGTGGTCGAAAGTGGACAAGCTCAAAACATTTAGACCCCATTTACACCTGTATTTAACGTCGTCCACTTGTGATCTGATCAACAAAAATGCTTCTTAATACAAGGTGTAAACAGGATCTGAGATCCTCATCCTCATCTCATTGAACCACAAAGTGAAGATACCAAAAGAAAATTTTGTTAAGAACCTAAATCTAAAAGGATATTAAGATATAATTAATACTTCTTTGAGTTATAGACATGCAAATTGTGTAAAATAAACATGACAGGTGCTTCAGAGTCCCATTATTTTAACTGTCACCATTGGCACATAATGCAACAAACATAGGCGTAATTTGGGGTTTGGGCTGGACGGGACATCACTTATTGCCAGTGTCGATATTGTCCCCACTACTTTTTGAATAATCTCTCAGCACGGATGTACCTAATACAAATGAAAGATCTCCAGTTGACTAGCAAGAGTATTAATTTCATTTGTTTGTGTTAAATAAGTTATCTGGTGCTGGAATGTGGTGTTTTTGAAATTACGCTGAATGTTCGTTGCCTCTGTTATCAGTGTCATAGCGTTCTCTTGTGGCTCGTGTGCACAGTCTTCACATAGACAGATATTTCAATCTATCACTTACGCTGCTGCAGAGACGTATAAATTGCACGATGAACGCAAAGCGTGCTTTAGAGACGAATTAACACACTAGACGAATTAGTGTGACCGAATTGAAAAAAATATAAGGGTTCCTCCGATTTAAACTCTGAACCTCTGACACACTTATTCAAATTCTACCACCAGTCCATTAGAACACAGACACACTGAATTCAAACAGGGCCGTTTTTGACCATTTTACAACTTCCCTTTTACAACTAAAACACTTAAAACTTAAATCTCAATATTTCAAGCAGTTTTTTTTAGAGTAGAAGAGGTCATGAGACAGGATAATATTTCTCCTTTAGATTTTGCTAGTTACTTAGCAATGAAAGTTTCAGAGATTTTGAGTGCACAGTGTCCATATCTAAAGTCATTTATTGTCAATTCATTTCCCAGTTTCTTTTTTACAGAGACCTCTAATTGACCATTTTTGTCTCTCTACCACTTTCTGCCCGATCACTAATAAAACAATTCTGTATTTTCCTAAAATGTCCATAAAATCTGTATTTATTACCATGGCTGGACCCTAATAACGACTAATCTTTACCCGAAGAGAAGAGGCTTAATTGACCAAAAGTGTATTAGTCAGTTAGTCACTAGGAAAATACTCCACAGAAAGTGGCAAAGTGACGCAGTCCATGAGAGAGGGTCCATACATTAAAGGACAAGTTCGGTATTTTACACTTAAAGCCCTGTTTTCAGATCGTTTCTGATGAAATAGAACGGTTAAGATTGAAATTTGGACACATGCTGCTGCCCCGAGAATTTTCGGTTTCTGTGGTAGCACCCCCCCACCTCCACAATGGCTGCATAGGTGCACTGGAACAATCCTTCCTAAAATGCATTAAACTTTCGTTTATAAAGACGTGAAACTCACCGAGTGGTCAGGGGTGTTCACTGATATGCTCACACAAAAATCGCTGCAAAAGATGCTTTCCAACAGGTGTTTTACCATTCGTTGTAAAACTGTGGACCTATTTTTCCAAACGCCTCACACCCGTACATTCTTCTGTTGAGAGCTTGAATAATAGACACTCCGGCGGCGGAGTAATACCGTACCTCACAGCACATCCAATACAAGTCAATGGAGTTGGACAAAAACTACGATAAAACCTGTTGGAAAGCATCTTTTGCAGCGATTTTTGTGTGAGCATATCAGTGAACACCCCTGACCACTCGGTGAGTTTCATGTCTTTGTAAACGAAAGTTTAATGCATTTTAGGAAGGATTGTTCCAGTGCACCTATGCAACCATTGTGGAGGTGGGGGGGGGTGCTGCTACCACAGAAATTAAAAATTCTCGGGCCAGCAGCATGTGTCCAAATTTCAATCTTAACCGTTCTATTTCATCAGAAACGATCTGAAAACAGGGCTTTAAATGTAAAATACCGAACTTGTCCTTTAAACTTTGTACTGTTGAAGTCCCATTTTTGAACGGTCACCACTGGCGTATAATGCAACAAGGATTGATGAAGTCAAATTTTACTAATAGATGATCTACCTATCTATGTGTTGTTTTGACCCCCCTCTACAAAATAATAAATTACTCAGCCAAAATATTAAATGCCATAGATGAATATTTACTTTCTTCTTCATTTATGAATTTCTTTCACCAAAAAAATAACTCAGAATGAACATGTTTGTCCAGGGTCCTCTGGTTGAGGCGACACAGAATGACTCTATATGAATACTTGTCTTCTTTTCTCGACTCTGTTGTATTGTCTCTTTTGTCCATGTTTATCCATAATTAGTGAACAGTCTATGGACACTCGAGGAACATTTACAGCAAGACACATGTCATCTAATCTGAGGTACAACATTTCTGTCTAGACATAAAGATATTTTACTATCACTTTTACTCCTTCAATTTATGTTGTAATCTGATAATTATTCTTTAAGTCATGATTCTCAACTGGTCCAAAGCACATTTAAATCAAACCTGCTGAAGAAGTTTCAGTGTCTGTATGAAGGAACAGCAAAGCAGGGAAACCCAACACTCCTGAATGAGATCTACACAGAGCTCTACATCACAGAGAGTGAAAGTGGAGAGATCAATAATGAGCATGAGGTGAGACAGATTGAGACACAGTCCAGGAGAGCAGAAACAGAGGACACACCAATCAAATGCAATGACATCTTTAGACCTTTACCTGGACAAGACAAACCCATCAGAACTGTGCTGACAAAGGGAGTCGCTGGCATTGGAAAAACGGTCTCTGTGCAGAAGTTCATCCTGGACTGGGCTGAAGGGAAAGAGAATCAGGACGTCCAGCTCATATTTCCACTTATTTTCAGAGAGCTCAACTTGATGAAGGACAAAACACTCAGTCTTTCAGATCTTCTTCATGTCTTTTTCCCTGAAACAAAAGAAATGGAAATATCCAGTGGTGAATATAAAGTGTTGTTTATCTTTGATGGTCTGGATGAGTGTCGTCTGTCTCTGAACTTTAAGAGCGAAGTGAAACTGTGTAATATATCTGAATCAGCCTCAGTGGACGAGCTGCTGATGAACCTCATTGAGGGGAATCTGCTTCCCTCTGCTCTCATCTGGATCACCTCCAGACCAGCAGCAGCGGATCTCGTCCCCTCTGAGTGTGTCCATCGAGTGACAGAGATACGAGGCTTCAATGAGCCACAGAAGGAGGAATACTTCAGGAAGAGAATCAGTGATCAGAGTCTGGCCAATACAATCATCACACACCTGAAGTCCTCAAGGAGCCTCCACATCATGTGCCACATCCCAGTGTTCTGCTGGATCTCAGCCACTGTTCTAGAGAATATGTTGAGTGAAGCAGAGAGAGGAGAGATTCCCAAGACTCTCACTCAAATGTACACACACTTCCTGATCATTCAGACCAACATCAAACATGAGAAGGACTATGAGAATAAAGTGAAAGATGAAGACATGATTCTCAAACTGGGGAAACTGGCTTTCCAGCAGCTTGTGAAAGGCAACCTGATCTTCTACGAGGAAGACCTGAGAGAGTGTGGCATTGATGTGACAGAAGCATTGGTGTACTCAGGATTGTGCACTCAGATCTTCAGAGAGGAGTTGGGCTTGTATCAGGGGAAAGTCTTCTGCTTTGTTCATCTGAGCATCCAGGAACATCTAGCAGCTCTATATGTGCACATCTCCTGTTCAAACAACTGTATAAATGCATATTGGAAGAGATTTAATCCATTATCAGGTCTGCATCAGACAGCTGTGGATGAGGCTTTACAGAGTAAGAATGGACATCTGGACCTTTTCCTGCGTTTCCTTCTGGGTCTCTCATTGGAGTCCAATCAGACTCTCTTACGAGAACTACTGACACAGACTGGAAGCTGCTCCTACAACAAAAAGGAAACAGTTCAGTACATCAAACAGAAGATCAGGAAGAATCGCTCTTCAGACAGATCATTCAATCTGTTCCACTGTCTGAATGAACTGGGAGAGGATTCATTGATGCAAGAGATCCAACATTATCTGAAATCTGGAGAGATAAAAGAAACCAAACTCTCCTCTTCACAGTGGTCAGCTCTGGTTTATGTGTTGCTGACATCAGAGCAGAAGATGGATGTTTTTGATCTAAAACAGTTTATTGGAGAACAAAATACAGCAGATGAAGTTCTTCAGAAGCTGCTGCCTGTGGTTAAAGAATCCAGATCAGTTCAGTAAGTCACACTAGAGCCCTGCATTTCAGCCCGAGCCCGACGGGCCCCGACTTTTTTACGCCCCTAGGGCCGGGCTTCGGGCCAATTTTCACGTCATAGTTCACATGCGGGCCGGGCCTCGGGCCTTTTTTGAGTTATCCTTCTTTTTATATTTTTAGACATTAATAAATAAATAAAAATATGAGAAGTTGACGTCGACGATAGAAAAACAAACATAGAAAGACATTTAATAACCTCATAACTTTCATAATCTTATAATTACACTGACATATGATTGACATGACAGTCGCACGCACGTACGCACACACACACACAGAAGGTTTCCCGTCAGCGGAACCAACGATTCACCTCATGTGCAAATAATGGAGAATATTAAGAGAAAAATCGCGAGTGATAGAAGAGGACTGGGATAAAATCTTCCACTGTGGATGCTATTCTTTTTCTCCACGATGCTCTGTAAGAGACTATTCTAACTTTTTGTTTGATTGGACTTTATTTTCGTTTAACTGTTGGAAAGTACTGATGTTTTTCGTTTTTCGTTCGATTGGACTTTATTTTCGTTTAACTGTTGGAAACTACTGGAAAAAAGAATGGCCATGTTCTGTGGTGCATTTTTGAGGTAAGATAACCTGCAAGTTTGTTTTTGATTTATTTAATTTAATTTGTTTAGATTGACTATTGCTCATTTCGTTTGCGAGCGCTGTTGCAAGCAGCCTGAGTCTGCCTCAGTATTTCAAAAAAAAAAATACTCACTGTGGTTTAATAAATAAACATTAAACTAACTGTCTGTGTGATATGCTTGAAGTGTTTTATATCTATGGATTTTATTGTAGCTAAGTAAAGTATTAGCGTTGATTTGAGAGGCTAAATTGATCAAACATGTTTTACTCGCTGTTGGCTCGGCTTGCTTGGCCGTCATTTTTTTTTTTTTTTTAAATGCTCCAAACATTTGTCTAAATTAGCTTAATAAAGAAATGAAAAGAAAATAAACATAACTAACAAAACGGACATATTTTAATGGCAGTCTGCCGCTGTGAAAAAAAAAAAAAAAAAAACGGGCTCGGGTCGGACTCGGGCTGATAATTCTGATGAGCTGTCGGACACGGGTCGGACTAGGGCTTGAGCGTCTCGGGCCAGGGCCGGGCTCGGGCCTAGATTTGAGGCCCGTGCAGGGTTCTAAGTCACACTGACAACAATCATTACACTGATAAAACTTACCAAAGCAATACTGTAAAAGGAGAAATTCATATTTATCTTATCATTTATATCAGTGTTTCCTGAACTGAGAGACTGAAGAGTGTCATTGTTCTCTACAGGTTGTGTGATTGTGGTGTTACAGATGAAGGTTGTGCTTCTCTGACTTCAGCTCTGAGATCAAACCCCTCACACCTGAGAGAACTGAGTCTGTCATGGAATAAAGTAGGAGATTTTGGAGTCAAGCAGCTTTCTGATCTACTGCAGGATCCTCGTTGTAAACTTGAAATACTCAAGTAAGATTTTATAAAAGTCTCAACGTCGTCTGTTTTTCCTCCTATGGTGAATAATGAATGATATGCAAAAAATAATATATACAAAAAATGTTTACCATCAGGTAACTAAAAAGGATGTTTAATCTTCATTAGATTCTTTCCAAAGCTTCTGAGTTAATTTTACTTTTGTTAGTTTTTACAAGTCAAAAACATGATTGGATGATGTGAAGAGGGGACAACTGCTTTCATATAAAAATCAGTTGAGGAGGCAGGAGGAATTAATTTATATATACAGTGCTATGCATAAGTTTAGACACCCATGCTAAAGTTGACTAAAAAGAGGAATAAAAAATCATCTTTTGGAAATTGAACTTAATGCCTTAATTAAAAAAAATTAGGAAAAATCCAACCTTTAAGGACACCAATTTTCTTTGTGAATGAATAATGTATCGTAAATAAATAAATGTTCTTCCTTAAAATACAGGGTGCATAAGTCTGGACACCCCTATGTTAAATTCCCATAGAGGCAGGCAGATTTTTATTTTTAAAGGCCAGTTACTTCATGGATCCAGGATACTATGCATCCTGATAAAGTTCCCTTGGCCTTTGGAATTAAAATAGCCCCACATCATCACATAGCCTTCACCATACCTAGAGATTGGCATGGTTTTATTTCAGTTAGCCTAATAGCTGGTTTGATTTGCAATGAGAGATTATCTTATGGAAAGTACTCCATGCCAATCTCTAGTATTTACGATACATTATTCATTCACAAAGAAAATTGGTGTCTTTAAAGGTTGGATTTTTCCAAACATTTTTAATTAAGGCATTAAGTTCAATTTCCAAAAGATGATTTTTTATTCCTCTTTATAGTCAACTTTAGCATGGGTGTCTAAACTTATGCATAGCACTGTATATAATATTATGTATATCAGTGTTTCCTGAACTGAGAGACTAAAGAGTGTCATTGTTCTCTACAGGTTGAGGTATTGTGGTGTTACAGATGAAGGTTGTGCTGCTCTGACCTCAGCTCTGAGATCAAACCCCTCACACCTGAGAGAACTGGATCTGACATGGAGTGAACTAGGAAACAGAGGAGTGAATCTGCTCTCTGATCTACTGAAGGATCCTCAATGTAAACTGGAGAAACTGGGGTAAGATTGTGTAAATGTGTCAACATCCTCCTGCATTTCCTTCATATGGTCAATAATGAACAAAATAAATAACTAAACAAGACAAAAAATGTCTTGTGGTGCTAGGAGAAAATATAAATACTTAAAAAAAGGCCATGCTTAAATTAGACTGACCTGTTAATGGTGCCGTGGATTAAGTCTCTCTTTCTGATTGTGAAGTTCCTGCTTATCTGAGCTGTAGATCCTGAGTTGAGAGACTGAAGAGTGTCATTGTTCTCTACAGGTTGAGTGATTGTGGTGTTACAGATGAAGGTATTGCTGCTCTGACTTCAGCTCTGAGATCAAACCCCTCACACCTGAGAGAACTGAATCTGTATGGAAATAAACTAGGAGCATCAGATGTGAAGCTGCTCTCTGATCTAAAGGATGATCCACATTATAAACTGGAGATGCTTCTGTGAGTAGTGATGAATAAAACTGTTCATATTTTAATTGAAAGTTAATTTAGTTTCTTCTTAGTTTACTATCCTTGAAATGGTGAATTACACATTATAAACATGTTTAATAGGAGTTTGATTCATTTTTTTATATAATAGTTTATAGTAACAATTAAGTATCTTCAAGTTTCTTCTTATTTCAAAACAATTCAATATTTTGCTTTTATCATTGTCTTTTTATCCCTAAATGATGTATTTTGAGAGAATGTCAATTGCAGTAGAAGATAATGGTAAATATTTATCTCTACTTTCCTTGTCATAAATAAAACAGACCCAATGACATAGAAGGAGGACAGTCATACAGGATTATAGATAGTGGTCAAGGTTTATCATTCATGATGATTTAGATTATGTAAAATCTGAACGTTTAAAAACAGTTGTTTCTTTTAGTTGTTCTAAAATGGATAATGCAATAATGTCTCACACATTTACTGTCTGTGTTTTACTTACAGGTTTTAGATGTTAGTCTGACCTTCTCTGGATCAGCTGATGGTGAATAAAGAGCCACTACAGACACAATCACATTCAACAGAATCAACAGACACAAACCCACAGTGATCATCACACACACATGTGTTTGTGTAACTTTACAGAATGATCCAATCCTTCACCCAAAGTCAAACAATGAAACCTTCAACCAGATGGAACTGGATACATTTTCTGAATGTTCAGATCCAATCTGACTTCTGACCTGTAATGCCTGAATCATAATCATACTCTTTTCGTTTGTTGGCCAGAGGAGAACTGAGCAACTGAGTCTGGTTTCTGCCAATGTTTTCTTCTCCACTCTGTCACTGATGGAGTTTGAGTTCCTGCCAATGTCGCCTCTGGCTTGCTTAGTTGAGGACACTTAATATTCAACAACAATATTACTGATCTGCCTGCATTGACTCCATTATATGAGAACTGAACTGAGCTGGACGATGACATCACTGTTTTCTCCAGAGCGGCTTTATAGATAAATTAACTAAATTAATAACTTTTTTACAACATAAATGAATCAACACTAAACTTACTTAAGCTGGACAATGACACTATTTTCTTCTAGATCTGATGTAGAGCCGAAACAAACTTTGTTGCATTATTTTCCTGTTATCACTGTAAAGCTGCTTTGAAACAATCTAACATGTCTCCAAATGTAATCATTCTGGGTGATTTTAACATTCATATAGACAATGTCAGTAATGCATTTACATGTGAATTTTTATCATGTTTGGATTGCTTTGGTATGCAACAATTTAACACACTGCCCACTCATACTAAGGGGCATACTCTTGATCTTGTTTGCTGTTCTGGTATAACACCTTATAATTGTAATGTTTCTGATCTGTCCATATCAGATCACCTGCTGGTGTCTTTTTGTGCCAAACTGGCAGTTTTTAAGGTAAACCCGTGTCGTCCGATCACATTTCGGAATATTAAGAACATTGATGTGCCTACTCTTGCTGATGAACTTGCCATCTTCTCCAGTAAATCTGATTTCTCTACTGTTGATGAACTGGTTACATACTACAATGATCGACTGAAAATGATTTTAGATGAATTCGCACCTGTGAAAACTCGAACTGTTTCAGTTGTACATTCAGCTCCTTGGTTTACACCTGAACTGCGTGAACTTAAAACTAAAGGCCGTAGGTTAGAGCGGTTGTACGTCAGGTCTGGTCTGTTTATAAAGAAATGTATGCTGAACATATTCAAAATTATAAAATGCACTGTCCAAGGCTAAATCTGATTACTACTCCAACATAATTGGAGTTAGCAATGGGAACTCCTTTTCTTGGTGGTAAACAATATTCTGCAACTACCTGATTCTTTGCCATCTGATATGTATTCCACTGACTTATGTGATCGCTTTTTGACTTTTTTTGCATCTACGGTTGAAAATGTACATCAGCAATTACTTACTGGTTCTCTTTACAATGACTCCTGTCAGTCTATCACTCACACACCTCCCCACTCTGTTTTCTCTAACTTTACACTACCAACTACTTCAGAAATAGTGGGTCTGATAGGTAAATCTAAATCTTCGACTTGTCAGTTAGACCCTCTACCAACTCCTTTAGTGAAAGCTTGTTTACCAGCCCTGTCGGCATTGATTACTAAAATTGTTCATGCTTCACTTGATTCTGTTTCTGTATCTCCATATCTTAAATCTGCTATTATTACTCCCATACTTAAGGAACCAGGGGGTGATCCATTTAATTTTGATAATTTTCGTCCAGTTTCAAATTTACCATTTATCTCTAAGGTAAATAGAAAAGCTCACTAAGAAAAGTGTATTGCAATTCAAATTAATGAACATCTTTCCAATAATAACTTGTATGAACAATTTCAATCTGGCTTTCGTCCCCACCATAGCACTGAGACTGCTCTTGTCAGAATAACCAATGATCTACTGTTGGCAGCTGACTCTTGGCTTTTAACCATACTTGTCCTTCTCGACTTGAGCGCTGCCTTTGATACTGTCTCACACAAGATACTTCTTGACAGGTTAAGCTTCTATTGGTATAACTGGCACTGCTCTGTCTTGGTTTAGGTCATATCTATCTGGACGCAGTCAGCGTATTCAATTAAAAGGTTTTCGATCAAGAACATCTACAATCACCACTGGTGGCCCCCAGGGTTCTGTCTTGGGCCCGCTTCTTTTCTTTATTTATATGCTCCCTCTTGGTTATATTTTGAGGAAATATGGTATTAATTTTGGGATGACACCCAACTTTACCTGTCTGCCAAACCCACTGGTTCTTTTCCACCATCATCTTTGTCCAGCTGTTTAGCTGAAATTAAATATTGGCTTTCAGCTAACTTCTTGAAGGTAAATGGCAACAAAACTGAGGCTTTGCTTGTTGGCACTAGATCTGTTGTGTCTACATCGAATTGTCTTTCTTTGTACACTGACAATACTGCAATCTGTCCTTCTTCACAGGTTTAAAGTTTGGGTGTCATCATGGATAGCACACTATCTTTTGAAGCTCATATTAATAATATAACGCGGCTTGCATATTTCCACTTGCGTAATATTAACCGTCTCCATCCCTTTCTTTCAAATAATAATACTGCAGTTCTCATTCACGCACTAGTCACTTCACGTATAGACTACTGTAATGCTCTTCTCACAGGTGTTCCCTCCAAATTGCTACATAAGCTTCAGTTGGTTTAGAATTCTGCAGCTTGTGTTCTATCTAGAACACCTTCTACTGAGCACATTTCTCCAGTTCTTCAGCAATTGCACTGGCTTCCAGTAAAGTATAGAGTTGAATTCAAGATCTTGCTACTTACTTATAAGGCACTTCATAATCTTGCACCCCAATACCTTACACAACTTCTCCATGTTTACACTCCATCACATGCTCTCAGATCTTCATCTTCAATTTCTCTTCTGGTACCTCGGATTCGACTAACTACCATGGGTGCCAGATATTTTAGTTATGCTGCCACCCACCTATGGAACTCTCTTCCCCTCTCAAACCCCTCACACCTGAGAGAACTGGAACTGTCGTGGAATAAAGTAGGAGATTCTGGAGTCAAGCAGCTTTCTGATCTACTGCAGGATCCTCACTGTAAACTGAAGATTAGGTAAGATACTCAGGTAAGATTTTATAAAATGTCCCAACATAGCCCTCTTTTTGTGGTAAATAATGATTGACATACAAACAATCTACTGTGAAATTACTAATGGAAATGTTACTTTTATTTTCATTACATTCTTTCCAATGTGTCTGACATAACTTTACAATATTTATGATAGTATAAACATGACTGGATAAGGTAAAGATGTGACAACTGTGTTCATATACAGATATATTGATGGTTTTTGGATACTTGCATAAAAAATGAATATTCTTGCAATTTTTATGATATTGAAACTAACCCGTTCAAACAGCATGTAGAAGCGGGACTGAACCTTAGACTGGACCTGTTAATGGTGCCGTGGATTAAGTCTCTCTTTCTGATTGTGAAGTTCCTGCTTATCTAAGGTGTAGATCCTGAACTGAGACACTGAAGAGTGTCATTGTTCTCTACAGGTTGTGTGATTGTGGTGTTACAGATGAAGGTTGTGCTGCTCTGACTTCAGCGCTGAGATCAAACCCCTCACACCTGAGAGAACTGGAACTAATTGGAAATAAACTAAGAGACTCAGGTGTGAAGCTGCTCTCTGATCTGAAGGATGATCCACATTATAAACTGAAGACACTTTGGTGAGTAGTGATAATTAAAACTGTTCATATTTTAATTGAAAGTTCATTTAGTTTCTTCTTAGTTTTCTTTCCTTGTAATGGTGAATTACACACTATAAACATGTTTAATAAGAGTTTAATATAACATTCTAGTGCAACCAGGAAGTATATAAGGGGCGCCTAGAGAATCATCCTCTTTTTGTTAGCAGTGTGCCAACCCATGTCCGAGGTTTCTGACACCCAGAGACATACATGACTTGTGTGTTTATTTATTTCAGTTCTTGAGGGAGCTTTTTGCGTGCACTGTGGGTGTTTCCCTTTAAGGACGCTCCGCTCTCGTTTGTCCATCTTTTCGAGGGAAGAGGGACAAGCATCTGTTCCCAGTGTCTTGGGTCCCTCTCAAGCTAAAGCAGAGAGAAGATCTAGGTCCTGGGGGTCACAGATGGAGCTGGCGCAATAGTTTGAGAGAGGAGTGAATCTCTCGCGTGCTTCGGCCGCCGATGAGAATGCTCTGCTGGGCGAGGATGGAGCATCCAATGCGTCCTCTGGCTCAGTGGATAGTGCTCTACTGCCACCATGCCAGGAAGAGAAGAAGATGGTGGTCGAGGGTGAAGAAGACGAGTCATCTAAGCCCTCATGACCTTCCTGCCCTGTGTATGAAGAGTTGTTGGGGGTTATGGACCGTGCTTCAGGCAGGCTTCAGCTGTCTTTGGAGCGCGCTAGGGAAAAGACCGCTTGCGGAAGGTTAGACAAGCAGTTCCTTTCTGGCCACAACCGTCCAGCTCCCATGAGCCTTCCTTTTCTTCCCGATCTCGATACTGAGATCACGAGGGTGTGGAAGAAACCATATTCAGCCCACATACACTGACATAGGCATGCAAATGATGCAAATGTCGAGGGGATGCAGAAGCATGGATACATGGCTATGCCCCAATCCACGAGACATTCACAAACTATCTCGCGGGTGGGTGGGCAATGACCTTGAAAGCTCAGGCCCTGGCTACCAAGAACACCTCACACTTGTATGGCAGGGCATACATGGCAGCATGTCAGGCTGGTGCTTCACTGCATACCATGGCAGTGTGTCAAGCTTACCAAGCCAATCTGCTGAAGGACTCTGATCAGGGTCAGGGTCTTTCCCCTGATGCGGTATCCAAGCTGCACCACACCACAGATCTGGCTCTCCACGCCACCAAGTAGATCACCACCGCGGTTGGTAGATCGATGGTGGCAACGGTGAGGCACCTGTGGGTGAACCTGGTGGACACCTGGAAAAAAGTTGAGGGCTTTCTCCTCGATGCCCTGTCTTGCCATCTGATCTTTTTGGCACCTCTGGCGGTGGTGGGAAAGTTCAGAGAGGTGAGGGTGCGCTCGGCGGCCTCCAGATCTAAACCACCAAACACTGTTGTAGTGCTAATGAACGGCCGGAACGCATTGAAAGTTTTCTGTCTTCAGTTAAAATGGTGTCGTGTAAGCGGCCCCTAAGTTAATAACTAATGATTTTTGCAACGGAAGTGAATCAATCAAAAACTTACTTTAGCTGGTGTTGGAAGCTTTATTCCTTCATCGAAGCAAGACCAGGAGATGTTGGGATATCGTTCAAGCAGAAGTTATTCTTTATTGAGGACTTCGCTGAGCGTTGCTGCAGTCATCCAACAATCTAATCTAACATAAATTTACATGGTATTTTATAGGCATTTTAGGAGGAGGGACTTTTGAAGGTGGAGACAAATCAAAACAAAGCATAGGGATGATTTGATTCTATCAAGTGAAAACCAGTTTGGCAGGTTATCTGGCTTGCTCAAGAGAAACAGACCCAATCAGCATATCATTCTATTGCATTGCTAATCCAATCAGCCTAATGATTCAACGTCTGGGCCAGGGGCTCCAAAAGCCATTTGGGCTCCGAAAGCCATTTGCAGAACAAAAGGTGAGAGTCTCAGTGATCTGACTCATTTAACTTACAATGGAGCAACAGGACTGGCAGGAATCTCTTGCTGGAAACTCAGTAATCATCATTTATACATCAAATGCGAAAATCAATATTCTTCACCATGATGTTATGTAAGGAAGCATATCTGAAATAGATTCTTAAATTTGTAATCCTTCACTGGACAATAACTTTATTCAAGAGCTGCTGTAAAGCCAAAACAATCTCTGTTACTTTAATTTCTTATTATCACTGTAAAGCTGCTTTGAAACAATCTATATTGTTAAAAAGTGCTATATAAATAAAGGACATGACTTTTATTTATATAGACTATTATAATCTTGCACTTTATAGTCTAAGTAGTTTATTTTAGTTGTTCTAAAGTGGATAATGCAATAATATCACACACATTTGACTGTCTGCGTTTTACTTACAGGTTAGATGTTAGTCTGACCTTCTCTGGATGGTGAATAAAGAGCCACTACAGACACAATCACATTCAACAGAATCAACAGACACAAACCCACAGTGATCATCACACACATGTGTTTGTGTAACTTTACAGAATGATCCAATCATTCATCCAAAGTCAAAACAAGGAAACCTTCAACCAGATGGAACTGGATAAATATTCTGAATATTCAGATCCAATCTGACTTCTGACCTGTAATGCCTGAATCATAATCATACACTGTTTTTTTGGTGGTCAGAGTGACTGAGTCTGGTTTCTGCCAAGGTTTTTTTTCTCTATTCTGTCACTGATGGAGTTTGATGTTTTAAGTATAGATATTTTATATTTTTGGTATTTATAGAGGGTATATCATGTTGTGATTGATTGTGTCTTTTAAAACACTTCAGGTTCAAATCCTGTTGTTTTTAAAAGTGCTCTATAAATAATAGAGATCTCTTCTGAAACTCTAGATCACTTTTCAATCTTTCAGATCCACAGAGACCCAAATATGATCTTCTTCCTGCGGCAACTATATATTTTCATGTATAAAGACCAAATTAATATGAAAAATTATACACACATATATTATAAATATGTGTATAATATAATAAAAAAATTATTTAGTTTCTATTATGTTACATCATTGCATTCTTTTACTGTAATGTTAGATGTGTTATTCATGTAAATGTAATTGTATCTATTTTAATAAACTTATTTTAGTCAAATTTATTAATCTATTATTTATTTACATCGTTTTTTTAATCAAATTATAATCATTTGTTATTTAATCAACTCTTAAATTAGTTATTTATTATCAGGTTTTATTTATTTCAAATGCTTTTGTTTATTTATTTACATAAATGTATCACTTTTTAATTAAAGTTTTATTTATTTAAATCAAGTTTTATATATTTTAATCAAATGTATTATTTATTTAATTATTTTTTATTTAATCAATTTTTAAATCAAAGTTATCATAATCAAGTTTTTTTATTTACTTTTTTTATTTACAATCAATGTATCAATTCATAGTATAATTTTTTTAATCAAATGTATTAATTTGCTATTTATTTAAATGAATTGGTATTTATTTATACTTTTTAAAATTTTAATCATGTTTTATTTATTAAGTTCCTATTACGTTACATCATTGAATCATGTTAGATTTATTATTTATTTAAATCAAATTATATATTTTTTAAATAATATTAATTTAATTAAAATAAACTGATATCCGAGCACGAGTCCGATGATGAAACATTGGAAGAACTAGTTATTCAACCCGAACCTCCATCGCAAGGACGACTCGAGCAGGACGTTTCTCAGTGATACACTACTCATTTTGAGGCACAGTATGAGATGTTGCAGCTGTAATTCCTCACCATCAACATTAACAAGTGCATGTCCATCAACAAACCGATGTTTACATTTCTAATTTATTGCGCTGCACATGCAGTAACTGTATCGATAACAGCGCATGCATTAGCCTAGCACTAACGTGAATGACTGATGTAACAATCGTTCATAAAACAAATCTTGCTCCATCCTTTATCTTTCAAAGTAGTAAGAACAACAGACAATCTGCATTAATAGACACAGTTTTAGGTAATAGTGGCCCACAGCTGATTTTCAGAACTATTTCAGTAAGACAGTGATAACGTAAGTGAGCCGGTTTGCCGGAGACAAACACAAAACTACGTATTTTGAACACACGGTAGAAAATATTGTGGCGAGCAGGACGAGGCCGTGAGAGGACGGTGCGAGGCTGGTGGCGTGACTGATAATGAGCGACACCTGCGCGACGCACCGGTCTTGTATCTCTCACGGAAGAGCGGAAGAATAAAAGAAGGAGAGACGACAGTGAAGGACGAGAGAGGGCAGGCCTGGACTTTATGTTGTGTTTTGTTTATGTTTTATTATGTGTGGTGGCAGTCGTCCGTGAGGGGCTTCCGTCTTTACTTTCATTTTGTTTATTTATTGCCGCCTCTTTTTCCCACAACAACGAACTGTATTACAAATATATACATCAATAATTATTCATACTTACAGGTTGTGATTCTGAGCAGCAAGTTGGTCCAAATCAACTGGGTACTGACCCACTTTTAAAGAGCAGGTATTTTGTGAATCCTGCATTGAACTCTGAGATTTGAGAAGCAGTCGTCAGTAAAATGACGTGTGGTTCACGGGCGGACAACATACAACATAGACAGGCATTATGCAATGTCTTTTCTAGTGATGTAGAACCATAACGCAGTGGGATTCGAACGACTCAAACTTTAGGTGGTTCAGAGTCTATTTCTTTTGTGAGAAAATATCTTTATTTATTGTGTACTTTCAACTTCACAAATTTGTAGAACTTTTACATTCACAAACAGCTATATAACATACTGCATGAAAGGGGATATTTGAAGAAACATAATAGTAGCACATTAAAGTCACATTAAAAAACACATTTTTACATGTAATTTATAAAAAGCATAAAAAACTTTATCTTATGAAATTTACACTCTTAGATTCCAGTTAAATGGTTCACTGGTTGCTACACTGACCTGTCATTCCTTTTTTCTTGACTTTCTTTCTTCCTTACAATGGATTCTGAAATATATTGTTTATCATTACAGTGACTGCTAATTTACCAATAATACACCATGAAAAAAATAAAAAGATTTACTATTGTATGTCTTATAAAAATACATCACATTTACAATTTACACAATTGTAGTTTAAATGTCCCACTTTAACAGTATTCACAGGCAATGTACACAAAGTTAAGGAGAAATTGTTTGAGAAATCGACAGAACATCATTGTTTGTTGGCTAACGTGAATTTGCTGCATGTAAACTTGTCACAGGAAATGTGCAGCATTTTCTGGATTCATTTAAATGAAGTTCCTTAACGCAAGTTAGGGAGGAGTGAGCCCATCTAATCTTTCAATCAACAGCCTGAGTATATAAGCAGCTGCTTACCTCTCTCCAGCATCAGCTGTTCCAGTATCCCTCCACCTCCCCAAACTCCACCTTGGTACCTACCATCTCAGGTACCTTGCCCTTCAATTATCATATCCTATACATTTAGCCACTGGGGGGGTATATCAGAGCTCGAGTTGAAGCTGCTTCATCGAGCCCCTCTTCAGTGGACAGCAAGCCAAATAAGTTTTTAACCTAATATCTTAAAGATTTTATGGGCAAACAAACTCGTTAACTGGAATTTAAACTGGATTCATTTAACTTAACACAATAAGGCCATGACTTGATTGGCAAAATCCCTGAAGTTTGCCTCCATTCTCCATCTTGCAATTGCATATTGAAGAATATTCTTGAAATCTTTGTTTTTTGCTTGAAGTGAAATCCTCTGAACCCACCTGTTTTCCAAAAAAGGAGGGGTGGATGAATTTAGCAAACATTATTATTATTATTATTATTATTATTATTAGACTAATATTATTATACTATTTTGGTAATAAATAAGCGTAAAAGAACCATCTATAATCTTACGTTACGGCTCTGTGCGAAATCATTCATGGTGTTTAGCAATTCCAGCCCCAGAGATTCTCTGAAATCCATGTGTAATTTCTTCATTTCTTTGATCTCATCGCTTTCCATCATTTCCTGGTATTCTTCTTCAGTCTGGGAAACAAACGTATGAATATGCATAAAAACATATTCATAATCAGCAATCAACCCTGCTTTGCCTTAGTTTGAAACTACTGTCATTGACTCAATGAAATGCTAAAAAGAACATCAATGTATAAATGTATTTATGACCTCACCGGCTCTTCGAAACACTCTCCAAGCTTGAAGGTTTCTATGGGTTTCATCTCACACTGGAACAGATCTCTCAAATTCATGGCCACGAGGTGCAAAAGCTCATCCTCATAGGCAAAGACCCTTCCATCTTCACCCAACAAGAGCACCAACTGCAGACCAAATGCATCACATGGGAAGTCATCAATGGCTCCGATCACCTCCATTTCCATCCGTTCTGGCAGGTAATAATCTTTCCAGGCTTCAAGCTGTTCTTCATCCCCTTCGTACACTGTTCCATCTTGCCCACAAATTCTCAGAGTAGAACTTGCTTTCACGAGAGGAATCGTCGAGTCGCGATTACGCTTCACGAAATCTGCAATCTCACTGAGGTCCACAGCATCTGAAGAAAATTATGATCATTATTATCAGTTAATTAGAAATATTCATAGTTTTATAGTATGCAACAAGTGTGCAACACAAAGTTTATTTCTTTATTTTGTACTTTTGTTCACAGAATGTAAATTGCACACACATTGCATGAACGTGTATGAATCTGTATCGATCAATTTTCTATTATTTAAAGTTTCCAGTAATAAGAGGTATGGACGAATCCTATTATCCATAATCCAGTAAATAAATGAAAAAAGTGAATTCAACATTCCAGTAAACAACAGGACAGGAACGGGGGAAACTGGTAAGCCTGATGAAATTCATAAATCATCTCACGCTCGTTGTCTTGATTGTGACTCTTTGTCCCACAAAAGAGAAGAAGTCTTCAAACTCTTGCTTGAACCGTGATCCGTTTTCTCCTCCGTGCTGCATGGAATAAACGTCTTGATTCAGTGAACATTGAACTTCAAGAAGGGATTTTCTGAACTTCTCCATCATTATTTACTCAATCTGAGCAACATCAGACTGACATCAATTTCCTGCAGTCCATTCGTTGAAGAAGCATTGATGGAGCTTGTCACTAAAATGGACACCAGGAAACTTTCTGATGATGATGCTTTCAAATCCTGAAGAATCTGCCAGTGAATAACTCCAGATTACATGATATTGATGATATTTGTGCCATGTCTTCTTGTCCAGTAGCCTTGTTACTTCTCACTATATCCTCATGAAGAGTGACAGATCCTATTCTTGCTCTCCAATTTGAGATTCATTTGTTCATGTTTCTATTATTAATTGATTGAACCCCTTCACACATCTGACTGAACAGCACATTTGAGTGAATATACAGAAAATGATAATTTATTAAATGTGATGTATATTAATACTGTCACGAACTGCTCCGAGACACAAGGGTAAGATCCAAATGCAGCTTTATTTGAGGGCAATCCAGAGGCGTAATCCAGTGTACAGGCAAAAGGTCAAAACACAGGTAAGCAGTCCAAACAAACAAATAAACAAACAAACAAAACAGGCAGGGACCAGAGGCAAGAGAGTAATCCAGGGAACAAGGCAAGATATCCAGAAAACCAAGAAACATGAAACCAGGGAAAATGCTCGGAAATGCAGACTAACAGTACAACAAGACTTCGCGGTGAGTGAATGAAAGAACATGGTATAAATAGACTGAGACTAACAGGATGATGGGACACAGGTGAATGCAATCAGTGATAATGAGGTACAGGTGAATGTGATGAGTGATCAGAGATGATGAGTCCGGGCAGTGAGTATGGGAATTGTAGTCTGAGAGTGAACGTGAGTGTCTGATGTGGAGTGCCCTCTGGTGGCTCTCAAGGGCACTCCAGCTGGTGACCGTTACATAGCCCCCCCTTTAAGGAGCGGATTCCAGACGCTCCTAAATTGTCCAGGAGGGTGGTGGAGCGGAGGCGGACCCGGGGGCGGGATGGAGGGCCAGGCCCGTGCAGCGGAAGAGGACCTGAAGACTCTGGCAGGGCGGAAGGCCAGGGCGGAGCAGGCTGTGCAGGCGACCAGGGCGGATCAGGCTGTGCAGGCGGCCAGGGCGGAGCAGGAAGTGCAGGCGGCCTGGGCGGAGCAGGCAGTGCAGGCGGCCGGGGCGGAGCAGGCTGAGCAGGCGGCCGGGGCGGAGACGACCCTTCAGGCGGCCGGGGCGGAGACGACCCTTCAGGCGGATCCAACGGTTCAGGAACATGAACGGGCTCAAGAACAGGAACAGGAACGGGCTCAGGGGATGCGGTGGCCATCTTGTCCAAAGACGCAGGCGTGGAGTCGGCCATCTTGTCCGAAGACACAGGCGTGGAGTCGGCCATCTTGTCCGAAGACGCAGGCGTGGAGTCGGCCATCTTGTCCGAAGACACAGGCGTGGAGTCGGCCATCTTGTCCGAAGACACAGGCGTGGAGTGGGCCATCTTGTCCGAAGACACAGGCGTGGAGTGGGCCATCTTGTCCGAAGACACAGGCGTGGAGTGGGCCATCTTGTCCGAAGACACAGGCGTGGAGTCGGCCATCTTGTCCGAAGACACAGGCGTGGAGTCGGCCATCTTGTCCGAAGACACAGGCGTGGAGTCGGCCATCTTGTCCGAAGACACAGGCGCAGGAAGAGGAACAGATTCAGGCTCAGGATCAGTATCAGATTCAGGCTCAGGAACAATTTCAGTCTCGGCGGGACGAGACTCTGGACGGGCAGACGTGACGTGAAGCTCTGGCTCTGGCTCGGCAGGACTGACGTGAAGCTCTGGCTCTGGCTCGGCAGGACTGACGTGAAGCTCTGGCTCTGGCTCGGCAGGACTGACGTGAAGCTCTGGCTCTGGCTCGGCAGGACTGACGTGAAGCTCTGGCTCTGGCTCGGCAGGACTGACGTGAAGCTCTGGCTCTGGCTCGGCAGGACTGACGTGAAGCTCTGGCTCTGGCTCGGCAGGACTGACGTGAAGCTCTGGCTCTGGCTCGGCAGGACTGACGTGAAGCTCTGGCTCTGGCTCGGCAGGACTGACGTGAAGCTCTGGCTCTGGCTCGGCAGGACTGACGTGAAGCTCTGGCTCTGGCTCGGCAGGACTGACGTGAAGCTCTGGCTCTGGCTCGGCAGGACTGACGTGAAGCTCTGGCTCTGGCTCGGCAGGACTGACGTGAAGCTCTGGCTCTGGCTCGGCAGGACTGACGTGAAGCTCTGGCTCTGGTTCAGGATCAGCGCGCTCTGAGCTTGACGGGACCAGCAGTGGAGAGGGCTTTGAGCTGGACAGGACCAGCGGCAATGAAGAAGGCTCTGTGCTGGACGGGACCAGCGGTGAAGGCTCTGTGCTGGACGGGACCAGCGGTGAAGGCTCTGTGCTGGACGGGACCAGCGGTGAAGGCTCTGTGCTGGACGGGACCAGCGGTGAAGGCTCTGTGCTGGACGGGACCAGCGGTGAAGGCTCTGTGCTGGACGGGACCAGCGGTGAAGGCTCTGTGCTGAACGGGACCAGCAGTGAAGAGGGCTCTGTGCTGGACGGGACCAGCGGTGAAGAGGGCTCTGTGCTGGACGGGACCAGCGGTGAAGACTCTAGCTTGGCGGGCATGTCGCTTGCTGTCTTGGCTTCGGCAGATCTGGCGTGAAGTGCGGGCTCGGCTGGACTGGCGTGAAGTGCAAGCTCGGCTGGACGGGTGTGAAGTGCAGGCCCGGCTGGACTGGCGTGAAGTGCAGGCTCGGCTGGACTGGCGTGAAGTGCAGGCTCGGCTGGACTGGCGTGAAGTGCAGGCGTTGACATGGCGTGCCACGGAAGGAAGCTCTCCAGACATCTGGAGAGTGCCTCTCTCCAATCCAGACCGGAGAGATCGGGGAGCTCCCTCGGGTCGACCTCCTTAGCCCCCAGCCGGTAACACAACTTAATTGCCTCGTCACCCAGAGAGCAAGAGGCAGCGAGAGGAACAAACCCCCAGGTGTACTGGAACAGATCGAGGCTATCCAGGGCCAAGGCCGCGATCTGTCCAGCAAACTCCCGGCTCATGCTGGGAAGATCAGGCGAGATCCGTACTGCTGGATTCCTGGAGGTCATAGCTGCTGGATCTGGGTGTGGCGAAGTCTTCTGTCACGAACTGCTCCAAGACACAAGGGTAAGATCCAAATGCAGCTTTATTTGAGGGCAATCCAGAGGCGTAATCCAGTGTACAGGCAAAAGGTCAAAACACAGGTAAGCAGTCCAAACAAACAAATAAACAAACAAACAAAACAGGCAGGGACCAGAGGCAAGAGAGTAATCCAGGGAACAAGGCAAGATATCCAGAAAACCAAGAAACATGAAACCAGGGAAAATGCTCGGAAATGCAGACTAACAGTACAACAAGACTTCGCGGTGAGTGAATGAAAGAACATGGTATAAATAGACTGAGACTAACAGGACGATGGGACACAGGTGAATGCAATCAGTGATAATGAGGTACAGGTGAATGTGATGAGTGATCAGAGATGATGAGTCCGGGCAGTGAGTATGGGAATTGTAGTCTGAGAGTGAACGTGAGTGTCTGATGTGGAGTGCCCTCTGGTGGCTCTCAAGGGCACTCCAGCTGGTGACCGTTACAAATACACTTGTGCTTTTGTAATCTGGAAAAAAGCCCAAGTGTTATTTACATATGATAATACCCCTGAATATGATGCTTTGTGTGTTTCTGACGTCAGTCATTTATATGGTCACCTATCTTCCATTTGATTCCACAAAAAGTGCCCTGGTCTCTTTAGGAGGATTTTTTGGAGAAACTCACGTGTCCAAGTGATTATCCCGGTGGGATGCATCTTCTCTAGCCGAGGTTTGCTGCAATCGCAGGTTCTTGGCATGTTTTGGAATCTCTCACACTTTACAGTAATACTCTGAATAGACGCTCTGTGCAAATCTCGCAGATCTTGTTGCTGGTCAAGATCTGCTTTCAGTATTTGCACACGTTCTCTACACAGTCCCATTACTACAAAATGGGAGTCTCCAAACATGACAACATTGTAGTCGATCAGCGGGCGATTCTTTCTTTAAGGCAGTGTTTCTGTCAGTGAACAGAATCAATCCATTACAGCTTCAAACATTGAGGCTAATGGCAGCTGTCTATATCAGTCATCCTTGTGTTTCAAGCAGCCATATTAAAGGGATTAATGTTTATATTTTCTTTCCTTAGACTATGACTTATTTTAATGAGTATTCACCAAAATTATGCTGGTAAAAAAGATGGCATAAAAAGATTATCCAAGCTGATTCTTTGTTGAAACATTTTAACTTTGTTCTTTCTTACCTTTTTCAATGAATGACGGAAATTCCTCCTTGATTCCTTCTGGGGATCTAATGGAAAAAAGGGTAGGATTACATTTTATATTAAACATTTTATTTAAATATGAATTATTATGAAGTTAGGAACTATATAATGTTTGTTAATAATTTATTTTTATTTGCTTTTATTATCTTTGTTGAATTTTCTTTGCAGAGTATAATTGCCAATGTAGAAGTTATGGCCATACATAAAAATACAACAGAACGAGTACAAAGTATTTCACATCTGAATTACATAAGCTGAACATTTTGAATGTTAATTATTAGGCCTAACTATTATATAGGTGTAATAGTAAGAGGGCAATATATAAAAATATATAAATCATGCACATTGTGAATAGCTACTAGCATAAATAAATAAATAAATAAATAAATAAATAAATCGGTAAATAAAATGAATATTTAATTGGGAAGTTGTGCATCCATCCTTTTGTTTATAGCTAGTTTCAGTGAACCAATTCCATTGTTCCCACCCTGTCCTTCAAAATGAACAGTGAGGCACAATTCTTCACTTACTTTGCTGTCATGCTTCAAACTGCAGTTTTCAAGACTGAAGCCTTTTTAACGTTGCACTACATGGTGAAAAAAGAAATCAAACAATACTGATTTTGTTATGAACATTGAGTAATAGAAGACATTTGCCTTTATTTGTTAAATTATTTAAAAGGAAATATTCATCTGTGCAAGATAAGATAACTTTCATGTGAATTATTTCCTGTGAAACATACCTGGTTCAGGAGGGTGGGCCGGCTGTTGTGGAAGTTGTCCTAGATTACAATAATAATAAAAAAATAAAAAAAATAAAAAAACACAATAACATATTTTGATAATAAATAACAATGAAACGTATTCCAGGCCTATTGTTATATGTTGTTGTCTGCTACTTTTTTGTGTTTTACCTTTTATTTTATTAGGACCACATTTCAAAATCATTGTTCTTCCTTTATGTAACTTACAAAGTTCATGTAACAATGTTGCATTTGACATGTAGAAATTGAAGTAAATGTACAGTGTAGTTTTTATGTTTTGAAAAAAGTCTGCATTCAATGTAATTAACTTGAAATCCAACTTAAACTTTTAATTGCACATGCAATATGGTTTCTATAGCAACTATTCAAGATGACATAAGTCTAAGGTACATCAAATGCCTAGAGTTGCATAGAAGTATAAATCATTTGAAATAAACAAACCTGGCAGAAAAGTTGAGAATGTGTACAGTGGATGAGGTACAGTAGACTGGACACAATCCTGCAATAACATAATTGCATAAATGAAAAAAAAAAAAAAACACAAATTGTATGCTTCTTTTACACATCACTTTGATATATTTGACATTGTATAAAAAAGAAAAGAGTGACATAATACGGAAATTCTAGAAAAATAAAGACAGCTTGCAATTAAAAAAAAGAGAAAACAGTGTTCACATTGTTCCTTGTGACCAGTCTATCAGGCAGAACCAGTTTTGAAAGATCTTTGCTGAAATAGGTGGACATTTAAGTACTCAGGCAGTGTTAGTTCTCATGTTAGTGTCTTATATATATATATATATGATTTGAGAAACATGTTTAGGGAGTTACATTTAAATAAAATACCGATCCAACTGCACAATACAATTTTTTTGGTAACACTTTATAATAATGGTCCGTCATTAATAAGTAACTATGCAGGAAGTAATGAAGGACTAATGAGTAGTTCTACATTAACACTTCAGCTACTACTATTAACTAATAAAGAAACAAGCTTAACTAATAAATAAGTAATATAAAATTTAGGAGATTATTCCTTATTAGGTAATCAATAATTACTTAATGAGATTAGCTTCATTAATAACTATTAACTAACTGACAAATTATAAAGAACATTATCGTGTGTCTAAGACGTAATCAGTTATCATTTTTACTATGAAAATAGTCATAAAATTCATCACTACTTACTCAAGTGTTACCTAGTCACTATGCAGGAACTACTAGTGATCTGGACCATTACTTTAAAGTGAAAAACATCTTTTTCACTTTAAAATAATGGTCCAGATCACAAGTAGTCCTTGAAGAGTGACTAGGTAACACTTGAGTAAGTAGTGATGAATTTTATGACCACGTTGAAGGTAAAAAAAGATAATTGCTAACGTCTCAGACACGATAATGTTGTGATTAGTAATTAATTAGTAATTCTTTATAAGTTGTCATAATTACTTACTTATTAGTTCTTAATGATGCCAATCAATTTAATCTGACAAACAAGCTATTTTTAAGCTAACAAAGTAGGATCTATTGAAAAATGTAAAAACTTACCCAACTTTTCTCACCAGACAGTTTTTGGTGGTTAGCTGTACACTGTAAAATCTATGGGTTGTTACAAGAAAAAAAGTACCTCAAAGGTGTGGTTGTTTTCCAACCAGTTTTCATGAAGGTGGAGCTCCAGAAAGGAGAGGTGCGCATGTGTTGGAATTTTTCCATCCAGAAACACATGCAAAATTACATTGACGTCACCTGCTGCTTATGATTCACATATCTGAACATTACAGGAAGAATTTTCTATAAACTGGTGGTTATATCTTACTTGACATTCAACATTTTCCAACCAAAAGTTAATATATGTAAAGACATAAACTGAAAATTAAGAAAGGGTTTCTATTAGATGTTTTGATAATGTCAAATTTCAAGAATGCTCTGAAATAAAGAGCAGAACATGCCAAGAACACAAAGACTGAATAATTGAGCTTTAAATTGATATAATAATTGTAATAATTGAGTGGTTTGTTTGTTTACATTTTTATTTTTGTCAAGTGTATCCTTATAGAGCTGTTGACTGGCGTGAATCTGCTGTGCGTCATTCCCTCGCTTTCTCAAACATTTCCTGTTACTATAAAATAAAGGCAAAAAAAAAAAACATGTATAAATGAAACAGAATATTCTCTTTTGTTAGCAGTAACATTTTATTTGTACAACTACACAATAGATCTTAGAATATTATTAACCATATCCAATGATATGGAAAAGTCAAAGTATGAACAGTATTAGAGCTGAAATGTAAGGGAATGACATTCAGGCATTTGGTTTAACCAGAAAACCAAGGTGTGGCTTGTACTGTAAAACATTTACAAGGCAAAGAAGAATCACAGAAGAAATGTTGGGTTTGTCACATATTTATAGAGCTGTTGACTCTGGTGTGAGTCTGGGAGTTGGGGACACTTATTATTCTTAATATTTGTGATCTGCCTGCTTTGACGACATTATATGTGAACTGAACTGAGCTGGACGATGACATCATGTTTTCTCCAGAGCGGCTGTATCAATAAATGATGAGTAGGCTTACACAACGATGTACAAAAACGGAAATGTTTTTTTCCCCCTCTGCACAGATGACAATGTTATTAAAATGATCCTCATCCACATGGATCCACGAAAACGACTAAAAACTCTGTATTATGCCCAATATTTTTGCCCAAACCCAGAGTACTCCCCCGCCCCGTTGTTGTAAGAGTATTTAGGACTAGAAGTGAGGAGATGGGGTGGTGGAGGGATGCTGTTAAACTGTCAACGAACGGAGGTACGTTTGCTGTATATATAACTCGTTGATTGGGTTGATTAAAAGAGTGTGCTCCACTCGTGTCTAATTAGGTTTGATTATCTGAATGTGCTCCACATGTGTTTAATTATCTGAACGTGCTCCTCCCGAACTTTGTTAATAAAAACATAATTTAAACGAACGGCCAGAATGCATTACAAGTGTTCTGTTTTCAGTTGATAACTGTCAATGTTATCATTAGTTATTAACCCTTAAGTTAATAACTAATGATTTATACAACAGAAATGAATCAATAAAAAAACAGACAATGACTTTCTTCTAGATCTGCTGTACAGATGCTGTTATCACTTTAAAGCTTCTTTGAAACAACCTATATTGTAAAAAGCACTATATATATATATATATATATATATAAAAAAATATATATATATATGTGTGTGTGTGTATCGGGATCATGCGCTGTCTGAGAGTCTTTGTGCGCATGCTTCGGATGTGTTTTGTTTACATCAGCATGAGTTTGAAAATCACATTTCATTGGTTCAGACTCATGCCATCGAGAATTCGCTATGAATATTCACAAAGTTGAAATGCTGCGCTTTAAAACGATACCAAGCTTGTGCTGAGAGGAAGCGCCAGTCGTCGAGAAGCGAGTAAAGAATAACTGCAATTTTCATGGACAAAAGAAAGGCACTCCTCTCAGAAAACACACAAATAAAGATACTTTTAGACGTTTACAGTTTTTCTCGATTGCTTAAACACTATAACCAGGCTTTTGAACTAAAATTTCAAAACCATTTCCCTAAACTATAAACACTATTCCCCTGTTTTGACACAAGTCAGATTTGTTGAACTATCACTGCAAGACTCTACACACAAATCCCTTCATTTCTCAGTGCCTAGACCATGTTGTCATTTAGAAAGCACTAGCATTCAATATTGTTCACTCAAGTCAGCACAGCTTCAGCTCATAGAAAAGGTCGAGGACACCAGAGAGAAGGAGGAGGAAGTGCAGTAGGGAGTGGAGGAAGAGGAGGAGGATGAAGGGGAAGAGTAAGGAGACAAGCAGTCTCGGGCCACTCTAGTTGGCCATGTCCTTGTCCATGGTATGACTATGAAGGAGGCTGAGCAATGAGTTCAGCCAAACTTGAGTCGCTTCTCAGACGCCTCGATCATATGAATCTTCAGAAAACAGGTAGTTGTACTTCAGACTGCTCTCTACTGTAACTTTTGAGTACTGTA
Source organism: Abramis brama (assembly GCF_963993115.1). NCBI lineage: Eukaryota > Metazoa > Chordata > Actinopteri > Cypriniformes > Leuciscidae > Abramis > Abramis brama. Next base: position 1,004,798 of record NC_139974.1, on the reverse strand, counting down.
CTCTGTACTGTTACAACACATACATGTACTGTAACTGTTGCCCTATACTACTTTAATGAAAAGAAATGCATCAAACATGCATTCCAAAGGAGAAGTGTTCACTAACAAAAAATTTAGACAGATTTGTGAACAGGGATCTATACAGCCTATTTGATTTGTCAGCGAAATTAGAGACCTAGACATAGCAGAGAGAGAAGATGATTTAGTCGCAGATTTATCAAGATTATTATCAATAACACAGTTAAGGTCCCCTCCAAAAATAAGGTGATGAGTGTCAAGATTTGGTATTTTTGAGAAAAGCATAGACATAAAAGTAGGGTTATCCCAATTTGGGGCATATACGTTTACTAACACTACTGGAGTTTGAAAAAGAATGCCACTGACGATTACAAAGCGTCCTTCAGGATCTGAAAGTACTTGCTCTGCTAGAAACATGACTCTTTTATGTATCAGAATTGCAGTACCTCTTGATTTGCTATTAAAACTAGAATGAAATATTTGACCCACCCATTGTTTACGAAGTCTGGTGTGATCACATGTACGCAAATGTGTCTCCTGAAGAAACATAATATCAGAGGACAGTGATTTTAGATGGGAAAAAACTCTGGAGCGTTTAATTTGGCCACCCAAACCACGTACATTCCAAGTAGTAAATCTGATATTGTGTCCAACCCCTCCCCCCTTAGAATTAACAGGAGGTTTGTTCATAAAACTGCAGGACATATTAATCTAAATAGGGTAAAAAACAAAACAAAAAAAACAATGCTTTTTTTTAAGCTCAAGCAGGTTAGCATGTGTAAGAGACAACAATAAATGCCAAGTAAGACAAAAGAATCCTCCATCAAACATAACCCCCGAACATACCCAGAACATAAAGAACAAAAACACAAGTATGTTCAAAAATAACAAAAGAAAATCCCTTCTGATACTCGTCCACTTGGACATGGCGAGTTGCCAGAAAAACGTTATCACAACCAATTGTGTAGTGGAGTTGACTCCAACAAACATAAAGATTTTAACACTAATAAGAGAATTCACTCCTGAAAAAGATTGGACAGGGTGCAGTTCAGCAAATGTGCAGAACGAGTGCACATAGCGAAGCTAGTGACTGTAAAATTGACAAGGAAGAATATTTAAAGATTATCTATGTCATGACTGTCAAGCACTCACCTCCCCCCCCCCCAACATAATGTAAAATAAAGGCAAAAAACAATAAAAATACTAATGTAAATTAATTAATAAGTGAAATGAAATGTGCATGTGTATAAATATACATAGGCTACATACATACATACATACACATGCACCCACACACATTGCTCCATGAAGGAGACGAAGGAAAAAAAAAAGAGAGAGAGAAAATAAAATAAAATTCTTGTCTATGGCATTTAAGAGAGAGAAAAAATTAAATAAAAATCTAGTTTATGGCATTAAGGCATTTAAGAGAGAGAGAGAGAGAGAGAGAGATGTATCTCCTTATCAACGCCGCTCCTCAAAAGTTACTCAGCAAAGATTTGGTGGTATAATTTTTCTGCAGCCTCAGGAGAGTCAAAATAGTGCTCAGTGTTGTTGTAAGAAGTCTGGCCGGGTAAATCATGCCAAAACGAACACCGCGTTTATACAATAGGCCCTTGATGTTGTTGAACGCAGCTCTCCTGTTAGCCACCGAAACGCAAAAGTCTTCATAGAACTTGATTCTGTGTCCCTTGAAAGTAATTTCCTTTGACGATTTCACGAATTTGAGCACAGCCTCCTTCTCCACGTAACGATGAAATCTCACTATAATCAGACGGGGATTTTGAACTTGGCGCGGTTTGGGCCTTAAGCTCCGATGGGCGCGATCAAGCTCCGGTGGGGAGGGAAGAGCGTCGCCTGCGACCTCTGTGAATAATTCTGTCATAAACTGTCTAGTGTCCTTTCCCTCAATATCCTCCGGAAGGCCAACCACACGAATATTCTGCCGTTTGGACCGAGAAACGAGATCTTCCACGTTAGCTCTTAAAGCGGCATTCTCCTCCGTCACCGACACCAACTTCGACTGAAGAGTAGAGACCTCCTGTTCGAGATGTAATCCTGTCGCTGTGGTCGGATAAGCTAGTTTCCATATCAGTGATTGTAGTCGCTTGAGTCGCCAGGGTAGACCCAATAGAAGCAATGGATGAGTGAATTGACTCCAAAGACTAATTCAACAGCGCGGTGAGTTCACCAGTCATGTTTCTCCTTAGTTTATCAAGTTCGCTCACCAGTGTGTCAGTCGTTAACGGACTTGCGGCGTCGTCCGACATCTTGTCGCTTTCATGCCCAGAATTAGGCGCCTTGGTTTGAGGGTTGATTTTACCACCAGCTCGCGTACCCTTACTCATCAGGAACATGTAACGTTAACAAATGCCAACAGTCGCACAAAAATAGCTAAAAAGCCCCAAATGTAGTGTTATGAGGAAAAAAAATATGAAATTTTAGTCGGAGCACTAACACCACGCGTCTCTCCACTACATGGCAAAAACCGGAAGCCCTTAGTAGCCTACAGTTGATCGAACATATTGACTGTGCTGCGAAAATGAAAGTGGATGACAAATGGTTGCTAGGGTAATCTGTTTGGTTACTAGGGAGTGGCTTGTGAGCTGCCAATGATGATATAAACCAACTCCCATTCGTCTGTGACATTCAGAATGGTAGATATCCCTCTTTGGATTTTGGTTGCTAAGGTGCTAGAAAATAGTTGCTAGGGTGTTCTGGGTGGTTGCTAGAGCGATCTGGGTGGTTGCTAGGCAGTTGCTATGTTGTTCTGGGTGGTTGCTATGGTGTTGCTAGGCAGTTGCTAGGGTGTTCTGGGTGGTTGCTATGGTGTTGCTAGGTGGTTGCTATGGTATTTTTGGTTGTTGCTATGGTGTTACTAGGTGGTTGGTAGTTGTCAAAGATGGTTACTATAAAGTTTTTATAGAGTTCTTAAAATCTTTAATAACGAGTGCCTTTAGTATGGCATTTGGCCGCATGACTAATCTAATCTGATATGTTTTATAATTAGGACATCACATTTACCATAATAGTATTATGTCAGATGCGCAATAGTCGTAACATGACACAAATCACAAACAAAATGCATAAAGCTTGTTTATTTTGGTCTAATCAAATTCTCATCAAATTAACTTTTAAAACAACCTATGGGCAATTTTTCTACCTGACCTATGTAAATATTAACAGCAGGTGTAGTAATTTATACTGTAGAACTGTGTGTAAATCCTGAGTTGAGGGGTCCTGAGCTGCAGAAGGCAACCAGTTACTTATAGTGCGGCGTTTTGCATGGCGTTCCCACTGCGTATAGCTATACGAAGTGACCGTTCGAAAGGGAACTCCTCGGTTACTATCGTAACCTCAGTTCCCTGAGAGTAGAGAACGAGTATTTCGTAGCCGGCCGCACTATAGTAACCTGGCAGGTTGTCGCTTCAGTCGTTAAACCTGCTAAAATGGCGTTTTTCGGGGACTAAAAATATCATAGACAGTAAAAGAATAATAATATGGGCTAAGGCCGCGCCCCCTTGGCGGGCTCTGACGTGTAGGCGCCCGCGCCATTGGATGTGCAGTTGCCACAGCACAGCCAATGAGCGAGCCAGACACTCACTGTGCTAGCTGTGCAGCTGCAAAATGCGTTTTACATTATAGGCTTCAGTAAATCGAGGAAAAGGAGTTTCCCCTCTTCCCGCAATATCTGTATCCACGTAAAAATGCATGGAAACTTTAATTACACTAGAGCTATTTCAATTGGGTGATTATAGTTTAATGTTTTGTGAGGTCTTTTTCATTTTTGTGATTATTTTGCGGTTAAATTAGGAATTATGCAGGATCGCAAAAAAAAAAAAAGCGACATTTCGCGATCGCGAAAAACTGGAGGGGCACACCTATCCTCAAGTAAAATAACATTAAGAGGTTAAAGTAACCTTCCACAAATATTTCTTACATTTGAAAGGTTTGATTTGGCTATGCCAGCAATATGTAGACGCCCTTTCTCAAATAACATTCACCCTTTTCTTATAAAACGTATAGGAATATGCTTATATCTGATGACATTGTGTGTATGTTTTCTAGAATGAATGGAAAATCTGTATTAATACATTTTCCTGGACAGAATGGAAAATGTATTTAGTACCACATGCACGTACAGACGGTGGATCTGAAAGACGCATACTTTCACATTCAGATAGCTCTCATCACAGGCACTTCCTGGGATTCGTGTTCGAAGGTGTCACTCCTCACGTAAGAGAAAAACGCAGCTGCTTTTCCCTTTGAGACTCAGTAGGGACCGCGTTTTAGTCTACCTAGACGACTAATGCAAAGAAGCCCCACCTCACCCAGTTAGGGTACCGGACCTGGTTGAAACACTCATGCATGGTATTTCAACCAGGGGCCTGTACCATGAAGCCGGATTAGGTGGCTAGCCAGCTATGTTTCAGCTTAGTTTCCGCCAACCCTGGGTTTTAGGTACTATGAAAGTAGCTCGACTTTAATCGGTGTTCGTTGCCATGGTATCTTACGCTGCACGGCTAACCTGCTCCGGGGCAGGTTATGTTCTGGATTCAAGATCTCAGACCGAAGTTTGACCAATCAGCTGAGAGCAAAGAAACATAGGTGACGTAACTTATTCCAAGTGTCTGTTGCAATGACTTCACCTTTTGTTCCAAATCCGGTGGACATCTCAGCGCAAATTGTTTGACGAGCACTTCGTAGAGAAATAGTTTTTAGCCAGACAAAATCCCCTTTCCTTAACTGATAGTTTCTTGTATGAAAGATACAGATTTTCCGCGGAAGGAATGTCTTATCTTTGCGAACTTCTTGAGCCGCACATAAAGAATTTAACATGTCGAATTCAAGCACTTACTGTACCGCAAATTGTATTGCGTTGCGTTTTTTTTTTTTTTTTTTGCAAGTGGTACATTCTTGCACGGCGGGTGACGCACAGAAGCTAGGGGAAAACATATGTTTGTCGAACCATTCGCAAGATGGTCCTCGCTCTGCAGGAGTACATGAAAAGCTTCATTAATAGTGTTCCCCGGACATTTATCGACCATGTCCATAAAAGAGGGCTTTTATAAAATTGCCGGTAAGATATATTGATAGGGTGACATCACATGAACACTTTTTTTTTTCTCAAAAAGCAAATTTCACAAATGTACTATACAATATAATACATGTTAAGAATTATTTTGAATCTTTTTTATTATTCTTCTGATAATCTTATGATAGGATTCCCATGTCATTGCAACATGCATGCAGTCTATTGCTCCAATCTCCACTGCTCTAGGGAACATGAGGCAGATTATGTTAATAGGGAGTCCTATCACAGCCTTAATGTTCAGGTAGAGATGATGTGAATATGTGAGATGATTATTTTCTGTGAGATGAATCTTTAAATTAATAGTAACTTTAACAATGATCTACTAAACATTTCATCTGCAGACGACTTGTGGTCATGAACATATGATCAAGTTTGGATGCCAAATGGCCTGGCTCCAGTGCTTGTCTTACAAATTTTCCTTGAGTCTGTGTTGTGTCAGCGCTTTGAGGAAAGCAAGTTAAATTTGGTACAGTACAAAACACTGTTAATTTGAACTGAGATAGAAAAACCTACACAATGACCCCCTATCATGACCCTCAGATAGGGCCACAGCACCGCTTCAATGTGGCCCTCAGTAAAACCAGAGTGAAGATAGAGATGACCTTTGGCCTCCTAAAGGCACATTTCAACTGTGTTCGGCACTTCAGAGTCACCAGAGCGGGCATCACAGATAGTGGCTGCATGTGCCATTCTGCACAATATAGTCACCAGTAGAAAGGAGCGAGAAACAACACAAAACCAGCTTCTCCCCGATGAAACTGACCCGATCACACTTGACCACCCAGCTGGTGCAGATGTAGATGCAATCACCATACAATATTACACTTAATAAAAGCACATTGGAACTGCAGATATGTCTCAAACTGTTTTATTGGTTTTGTGGGATGGGAGGGAGAAAGAGAGCAAGAGAAAGTTACATTAATAAATATTCATACTAAAGTGTTACTTGGTTAAATAAGTTATATATATATATATACTGAGATCAGTTTTATCCAGCTGTTTGATTTTGTTTGGAGCCTCCTCAGCTCACAGTCAGCTCCTTTAGTGTGCAGTCTAGTTCAAGTCTCCTTTAGTGTGCAGTCTAGTTCAAGACTCCTTTAGTGTGCAGTCTAGTTCAAGTCTCCTTTAGTGTGCAGTCTAGCTTGAGACTCTTTTAGTGTGCAGTCTAGTTCGAGACTCCTTTTGTACAGGGCCCTGACTGAGTCTGTTTCCACCTGAAACATAATTCCACCACAAACATGATCATTACAAGTTTTCTGGAGGCTCATCAAATCACAAAAAGTTCCTTGACTTCCTACAAACACAGGACTGACTGTAATTTATGTCAAGGGTTTTAAATCCTTACACATTTCTTCTGAAGCCCATTGAGGTAGAGGCCTCAGTTTCTGGGGCAGGTTGTGAAAAATCCTACAAAAGAGATGTGTAAGGGCCAGTCCCTTTTTTATGCCACACATTCAAATGTTTGCCATAATAAAAAGCCCAGTGCATTCACATCAGCAACTGTCTGAGAACACACAGACAGAGTGTCTTCATCATTTGCTTCACCCTAATAAATAAAAGTAGGCCAATGTAAAGCATAACTGTTGTAAAGCAGGTTATGTTTGGTGTTCTGTCTGCTGCATACTGACCTCTGTGTGGGAGACTGTGTCTGTGTGTCTGTCAGGGTGGGAATTATGTAATTTTAGGGGCAAGGCCATTTGGCCTCCACCTTTTTTTTTTTTTTTAGGGGCACCAAGGCCATATGACAGGGCACAAAGGCCATCATACAATTCGATGGTTTTCCCATTCAGATTGATAGCATAACATCCTAATTTGGAATAAGACATGGATTATGACTTTTTTAATAAAAAAAACATTTTTTAATGAGAGAGAGAGAGCGCCATTACATCCAGAAGGTATACACCCTCACACAACAATAGAAACAACACAAATGCCAATAAAAGCATTCAGAAACAACACAAATGCCAATAAAAGCATTCAGAAACAACACAAATGCCAATAAATTAATAATTTCCTGCATTGTCGAACGCTCTTCTTCATGTGTTTCAAATATGGACTAGAATGTTTAGTAGAGCGCCCCCAGGCTGCTGGTATGAATTGAAAACACAGCACATCAGTATACAGCGCTCATAATGATTACATCGACACATTTGGCTATAAATTCAATAAAATATTATTCCTGTCAATAGAAATCTGATGTAAACTGAGAATATATCAATATTTCTCCAAATCTGCACACTTTTGAGCTAAAAGCCGTGAGGGACGTTGTTTTGTGAATCGCTTTCATGACGACAGCACAGGAGTTTTTTATGAATGGGAGCGTCTGACGCTCATAATTCATATTAAAGGTATCGACTCATTTTTGCATTTCATAACTCCTGACACAAATTAAGACATAACTGTCAATATAAATTTCTCAGAATACAATAGTGGTCAAATACTGAAACGTGAGTCTTATATCTTTTTAATGATGTAAGTTATAGTTTGTCAAGGTAATAACATTAAATCTTATAGTAACTTTGAACTATTAAAAAAAAAAAAAACGCTTCAGTGCGCCGACGCCGTTACCTCTGGAACCTTGCATAGGGCCCTTTTCTGAAAAGAGCACTTATCTACTAGCAAATAGATTTTGATATTTTTAGGTCAAACCGTTCTTGTCTGTCAGTCATATAATGCAGGTCTATGGTCACGGTCTCAAAGAGCATCCACAGAGTCCAAATTAAAACAATTCCCCATCGTCCAAATTAAACAATTCCCCATCGTAAGTACACATTGATGGCCTAAGACACGAAACGAGCGGTTTGTGTGAGAAAACGAACAGTATTTATATCGTTTTACCTCTTGTAACACAGCGACGTCCAAGTGATCTGAGGGCGCCCGCGCTTCCTGCTGTGTGACGTGTGCACAGACTGGTGCATAGATAGACATATAGATTTCGCCTTGGCTACGGCAGTTCATGAACGAATGCCGTAGCCAAGGCGAAATCTAGTGTATATATCTATGCACCAGTGTCGACAACAGAGTGTCGTTCTTCTGTTGGTACTGACGTTACATGCTTCTTGCACTGCTGTTTTGATGCGTGAGATCATCGATGTGATTATGACACTGCACCTGCGCGAATCCACAAACTAATTGAAGTTCAGAGACTACTTGGGTGGAACTTGGACAGGGCCAGGGCACACAGGCCACTGTGGCCGTATGATGATTTTTTTTTCACGGGGCATGAAGGCCAAAGTGTAGGGCAACGGCGGCCATGGCCGCGTGGCCGCGGTATAATTCCCACCCTGGTGTCTGTGTCTGTGTCTGTGTGTGTGAATGTGTGCTAGCTTCAACAGGGACACTGTATTTCCCTGCAGAACATACAGTCAGCCATATTTAAAACTTTAAAAAAAAGTAGTAATGTATTGCACACGTACCCAGTGTTACTTGCTTAGAGGAGCCAGCACCAGGGTCAGATTGTACAGCACCTGTAATCCCATCCATAATCGGCCGTCCCTTATTGCCTACTCAGAGCCAACTCCTCCGCCAGTGTATTCTGGTTTTCTGAATTTAATTCTTTATTTCTGTTTGCTGCAAACAAGTGTGATAAAATGTTCACAAAAGTAATAAAAGGTTGTGGTAAATACTCTTTGAATTAACTCCTTGAAATAACCACTTTGAATTATATTTTTATATTTTGTCTTTATCTGCTGCCAAGAACATTTGGAGTTGGGGTTGCATCTAAAAATCTAAAAATCAATGAATGTTAATCTTTCTTAGTAGCCTACATACATGCACATTTTTTATATATTACAAAAATAGGCTATTGGCTATATTACACATATAGGCTACACATACATATATACATACATAATTTTACATAAATATAGAACGTATTTGTTTAACTTACACATTAACAATCAGCAATCTTTCTCCAACAGTCTTCTCTTGCTTTGGCAGCAGAGACCGTATTGTTTCGAGCTTGACATACATATTTAAATTAATCGTAATTATGAATGATTATCTTTTGCTCCTCCGCGGAAAAATATATCGCTCTCGCTCTACCCGCGATTGGTTGTTCAGTGTCGACGTCACTCTTTTATGTGCACGCGCGCGTGGAGTAATCATAGCTTAAGGATCAAAGCCTGAGTTGACAGAGAAAGTTGATGAGCTGCATCATGGTACCAATAAAGCCTGATTGCATCGGTTTGGTTTTGTCAACTCAAAACTAATCCTGTAACCCCGAGTTTGTTCAGCTACCTTCATGGTACAGGCCCCAGGTCCGGTACCCGAACTAGGTGAGGCGGGGCTTTAGTTCTTTGTATTCACTTGCTACGCCACGTGTAAAAAATGTCTGTCAACTCGTATCCTTTCGTTTGTGAAAATACACACAATGTCATCAGATAAAGCATATATTCCTATACGTTTTGTCAGAAAAGGGTGAATGGTTTTTGAGAAAGGGCGGCTACATATTAATGATTGATTTTTTGCGCCATGGAGGGAGGGCAAGGCAGTTTGAATACAGTGATAGTGCTCGTTCTTTCAGAAACAAGCGCCCTGTCACGAGCGCTGCAGTCAGTCATCTATCACCATTCAAGGTGGCCGCCAAAAAAAAATCATTAGCTACTTGATAGGCCGAGTCAAAAGAGCCCAACCCCAAGTCTTTTTGTCCTTCTAATCCAAAGATATAATCTCACAAATTTTGTGCCAATGTTAAATCTTTGGGACTTTTTTCGGCTGAGCCAACAACCATGTCTGTAAGATATTGTGGATATGGCTTCTATATGTTGCAATATGGTTTCTAGGTGGCTCTAAACGGTTGTTATGTTGTTCTGAGTGAACACTATAGCATATATATATATTGATAGATTTAAACTAAGTTCCATTTTTATTTATTATAAAGTCATAAGATTTCCTATCATTTGTTTTAATGAGATGTACTAGTTTAGCCTATTTTATTAGTGCATAGAATTTTGACGTGAACAAATGCATAGATCCGCAATTTTTTAAACGTCTTCGATAATGGTCCAGTGGTAACATTTTGCCAAGCAAGTCAGAGGTTCTGTGTTCTAATCCACACTCGTATAAGTTTTTTTTTCTTTCACATCAAAACCGGATAGGTTTACCAGTGGTTGTATTTCAAGCATAACAACATTTCCTATCATTGTCTGTGATATTTTTGCAAAGAAAAGTATTTGTAAGAAACAACGTGTATGTCACTTTAAGAGTTGAACGGATCCAAAAATGCCTGCAGCACTGAAACCAGCGCAAGTTTTTAAAAAATCATTAAAAGTACACTTTTTCCAGTATGTACGTTTTGGATGTGTGTGTAGCACAGAAAACAGCGCACGAGTCTTGAATGGCTTAAAATCCCATTAAAAGCACTTTTCTGTTAGCACGTTTTGGTTGTGTGCAGCACATAAACAGCGCGCGAGTCGTTTCGCGCTTGAAATTATTTAAAATCAAATTTTCTGTGACCGCGCTTTTAGATTTGTGCCTCATCTAAATTTTTATTTTATAACAAGTATCCGCCACCTGACCTCAAGTAATATGAAGAACAAATAATTTAACACATTTAAAAATGCTCTTTATTTGAATGAGTGGGTGGCTCTTAAAAGAGCCGTTGTTGCCTGGGATGGCAGAGGGGGTAGACAAGGACATGGTGGCTTCAGCTTTGGAGTTCCACCCGCAGAGCTTCTCTGAGGTTGTCCAGGAGAAGCCGGTTTCCCTCTGTGCTCAGGTGAACTCCGTCTCTGCACAGATGGGAGAGGCCGATGTTTCGATGGCGAATGGCGCGCATCTGTCTCCCTGCCAAGAAGCCGGTAACCTTCCCATTGATAAACCGCCGGCTGCAATCCACGCCGTAGGCAGACCTGCCAATCTGACCTCTCCATTTCAGGCGGGGCAGAATGTATGAGAACACCAGCCTGGTACTGGGAAACATCTCGAAGCATGTGCCCAGGTCCCGCGTTATCTCCCTAAGGAAACCCAAGCGATCGCGGCCCTCCCGGAGCAAACTGTTTCCACCCAGGTGTATTATCAGTATGTCCGGAGCTTGAGCTCTGCCCCGAAGAGAGCGCAGAGCTGGAAGCAGCTGCTCCCAGAGTCTACCTCCTCTGCCATCCCAAGTGATCTTACAGGGAAGATCGAGGTTTGCATCCAGGCCCTGCTCACATATGTGAGAACGCAACCTGCGCATAATTGAACTGCCAACTATCCATACTCGTGGTGCCATCTCAAAGACGAGTGAGGGGAACTGCGATTTACCGCCAGTATTAATATGAGTGCTGCACGTTTGATTGGCTGTTTTTGCACATTCTACAGGCCCCACCCAACAGCACTTCAGAATAATCATTAGAATTATTAACGTATATGTATTCCAATTTATTGCTTATAAAACTAATGTTTATGATTTGTGACAATGTTTACATTTCAATATTTATATGGTAATATATACTGATTTTTAGCGTTTTGGATGTGCAGACCCTCTTACTATTTTAAAGTACCAATAACAATTAATAAAAAAATAAAAAATAACGTTACGATGTCCAGAAATTTAGAAACAGTGCATTGGGTTTAATTGATTGTTTAATGAGATCTAGCTGCTACTAGTTGTAGATCCTACTACCAAATATTTTCAGGTTGATAAATGCATATCCGCGACGTTTGTCTGTCTACGTTAATAGGCCAGCGGTTGAACTTTTGCCTCTCGTGTCAGGGTTCTAGGATCTAATCCGCAATCATAAAAGTTTTTTTTTTTCTTTTACTAACCAAACAGAATAGGCTGATTAGTGGTTGCATATAGAGCACAGACACTTAATTAGTGTGCATTTTTGTTGTTATTCCACCGGAAGCTCAGCACAGACGCACAACAGGTTTATATTGTGTTCGTTACCATGACTACCATCTGCAAGTCCCTGCACGTGCTTCTTGTGTATCCAGGTCGTAGCAAATAAAAAAAGAAATCATACAGCACAATCTATAACTTAATACTGAGCAGCAGTGCATCATTTGTATTGTTTTAAATGGCAGATTCGTTTGTGTGAAGGACCCAAGTAGAGGACGCATGTGCAGTTACTTTATAAAAGGCACTTAACTGTGACACCCCATCGATCATACTGCACATTTTCCTTTTTGTTTAAACCAATCATTCAAGTGTGTTAAATTATAATTCATTTTTATTGTTTTTTTAAATAATTGTTTAAAATTGTTTTTTGTTATGCAAAAATTTGTTGAATTAAAAAACAACTGTACGTTACTGTAGTTTAAAATTATAATATGACACCACACCTACTGTACCTACTTTGGTCATAACAGCAATCGCTGGAAGCCACTTCTGCTCATCAGATCGCATAGTTTATTGGAATATGAATAGAAATAATGATTTTGTCTAAATAAATGAAACAAACTTCTAAATGTATCAATATTCCTCCAATTATGCACACTTCTGGATTAAAATGCCATTTGGATGCTGTTCAGTGAAGCTGTGTGAAGACACGTTAACAGGTGTGTCTGAATATGAATGCATGTTATTCTTTTCAAAGCATCAAACATTAATTGATCGTTGATATCCTGTACATGTAGTGGTCTTGATTTTATAAATGTTGAGTATATAGAGCTCATTTAAATGTAAGCTTTTAAATGACCCGGCCTCTTACCATCTTAAAGAACCATCTGTGAATATACCTGGATCTTCTCTGAAGTTCACAAGAAAATATTCATAATGTGACAATGAGTAACTTTCAATACCATTCAATAAAGACAAAAACACAGTATGTGCCAATTAACCAAATGTTTATTTAAAAGATTGTCAAATTCCACCCAGCAAATGGATTAGATCCTAGTGTTGTACTAGTTATTACTTTGTATTAAAATTATCTTTACAGCATTACCCCTAAGATTATAAAAAGCATTTTTTTAAATTATGTACTAGTTTAGCCTGAATGTGAATGTTAGCTATACTGTTCCCCTGTCTTAGTGCTTTAATAGGTTATTTGCGTGTTAGGTCCAAAGTTTATTACCAGCCTGGTTCAGATTACACGATTTTAGCGCGATTTTGGCACAATCCGTTTGACGTAGGGTGTCGTGGGGATTCGTAAACGACAATGGGTGTCGGGACGCAAGATTCGATCGTTTCATCTCATATAGCGTGTCATAGTGGGCGACAACCTCTGCGATGCTTCAGGACATCATGACAGAAAGACTAGCATGTTTAATTTTTTAACGGTCCTCCACGACGGGTTGAGTATGTGAGCGAGAGTGAGAGTGCAAGCAACAGTGAGTGTGTGTGTGCGTCAGTGAGCGAGTGTGTGTGTGCGCGAGTTTGTGAGCGAGGGACAGTGAGTGTGTGTGTGTGCGTGAGTGAGCAAGTGTGTGTGTGCGCGAGTGTGTGTGTGTGTGTGTGTGTGTGTGTGTGAGTGAGCGCAAGTGAGTGAGCGAGGGACAGTGAGTGTGTGTGTGTGTGAGTGAATGTTTGCGAGTGAATGTGTGCGTGTGACAGCATGCAATGACTGGTCGGAAAGCAACGTGTAGTCTGACATGTTTCTTGTCCATGACACGACAAGATTTTAGGAGTCAAAATCGTGTAATCTGACACCGTGACATTTTAACAGACACAAAAATCTTGTAATCTGAACCAGGCATTATTCATCGTGTCAGGCTGTCTGTTGCGATGTGTTCATTGCGCGAGTTCATATCATGATGACGATGAAAATTCGATGTATCGTTCAGCCCTAGTTGTGAATACATTTGTAAGAATGCTCTTTAGTTGAATGAGTGGGTAGCTCTGAAAAGAGCCGTTGTTGCCTTTAAAAGGACATTTGGCTTCAACTTTGGAGTTCCACCCGCAGACATTCTCTGATGTTGCTCAGGAGAAGCTGGTTTCCCTCTGTGCTCAGGTGAACTGAATGGCGCGCATCTGTCTCCCTGGATATCCTGAGGGCAGAGGAGGTAAAACATATATGATAATGTTAGTGAATTTATTTGAATTGTTCTGATTCTCCAAGACTTATTGAGCAGCATAGTTGATGGGTCAAATGTAAGCCTGGCAAAATACCATTTTTCAAGCTTTTCACATCAAATCATACACCTTTGAACAAAACCCATGGTTTTTCCTGCATTTAACTTTTTTAGCATTTATTAATCTTTGTTAGTGATTTTTAACATTTACTAATACTGGTACATTGTTAAAATCAAAAGTTGTAAGTGCTAACATTAGTAAATACAGTGAACTAACATGAATAAACATTGAACAGCAGTTTTTAAAATAAATAACATTGTCAAAAATAAATAAATAAAATTAAGTTCATACTGGAGTGATTAAAATCATAAAGCGCAAAGCAAGTTGTTTTTAGCTACCTGTTAATTTTATTCAATTGTTAGCTATATGGTAGAAAATTAAGACTATTAGTTTAAATAAACCTTTTGATGCTACTTTTTTTAGTTTAACTTTTTAATATCAATATAACAAAATTATAATTTTATCTTACAAAACTATGAAATCCAGTGGTAAAATCTGCTCTTTTTTTAAATAAGAGGGCAAGATAGGACAGCAGTGTCTGTTGGCCACCAACGAAGACAATTTTTGACCCGGGAAAAACAATGAAACCATTGTATAACAAAATGCACTGAAACACTAGACCTTATCAGTAGTATTGACAAACTTTACCTCAGTCTGCTTCTTCCTCTGCTTCTTCATTCTTCAGTGTTGTCCTCAATGCCATAGATATTTGGACCTGTTCTCCGGGCATGAAACTAATAAATTAACAATGGGATCACTAATACACCCGGTACTAATAAACAAAAAAAAGAAAGAAACTCAGAAATAAAACTTACGGAAAGAAATTGGCACGTAATCTGGTATCCAGCTCGTCATCGTCATTGATGTAGCACACGTGATCTTCTCAGACAATCTGACTTCATTTGGCTGGTTCCTGAAAAACATAAAAATCTAAATTAGATTCAAATATAACATATCGATTCAAATGCGGTTATGAAAAGCAGTAGTACACCGACTGAAGCAAAATCTTTTAACACTTAGCTTTAGAAGGTATATTGCACACTCATATCCAGACAGTTGTGTGATCACAAAAACTCATTTACGCAAAATACAATACACGGGATTGTGATAACTATGATAACTATGCAAGACACCTGACTGAAGGCACAAATCCGGATGAGAGATGTAAATATGATCCAATAGAGTGTTCTTTTTGGTTGTTGCTGTGGTGATCAGTTGCGTGTATCCTTTAGATTGAAACAATTCCAGAACAGTTTTTTTCCCTGCGCAGAGATCCTCATTAAAATCTCCACAGATTATTACAGGATGTTCGTCCACGATGTCCAAATAATCCAGCAGACTCTTCAAGTTTTTCAGGAATCCTTTGAATCCGTAGTGTGGTGGCCTGTAGACAGCAGCGATTGTTGCTTTGATCGGGCTATCTACTTTGATGACGACATACTCCAGATCAGTCACATTTTGAATAAACTGCCTAGCCTGAGCTGATATATGCTCTTTGCAATATATTGCGACTCCACCACCAGCTTTCTGTGCAATTTCTTGGTGTGTCGAGTAGGAGACATGTCTGTTACGCAGAAACATGTTGTATCCATCCAATTGGACGTGAGGTGTAGTGAATGATCCGGTCAGGTGAGTTTCCGTCATGCAAAGAATATCCGATAGAAGCAGTTCATGATGGCATCTGATGTCTTCAATGTGGGATGACAGTCCTTCTGTGTTGTGATGGATGATTTTAAGCGTTTGATCCATGTTGGTTTCCCTCACCTGCTGCAAAAGTGGCATGATTCCTTTAAACGTCGCTCTTGTCATGTTTCCCAATGAGGCTGTGACTGTAGGATCTGCATATATCTTCCATAATGTGCAGTCCACGAAGCGAGGTCGTTCTGCTGAGGGCAACGTAGGCCATTCCCGGCTCGAAAATCTTCTTCAGTGAGACAACGGTATTCTCCATCTTCATGCCTTGGACTTTGTGAGCTGTGCAGGCGTAGGCTAACTTGATGGGGAATTGTCGACGAACTGCCCCTTTCCTAAGAGTTTCTTCGGATCTCTCGATGTAAACCAAGTCGTCTTCTTCACCTTGCACCCTTTTGCGGTGTTTCTTGCCTGCGTTTGGATTGTCAAGCTGAAGTCCTAACATTTGCACGGTGTTGATTCCATCTTTTGTCTTATTGACAATGTTTGCAATCTTTCCAAAACACCCATTGACAATTCCATCTTCAACATCCAGATTCCTAGTCACCATTATGCGTACTCCCAACGCAATTTGTATGGTGTCAGGCAAGTCATCCTTTTTTCCGGTGATGGGCTTCATTTGTCTCTTCATCCCTCCTGTTCTTGGGTCTTTCCTGTAGTCTTCGGCATCGATGGTAATGATGTCAGTGTGAAGAGCATGGATTGTTTTCGTATTGTGTTCGTGAACTTCCTTGTTTGTGGCAAATATGTGCAGTGCATCACACGGGCAGTCTTTGGGGTCCTTCACTGCCTGGAGTAGCAAAGCTCTATCTTCTTCGGCAAGATCGTCGGTCTTCGGCTTCACCCGTAGGCGGTTTAAAAGTTGGGAAAAAGCCAGGTCTTCTTTCTGACGCATGATCTCGGTGAGGGTAATCATTTGGAAATGGTCTTTCCAGAAGTCCAAAACATCCTCTTCGTACACGCAGAGTGGTTTGGCTTTACCCAGAGGTGGCAGTTGGTAAAAGTCGCCCACGGCGAGGACAGAGATTCCCCCGAAAGGTTTTTTGCTGCCTTTGATTTGCTGACATCTCCAGTTTATGTAGGCAAAAAGGTCCTTCGAAATCATGGACACTTCATCGATAAGAATGATAAGAATCTCCACGTCGCGTAGTCTTGCTCGTAGTTCATCTAGGGCATTTCCAAGTCCTTGATATGGTGGCTTCAGATTCCTTGGAAGTTTCAAGATGGAATGCAGAGTTTTACCGGATATGTTGAACGCTGCCGTTCCAGTAAACGCACTCAAGAGCACCGTAGGCACGGATAGATCTCCTTCCTCCCGTAGTCGAGGCAGTTGTCGCAGAATCTTGGTCGCTTCCGTGTATATGCACTTGATGACGTGTGATTTGCCACAACCAGCACCACCTGACACGAAGTAGAAAAACTGTTCCGGATTATGACCCCACACACGCTTCTGACACCACTGGCAGACCGTGTAGAATATGGCTGCCTGCGTCTCGTTTAGACTTCTAAACAACCTCCTGACAAATTCGATGCTCATCTGCGGTGCCTCTATTTGTGGCACGACTCCATCTCCATGTTCAAGAATCTGAAATTCTGGGACATCATCTTGTACATCCTCATCATCTGGATTGATGTCTTGTCGTTCTGCAACGCACTCTAAACGATCCACTTCAATCTCTGGTGCAAAGGCGGCCCATGCGTTCTCGGGTGGCCCTTGCTGTTGCAGCTGATCGAACGCCTTATCCACCTCGTCGCTGTGTTTTTCGAATTTTTCCTTGTGTGCTTGCACTATGGCGCAGACAGGGAAAAGCAAACCAGGGGTTGTCCAGGGTAGTTCCACCTTTGCACTCTTGTAAAATGTTTCATATGTCGGAAATCTAGGCGGTTTTAGCTGTTCGTTGCTTCGATGTGGCATATAAAGCTTAAGTAATCTACTGTAAAACTTTTCGGGTTGTTTTTCCTCCGAAAAACGTGCATACCTAATAACTGCAGCCTTCCCAAACGTTCTCTTCTGACAAAAGCCCATGCCGTAGAGCAGCTGGTGAACATTCTTGCCTTTAGTTTGTTGACCGTACACGATGCGGCACTCCGAAGCAAATTCTGCCACACACATCTTCTCAAAGTCACGCGTTTGAGGCCTTGCTCTGTATTTCTCTATCATCCCTGACATCCACACATCCTCCGAATCAGGATTTTTGTTTTGTAGGACGCTTAGGGGAAGACTCATCTTAAGCGCGTCATCGTCCGCCGGTAGAAACACAACACTTCGTGAACACTTCTTCAACGGTAAGCTGCATGTTCGTGCCACAGACTCCTGAGCGCTAACTTGCCTGTGTTTTGAGTAGGCTTGCATTATCTGCTTCATTTCATCTTCCTCGCTAACGTTCGTCTCACGCACACTCTTGATTACGTTCTTAAGTAAATCGCCCATTTCATGCTCCGGCTTGGAAATATACGAAAGCATATACATAACGCAGCTAAAAGCGTCAAGAACGAACTGAATGTCCATATTAGCGTTCCATGCCCTCAACAAATCGGGATTGTATCCATTCACCCAAGACTCCTTTGGATCACGCTTCAGCAGAATCACGTTGGCATTGGACAATGCTTCGACGTTCTCATTGTAGTCATCGATGGACAACTTACTCTTTGTCAGTAGGTCTGACAAGCTGTCAAAAGAGGCTTGGGGGTCATTCAACAGATCCCACACCGGCTTGAGTTTTGTCCTGGCTTCGCTCATTGCCTTTTGAGCAGCCTCCCGTCTCAACTTCCTTCTGTCTGCTTGCTTTTGCTCTTTCTCATGCTCTTCTTCAGGACGCTGTGGTTGTTTAGATGCAAACATGCAGCTTCCAGATGGAGAAGTGTCCGTGTCATCCTCTTCTTCAGGACGCTGTGGTCGCGGACGAGTGATAGTGGTGCTAGACACCGGCAGTTTGGGGAACCCAAATCGACACAATAGATTTCCCTTCTTACAGGACTTTGAGTGGTTCCTGCTGTGAAGCTGGACCTCTGTGACGATCTTGTGAAGCTCAGGATCAGCCAAGGGATCGGGCAACTGGCAGGTTATGTTGCGGTCAATAAAGTCACAAACATCCTTGTCAGAATCCTTCTCAAACTCGGGTGCGTCCTTTATCCAAACAAGAAGATGGATATGTGGGCTTCCTCTAGCTTGAAACTCCACTCGGTAAAAGTAGTCCTCAACTTTACCAATGGGTTGGGCAGGCGACAAAAGCAGATGAGTCATTAGCGCATCCACCCGTTTCTCAAACATACGCATGACAGTGACCGGATTGCTTCGGAGAATTTCACACTTTGTCGTCCAGTCAAGCTCGGAA
Source organism: Abramis brama (assembly GCF_963993115.1). Lineage (NCBI taxonomy): Eukaryota > Metazoa > Chordata > Actinopteri > Cypriniformes > Leuciscidae > Abramis > Abramis brama. Next base: position 985,663 of record NC_139974.1, on the reverse strand, counting down.
AAGTCGACGTGTTCACCTTGCTGGGCCTTGATTGCTGTAATTACTTCAGGCCATCTCATTTCGGCTGCACTGAATGTGCAAAAAAACGTAGGGGTTCCTAACTGTCTTATCATAGCCTGTAGATCCCTCAAAGTTTTCTCCCAATACGATGGAGAGCCTCTCAGTGGTTGCATGAACCGTGTGGCGTCTCTGTTGTGTACCAATCTTTCAATCTCCCGGTTGTCTTGAAGCAGTCTGTTAGAAATTCTTCGGCCGTCTCTTGTGAGAGGTTTGCCTTTTCGCAACTGAATAGACATGCTGTTTCTAGCCAGTTGCGTTTCCGTTACAAACTGCGCAAAGAAAAGATAACTCTGATCTTTTGCAAAACGCGTGTCCACGCTGAACAATTTCACGTTGAAATACATACTGGGAGATATTGAAATTTGTCTTTCCTCGTCAATGGAATTTTGTCCAGTGGGGAATTGAACAGGGAAAGCCATAGCTTCCAGCTTTGGGATTTTGAAAAATCCAACAGGCTTTTGTCCTTGTGCAGGTGCGATACTAAATATTCCCTCACCGTACGACAAGATCTCCTGTCCGATGTCGGGCGGCTGCATGCACGTGTCTAATGTGAGCCCGGGTCGAAGCTCATCTTTTCCTCGACGCTAACGTGTTGCTCATCCTGCTCAGCAACATCGACTTCTTGTTGCATCTCAGAGACTTCAGCTTCCTCGTCTAGGTGACTTTCAGAGACATCAGCTTCTTCATCTATGGGACTTTCGAATATAGCCGTTTCTCTTATGGAGATATTCCTGTATTCCGAATGCATTGCTTTCAGCTTCGATAAAGCTGCAAGTACGTTATGCATATTCACCGTGTGGAACTGCTGGTATCCTTTGAACTTAACGTGTCTCTTCAGCTTCACCTGCAGCAGCTGGGCCTCACTTCTTGGTCTTGGCAGAGAGTTGACAGTCTTCTCCATCTCGGAGGGCACACACACGACGGCACCACGTACTGCTCTCTGCTGTCCTTTGGGTAATGCAACTATTTTTGCAAATGGTAAAATTTTTGCAATGAGTTGACGTTCAAGGACATTTAATTCATCCAATTCCGCAGGGATTGGTGGCAACTCCAGTTTGTTGGCTGCTGCAATTGAAGACATCTGTCCTCTCTTGAGGTGGCTGTCACAAGTGTGGCAAATCCATTCCTGTCTTCTCTCTTCCGGAACTGCGCAGGAACCTGAGCAGGCATTATCACAAGCGTGAACATACTTCCCGGTTAGGCAAGACGCTGCAACATGAACGTTTTTGTAATAACTTGTTCTATTACAGACCTTGACTTGATTAGGAAACAGGGCTCTGTGACAGACTGTGCAGACATGTGTAGGGCCATGCTGAATCTTACACCGGAATGCATGTATGGCACTTTCCATCACTTTGTTAACACAAGGCTGGGGTGTTTCCTGGCTGGGACGGATGTACGGTTTATATTTCTTTTTGATCCGCAGTGCGCATTGCAATCGATGAAGAGGCTTTAATTTTCCTCTGGAAGAGAGTATCTGTGCTGTACCTCTTCTTAATGTACTCTTTCTTCTTCTTCTGGAAGAGAGCATCTGTGCTGTATCTCTTCTTCGTGTAGTCTTTCATCTTCTTCTGGAAGAGAGCATCTGTGCTGTACATCTTCTTCATGTAGTCTTTCATCTTCTTCTGGAAGAGAGTATCTGTGCTGTATCTCCTCAGTATATAGTCTTTCTTTTTGTTTCTGAAAAGAGGATCCTGATGATACTTTTCCTTAATGACTTCTTTTTTCTTTGTTTGGAATTGCAAACAGCCGACATACTTCTTTCTGTCATAATCCCTTTTTTTATTTCTTCTTATGAGACAAGATGATGTAGTGCCCTCAAGTTTTCCACGTTGTTTTGAAAATGTTAATGTTTTACGCATTTCTTTTCTTCTTCTGTGCTTATTTGTTTTATCTACCACATCTCGGTTTTCAGCTCCTGAGCCAACAAAATTTACTTTGGCTCCAACATTTGTTGCTGGTTCTGGTAGAGCTGAAATCACTTGTGATACTGGTTCACAAACAGATGGTGAAGGCAGTTGGACAGACTGTTGCTCTGTTTCAAAAGACACAGGCATGAATTCATAGCTGGTCTCATCACCACGATCCCAGAAGATATTGAGAAATCTGCCTGCCATGTCACTCAGGTGGGTGAAAGTCAACATGACAGCAGTTCCATGACCAGTTGGATGGGGCAAGCCTGCAGCAGTCCTTGAGTGAGAATCAAAGTATCCGTACCTTCCAGATCTGTCTCTGAACACAGCAATACACTCAGGAGCGACAAGGAGCAAAGCATGCCTGACATCTGTGGAGAGACACTGTAGCCTTTCAGTGAGAGGAATCCACCACTCTTCAGTGCCAGGGGTCCCTGTGGCTCTGAGGTATCCAAACATCACTCCTGACTTCAGCACATTATGTGTCCGGTGAAATGATGCAACGCTCGACGGTACTTCCTCCATTGTCAGATGGTTGCGATGAAACCTCCCTTCAGCAATAAGCTGCATTTTAATATAGACATAACACGCATCTCCCTCCTCTAAAACTCTATCAAGGTCAGGCATCCTGAACGTAATCCCTTCACTCTGGTTAGCTAAAAATGTCAACGCTACACACGTGCACTGATGATTTCTAGAGAAACTCTCATACCTATCATCACCTTGACAATGAGATGCCTGCACAGACAAAACCCTGGGTGCAATATCACCACCTTCTACATACGTTCTACCCGAAAACTGAGCTACAGCTGCACTGGTGCTTGCCTGTTCAACCTGTAAATAATCATTCATGGAATTAGGCTGTTGGTCAAAATGAGTGTTATAGAATCTGTGTTAAATTTTAAATTGCACTTCATAGTGTTTGGGACAAAGACATTTTTGCTAAATAGTATTAATTAATTTATTTATTTGATTAATTAGTGATTAAATTTAACAATTTACATTGTAATAAATGTGCTATACGGATTTGCATATGTGTGAGACAGAACCGCTTGTATGGAAGTAAAATAATGACAAATGTTTTTTTGAAAAAAAGCTTGTTGAATTGCACTACTTGAAAAAATGTAAATAATAACATTATAATCTTGTTCATGGTAGAGAAAGCATGTACAAAACATGTACTTACATGTACAAAACTAACCGTGAAGACTTAAATGTAAACACGGCTTATGTGTCTTTATCAGCTTTTCCATATATATATATATATATATATATATATATATATATACACTGTTCATTCTATTGCTCTATCATATTTTATCTTTCATTTAATAGTAAAGCACACATTAAGTCAACAGCAGTGAGTAATTTATTTGTCCTTTGTTTGATTAAAATTCAACAGTAGTATGCTCTCTCTCTCTGGTCAGTTAACGTTAATAATAAGCTACATGCCTCGTTTTACTTTCTTTGCCATTGACATCCAACTGAACTACACACTTTCCACTGACTTCTATGAAAAAGGGATGCGCACGACCAGCTCGCACGCGTCTGTGCTGCTGTGAGCTCAATCCACTGTATGTTTTTCTCTGATCAGCTCACGTACCACAGCTATGTGTTATTATATTTTGTTTAAAATTCCACTAATAAGATACATTTACTTCATAAACAGCCTTCTTTTTTATCCCCTCTGTTGTCAGTGTTTGTCTGGACACAAACACTGTACTGTAGCCTACACACGCTGCCTGGTATTGTTTATTGGTTTCGGAGCATTTTTACGAGTACGAGTACATGAGCTCAGTATCGGGCCTGATACTGATATCGGTGCATCCCTAATGGAGATTATCAATCGGCAATCTACTGATATTCATATACTTATAGCAAGTGAGCATTGTTGTTTTTTGTTTATATCTAGAGCTGCACGATTAACAGAAATTAAATCGAAATCACAATTTGGCTTAGTGTGATTATTTAAAAAATTGCAAATTAAATAAATATATGCGCAGCACTGAGATCAAAGTGGATCAACCGGTTCTCAGTAAATGCTACTCCATCTCTGCAAGCACTGTAAACTTGAGTCACTTATAAAAGGTGTATTTGAAAATCATAGAATAAGGCAGAAATTGTATTATTTTAAAGTGTTGTATAGAGTGATTAGTCATTATGATTAGCATTGCAGGGCTCCAGGCTGCGACCAAAAAAGTCGTCATATACGACCATTTTTTGAGAATTTGCAAGTTAAAATTTGATGTGGTCGCATTTGTGAAATCGTGACAGCCCTAGTCCCAAACATTAAGGTGCCCTGAAATGAGCATGTTGCAAGACACAGATATCAATAGTACCTGGTTAATCCTGGAGGGTCTGGTCTAGTCATCCTCCAGGTCCAACTTTCTCCAACGAATTTTTTGAGCCTGAGATCTCTTTCCTTTCCGCGGCATCCTTTAAAATATGAAGAGATAAAAAGAAATGACAAAAAGCGATTCTTGACAAATTTATCTGCTTAACTCACTAATTTGAGTGGATTAACTAACTTCTAAAAGTAGAGATTTTACTTTCAAGTCTCAAATCATAAAATGTAGCCATGGATTTCTTTTTTAATACTCAAAACTAATACGTATTTAAATGCACTTATTTGTTAGTCAAATTCATTTTAACTGGACATTCTCACTTAAGTAGGCACATACTTTGAACGTTCTCCAGATGTAACAGCTGTTGAGCCTAAAAAGATAAAACCTGTAGTACTCTCAGGAAGAAAACAAACAGTTAAACAAGAACAACGAAAGGGACACTGTGCAAACTTGTAAATTGCAATAAAGTTTTTTTTTTTTTTTTTTTTTAGAAGGTGGAGGGGGTGGGGGGTGAAGGTGGAGGGGGTAGGTCGTGTGGTGGGGGTGAAGGTGGAGGGGGTAGGTGGTGGAGGGGGTAGGTGGTAGGTGGTGGGTGGGTGGTGAAGGTAGAGGATGTGGGGTAAGAAATGAAATAAACTGCTCTCTGTAGAAAACGGCAAAACCCAAGGAACCTGAAAAAGATATAAAAACAGACATATTAAGGCACAGGAACTACAATTATGGCGATGGGATGAAAATACCATAATACAGCTTAAGAAACAATATTAATACTAACCAGAGAGAAAAGCGCAGCAGAAAATGCAGGTTGTGCTCTGATCAGTCAGTCTGAAAAAAATGACGACAACATAATGAAATATGACTTTATGATAATGATTATGATACTTTATCTACCATATTTTATCTATATGAAGAATACAGATAATTTGAGGAATTTATCTCAAGAAAGTCTTTTTTTGAAATACTCTTATATTTTCTAGAAAAAAAACGAGTTATGTCAAATATACGGCCCAAAAATCTGTGATGGACCGACCATCCAGCAGGTTTATAGGACAAGTGGTTTGGAGAATGGATGGGTAAATGTAGTCTTAATTATTTGTGGCATAAACAAAACAGTTTTTTCTAATAGCTTTTATATTTCTGATAATTTTAAAACTATAATGATTTTCTTATCAACAAGCCAAATCTGAAGCATTTTGTATTTGTGGTCATGTCCCTAATTAACCCTTTACCTTTGAAATGCAGTAAGGAATGCTTGTGAATCAGTATTCTGAAACAGAGAAAAAGAGTGTCATAAAACTCAACATCACAAACCATGTAACTTGAACTTTCATTGCAAATAATAACACTGGGGAAAAAAGCTGAAAATGTTCACCTCACTCCAGTCTAAACTAAATGATTTCTACAAAAATGTTTGTCATTTTCTACAAAAATCTACACATTGTTTTATATATATATATATATATATATATATATATATATATATATATATATATATATATATATATATAACCTGAAGATTCTGTAGTTTATTAAGGTTAAATCTTGCTAACCATTATTAATAATAAAAAAAATGGGGTAAGCACTTCTGAGTTCAGAGTATATGATTTGTTTGTAACACTTTAGAGTATTGTTTGATTTGTTAACATTAGTTCATGTATTAGGCTAACTAACCATGAACAATACATTTGTTCCTGTATTTCACAGAATGCGCATGCGTCGCGTCTGAACGTGTTGTTGTCTTTGGAGCTCTATCGATTGATTTATAATTCTTGATTTTCTCTTTAAACTCACTTACAACGAACATTTTCTACTTTTCCTCACTGAGAAGCATTACTGCTCACACCTCATAGTTACAACGCGGACTGTTGAGCAGACGCGTTTCAAGCCTTTTGTGATCCAACGCTGGATACTCTTATAGGTTACTCCCGTGGATCACGGCTGAACGCGTCTTCTCTACACTCATTTACAAACAAACATTCTTTTTCGCCTATCGTGCGTCTACTCTACACCCGTACCACTAAAAAGACGGATTATATCCAAGACTTCAGTCATAAATTAGTATTAATATTGATAGCATCACTGGTAGCGTCGTTGCTAACTTACTGTCCATCTGTTAAAATGGCGAATATATCAGATGTAAGTAGTCTACCCTTTGGTGCAGGTGAAGATACATTTGAACTGCACGCATTGCAGTCTGAGCTGGAAGCTGTTGAGAAACAGATCCACGACCTTTTAGTAAGACAGGCCGAGCTGATAGACCGGCGTTTGGCTCTTGAAACATCACGCGCCGATGCACACAAATCAGTGACTAACGTTACTAACCTGCTGACTCCGACCTCGTCTACTCCGTGCGTTTCTCAACATCGGTCCCGAGCACCGAGGTCGCGATCAGCCATGGTCTCGTTCACTCCGGCTCCAACACGTCAGACGCCCAGACCAAAACTCTCTCCGACCCTCCCGGTTTTCGAGCTATCCACACAGAACCGCTTCTCCCCTCTCCGCGAAACAGAACGCGATGCTTTGATCCCTTTTTGATTCCATCGTTCGGCACGTACATGCTACGTTAGGTAAAAGTAAGGTGCACAGTCACTGCTTTCCTGGTGCTCGTGTTTCTGAAATCGCTGCTCGCGTTCCCGAGATTCTGAACGATGACGAGCGCGTCGGAACTGTGGTCCTGCACGCGGGAGGGGCCGACATCAGGCTGCGTCAGACGGAGATTCTGAAAAAAGACTTCAGGAATCTGATCGATACGGTACGCAGCACATCGCCCGAAACAACGATTATTGTGTCAGGACCGCTTCCCACGTACCGACTAGGACATGAAAAGTTTAGTAGATTGTTCGCGCTAAATGAATGGTTAATGTCATGGTGCAGTGAGCAGAAACTGCTCTTTCTAAATAATTGGAATCTGTTTTGGGAGCGTCCTAGGCTTTTCCGTGCTGATGGCTTACACCCAAGCAGATTCGGAGCAGATCTTTTGTCGGATAACATCTCCAAAATGTTAAATACCTTTTGACTAGTAACCAAAAGTCCAAATCATAGTCTCTGCTGCACCAATTTAACCAATTTAACCAATTTAACTGATATAAATACTAGTGTTGAACATTGCATAGAAACTGTGTCTATTCCTCGTTTAGTGAGACCAATTAATAAATCTACTGCAGGATCTAGGAACAATCTAATTGTTATTAAACCAGAAAATGTTGCTATTAGTAAACAAAAACAATTTTTAAAGCTAGGTCTTCTAAACATTAGATCACTCGCACCTAAGGCAGTTATTGTAAATGAAATAGTCACAGATAATAGCTTCGATGTACTTTGCCTTACTGAAACTTGGCTTAAACCAAATGATTATTTCGGTCTAAATGAGTCTACTCCATCTGGATACTCCTATAAGCACAAGCCCCGTCTGATTGGTCGTGGCGGCGGTGTTGCAACAATCTATAGAGATATTCTCAATGTTACTCAGAAAACGGGTTATAAGTTTATTTCGTTTGAAGTACTTGTACTAAATGTTACGCTCTTAGATGTTAGAAAAACATCCCTATTATCTCTAGCCTTGGCTACCGTATATAGACCGCCTGGGCCTTACGCTGATTTCCTAAAAGAGTTTGCAGATTTTCTCTCAGACCTATTAGTCAATGTCGATAAAGCATTAATTGTTGGAGATTTTAACATACATGTAGACAATCCAAATGATGCGTTAGGGGCTGCGTTTACAGATTTATTAAACTCCTTTGGGGTCAAGCAAAACGTCACCGGACCAACTCATCGTCTTAATCATACACTCGATTTAATTATATCGTATGGAACCGATCCAACCGATATAGATATCATTCCACAAAGTGATGATGTCACTGACCATTACATGGTAACTTGCATATTACGTACTGCTGTAATATGTCATGCGGCGCCGCGTTATCAACCAGGCAGAACAATCCTTCCATCCACCATAGATAATTTTTCAAATTGCTTATCTAATCTGTCTCATCTGCTGCCTGAACCCAAACAAACAGATGAACTAGAAGAACTAACTAGCACTATGAGCACCATTCTCTCTAGAACACTGGATGTTGTTGCACCTATTAAATTAAAAAAGGTCAGAGAGAAAATTAAAGCACCATGGTACAACAATACTACGCATGTTCTAAAGAGAGAAACCCGTAATTTAGAGCGTAAATGGAAAAAAACTAATTTAGAGGTCTTTAGAATCGCGTGGAAAGACAGTATGTCACGTTATAAAAAGGCCCTAAAAGCGGCCAGGGCCGAGCACCTCCGCAAACTAATAGAAAATAATCAAAATAATCCTAGGTTTTTATTTAACACCGTGGCTAGACTAACAAATAAACAGAAGTCACCCGAACAAAATATCCCGTTACAGTTCAGTAGTAATGATTTCATGAACTTCTTCACTGAGAAAATAGAAAGCATCAGAACCACAATTGTAAACGTTCAATCTTCAATCGCGCCTTATAATTCAGCCTCAATTATCACCCCTCAAGAACAATTACAATGCTTTACAACTATAGAACAAAAAGAGTTAAATAAACTTATCACTTCATCTAAAACAACAACATGTTTATTAGATCCTATACCAACTAAATTACTGAAAGAAGTGTTACCTGTAGTGGAAGAGCCTCTCCTCAATATTATTAACTCATCTTTATCTTTAGGTCATGTTCCTAGAACGTTTAAACTGGCAGTTATAAAACCTCTCATTAAGAAACCACAATTAGATCTTAATAATCTAGCAAATTATAGACCCATTTCAAATCTTCCATTTATGTCTAAAATATTAGAAAAAGTTGTGTCCGCTCAACTGGGCTCTTTCTTACAAGAAAATGATATCTATGAAAAGTTTCAGTCAGGATTCAGGCCGCATCATAGCACTGAAACTGCGCTCGTTAAAATCACAAATGATTTACTTTTAGCTTCTGACCAAGGCTGTTTCTCAATACTAGTTTTACTTGATCTAAGTGCTGCGTTCGATACTATAGATCACACAATACTCTTAGATCGACTACAAAATTATACTGGTGTTCAAGGACAAGCATTAAGCTGGTTCAAATCATACCTATCTGACCGCTACCATTTTGTCTCTTTAAATGGAGAAAAATCGATCATAACTCCAGTAAACTATGGAGTGCCGCAGGGATCTGTGTTAGGCCCTCTATTATTCTCAATATATATGATGCCACTTGGAAATATTATAAGGAAACATGGAATTAGTTTCCATTGTTATGCTGATGACACTCAAATATATATTTCATCACGGCCGGATGAAAACGCTAAATTATCCAAATTGACAGAATGTGTTAAAGATATCAAAGATTGGATGACGCGTAATTTTCTTTTATTAAATCCAGACAAGACAGAGGTAATACTTATCGGTTCAAAAAACCGCCCACAAAACCTCTCACAATACAATTTTAACATCGTAGGATGTCCTGTTACTTTATCCTCTACAGTAAAAGACCTGGGTGTTATACTCGATTGCAACCTATCTTTTGAAAATCATATTTCATATGTTACAAGAACAGCCTTTTTCCACCTTAGAAACATTGCTAAGCTACGTAATATGCTATCAGTTTCCGATGCAGAAAAGTTAGTTCATGCATTCATGACCTCGAGACTAGATTACTGTAATGCTTTATTAGCTGGTTGTCCTGCATCCTCAATAAACAAGCTACAGTTAGTCCAAAATGCAGCCGCTAGAGTTCTTACTAGATCAAGAAAATATGATCATATAACACCGATTTTATCATCACTGCATTGGTTACCTATAAAGTTCCGTATTAATTACAAGGTATTGCTACTGACTTATAAAGCCCTAAACGGCTTAGCTCCAGTCTATTTAACGGATCTTCTATCGTCCTATAATCCATCGCGCTCTTTAAGATCACTAAATTCGAGGCTTTTGGTCATACCTAGGATATCCAGATCCACCAAAGGAGGGAGAGCATTTTCACATTTAGCTCCTCTGGAATAGCCTTCCTGATACTGTTCGTTGCTCAGACTCGCTCTCCCAGTTTAAAACTAGATTAAAGACGCATCTCTTCAGCCAGGCATTCATATAACATTTTAAATCTTACTGTTCAAACTACAATCTGGCCTCTAGTTCATAAATGCCAGAGGAGAACTGGCCCCCGACTGAGCCTGGGTTCTCCCAAGATTTTTTTTCTCCATTGGGTCACCTGATGGAGTTTTAGGACACCATTAGGTCACTTGATGGAGTTTTCGGTTCCTTGCCACTGTTGCCTTTGGCTTGCTCAGTTGGGGATATTTTGGGGATATTAATTTAATTTTATCAATCAATAAATTTACACTAGAAACAACCTTGTTGTGTTATTTTGGTTTAATGCTGTGAAGCTGCTTTGATGCAATCTGTATTGTGAAAAGCGCTATATAAATACACTTGACTTGACTTGACTATTTATTAATCTTTGTTAATCTTAGTTAATAAAAATAAAGCTTTTCATTGTTTGTTCATGTTACTTCACAGTGCATTTACTAATGTTACCAAATACAACTTTTGATTTCAATAATGTAGGCTATAGTAAATGGTGAAATTAACATTAACAAAGATTAATAGTTTATTGATAGTTAATGTTAACTAATACAAGAGTTTAATAAATGGAACCTTATTGTAACGTGTTACCAGTCTGTTATACACCGATTCAGACGTCTTGTGAGTTCAGTGTTGGACAGATCAGTTAAGTACCGATATCATGTGATTTATTTACAAGCGCCATTTTACACACGGGCATGGGCGTCGGAACCATTGTATATGGGTGGGACAAGAGTAGACCCACCCACTTTTTAAGACCAATGATATTGGACCCACTCACTTTCACCGTCTCTAATTCAGCGCATATGTCTGTTCACTCTTCAGAGCGCCGTCAGACAAATCCATTCCACTTGAGGAATGCCCTAATAAATTAAACACTCCGCGTTTTAGCTACAGCGTTGATTTCCATGCTGATGCTCAAATACACTTGGCTCATTCAGAGTCCGACCAAACCCTTATTTTCAGGCTAGACGAGCCATCAGACAAAAGCCATCAGACAATGCGCATGTGCTGTCCTAAGCGCGAGTCTCAGGTTCCTATGGGAACCGAATCTCTCTAACAGATCGATGCAGTGACGCAATATGACTTTACCAATCAGCGATTGTCTCTTTCACTAGAAGGCAGGACAGTTTCTCCCAGGGGATTTTTTTTTTTTAATGTTCATAGTGATAAACTTTATTGTTTTTTGTAAAAATACAGCATTATGCTAAATGTTTTATAATGCTATAGCAAGGAAAACATGTCAAAACACGTTATAAAAACGGACACTTCCATTTCTTGATTATTATTGGCTGAGCTGTGTTCGATGCTATTGTAATATACTTTGTAACCACACAGTTGAGAGTCGTAATAAAATGAGACGACGCGCAGCCAGCAAAGTTGCAGTGAAAAAAAAAAAAAACTCACAGCGCCAAATACGCACAAGGACAACGAGGTTCAGCTTCAAGAGATAGTGAGACAACGAAATATATCATGTAGTTTATCACATCATACTAAAACATTTAAATGGACATATCAAGTAGTAATTAATGTATATGAATCTTAGTTGATTATAGGCTTGAGCTGGTTTGGTTGCTGAGAGACAGAGACGCGCAGAGACGGCAATAATGCGCTGTTTGATTTGTGACAGTGCTGTGCTTATTCATTTGAGTATATTGTAAAAGGCTTAAATCATTTAAATATCCATACAATAATATACGATATAATTTCGTAGAACATGCCTATGATGTTGTAGCCTATTTGAGTTGATATTACTCTTACCAAGCTCGGATTTCTGAAAGATGCACGCAATTTCTGAAATACGCAAATTCTGAAAGACGGATTTGCGCTCGTTTCATTTTTACTCTAACTCATTATTGCATAGAGATTTTAGATAAGGTATTTGGCTTCGGTAACACCCCTAATCCTATTTAGCACCAAAACTTTGGAACAGTCTTCCTAACATTGTCCAGGAAGCAGACACACTCTGTCAGTTCAAAGCTAGATTAAAGACACATCTCTTTGGCCTAGCATTCACATAATACATTATAGACTTCTATAATTCAATGTTAGGCTGCATAGATTAGGCCAGCCGGAACCGGGAACACTTCCCATAAATCCTGATGTACTCGTTACAGAAGAATGGCATCTACGCTAATTTAAGTGTCTGTGTTTATCCCGAGGTTTTCCCGCAGCCTGCTGGATCCAGGCCGTATCCAGATCTGATGAAGGACCTTCGCCTGGACCCAATGACAATGCAGTGCTGAAGTGCCAACTAGTCTCTCCCTATGGAGGATCCCTTTACAACTCTATAGATAAGGCATTGTCAGGAAATTTTGTTTCGCGTTCCTACCCGAAGTGACAAAATAAAATAAAATTCTCTATCAAAATTTATAAGGAAAACCCAGTACTTTGTTTAGGCTTGGTCTGTAGGGAATTCCAAACCTGCGCTCATATTCAAACGCACATAACTATAGAAGCAATTCTAAATGCGCATGTGAACGCCATCAGCGTTTCTCACAGGATCGCGTTTAAAGTCTGTGTAGAGAGAATGGTGTCGTCTTAGCGGCCCCTAATTTAATAACAAATGATCGTTGCGACGGAAGTGAATCAATCAAAACTAACTTTAGCTGGAAAATAACTTTATTAAAGAACCGCTATAAAGCCAAAACAATCTTTGTTACCTTAAATTATACGCTTATCTCTGTAAAGCTGCTTTGAAACAATCTACATTGTTAAAAGCGCTATATAAAAAATTTTTTTTTTAAAACACAAAAAAAAACACAAGGGAATTATGATCAGTAAACACTGCAACAGATAGTGTTGGGTCCGAGTCCACCTTTGTCAAGTCCGAGTCCATGTCCGAGTCCAAAGAGGGCCGAGTCGGACTTGAGTCCGAGTCCTTAACATCCGAGTCCAAAATTTAATGATTTGAAATTGACCTTTCACAAAGACTTAGTTACTGTTGCTACGTCCGACAAGCCATTCCGCTCTCATTCCACATGTTCTCACACAGAGAAAAATATATTGCGGAGTAAAGAGGACACTGACAATGCACCAACAGACAAGACAGAGCAGGCTACTTTTGGTATAAAATAAAGTCTCAGCTTTAAAATTATGTAATTTTTGTGAAATTCAAACAATAAATACCATTTTGTGGCGTTTAATGTGTAGCGCCTTAGTTCAAGCAGCATGTGAACTGATCATCTATTTAAGTTATAGCACGAATTAAACATGAATGAACATTAGAACTGCAAAAAGTTGTCAATACACACCTTTTGATTTTGCTTTGGTTTGTTTGTCAGACAAAAATGGTGGATATCTGCATTATGATTGGTCACAGCTTTCAGAATCTGCAAGGTAATGCCCAAGAATGCAACCCGATGCATTAAGAGCCAGGGGTAAGCGTTTGAGCAAGAAGATGGTGATGTGTACATTTTTCTTATTTTCTTTTACATGTAAATATCTTATTTAGCCTCTGAAGGGCAGTACTAAATTAATTAATGAATTTTTAAACTAAATAAGAACAATTTACACGCCCTGGCTCTTAACGGATGCTTCCTTCTTGAGCATCACTGAATGTTTGCAGCGTTTGTAATAGTTGTGTCTGAGTCCCAGTGTGAAAAGATGGATCTCAGAATCATACAATCACTGCTAGTATGGAGTCGAAGAATGTGCAGGAGCTGGAGGATTTTTTCTGAAGACCATTGGGCAGTTTAAGTGTTCGGGACAAACAAGGGACTCATGAACAACCATTACAAAAAAACAAACAAAAAAACAGTTGTGGATCACTCAGGTAATGAATCAGGTGATAATTCAGGTAAGAAAAAGAAAAAGAAAATCGGTAACACTTTACAATAATAGTACATGAATAATCATGTACTAATACCTGAATTAATAATTACTTTACTATGAACTAATGATGAGTTAAGACATGTATTAATGAGGTACTAACCTTAATTACGACATGAGTATCATGAATTCCTACATGAATATACCATCTTAACTACGCGTTAGTACATGCTTGTTAATTAATGTATTAATTAACATTTCGAGGTAAAGTAAATCAAACATGCTCTAGATCAGAAGAAAGATGTACTAAAAGGGCACAATGTTAAATTGTTCATAAATTTGACACCATCAATTGTCACATACATCAGTGAATGACACAAGATGTCTTGAAATATTTATATTAAACCTACTCATTGAACACACAATGATGCATTCTTAATTAAAACTATCTCATTCCGTTTTAAGTGATTCCACTGCTGCCTTCAAGTGTAAAATACCTACTACATTAGCATATTCATTAAACAGATGCAATTTTCTAAATTAAAATCAGTGATAGCACAGATGATGGTTATTTTCTGGATTTGTTTACTGTCTTTATATCATAATGCAGTCGGATGTTAGTCTTGTTTGCTGGCTCTTCTTTGGGGCCACTATTGCCCCTTCAAAATTTGTCCACTTTTTTCCTACCGTTCAGTTCCTTCTCCATCTAAATTCAGGCACAGCACCTCTGCTCTTCCACTTCTTTACAAACCACCGACAAGCACCAAATGATATCTGATTTAGAAGAGCTGAATATGTATAAAACATGTGTAATTGATACATTTTTGAAGATTTACTCTTGGAGGGCCAAGACAAGAAATTACATGATACATTAACAAATCATGAATTCATGTTACTTTCCAAGTAATTAATGATGAGTTAGTAATGATGTGCCCCTCCAAGTAAAGTCATGACATTATGATACATTAACAAGTCATGAATTCATGTTAGGGTTAGGGTTTAACATTGTGCCCTTTTAGTACATCTTTCTTTTGATCTAGAGCATGTTTGATTTACTTTACCTCGAAATGTTAATTAATACATTAATTAACAAGCATGTACTAACGCGTAGTTAAGATGGTATATTCATGTAGGAATTCATGATACTCATGTCGTAATTAAGGTTAGTACCTCATTAATACATGTCTTAACTCATCATTAGTTCATAGTAAAGTAATTATTAATTCAGGTATTAGTACATGATTATTCATGTACTATTATTGTAAAGTGTTACCAGAAAATCAAATTAATATGTAGTTTGTCTTGTATTTTGTGTTTGCATTTTGTCTTGTGGACTAGGCTATACTTAAACATTTGTAATGTGAAAAAGCTTTTTCAGGGCAGTAAAAAAAAAAAAAAACGTTTTTATGATCCTTATTATTAAAAAATAAATAAAAAGAACATTTTGGAGGTTCTGCAAGGTGTATGTAAACTTATGACTAATTTGTAAATGTAACAAAAATCATAACATTATTAGACGCCAAAATGTTGCTATGGTTATCACGTTCTAATGTTGCTATGGTTACTCGCAATTTCATGACTCACAGGACTATAATTTAGCGGGTTCACTCCCACATTTAAATGCGGTTACCACTCCTTAAACTCTACACTGTGAACGTAACCACTGGTAGAAGCATGAAAAACAAAACTGTAGTTAGATTAGCGCTCCCTTTGAGCCATCACTTACTGACCGCATTCTGCACTCTCACTGAAACTCTCGTCATAAACACTGAAGTTGTCCGCATTGCACAGTGAATCTCTTAACCCTTCACTGTTTCTGAATTCGAGGGTCTGGGAGGAACGGTGACTTTCTCATGGTCAATTCAGCCTCACATTCAGTTTCAGCAACAGAAGACACTAGTGCGACTGAGACAGCAGAATCCTTCTGAACGTCACTGGCTTTGTGTACGTATGGCTTAAGCATATTAATATGACAAACATGGGTTTTCTTCCGACGATCCATGATACGAATAACACAATGGGTTTCACTCAGTTTCTGTTCCACTGGATAGGGACAAGAGAACCGAGCTTGTAATGCAGATCCTGGGACAGGCAGTAATACTCACACCGAGTCGCACACTTGGAAACTGTTGTAGCAAATTCTAAGTCCTCAAATCGGGTCTCGAAGAAATCTCTCAAGAGTCGAATTTCCAGGTGTCAGAAGAAGTAACTTTATTGACAAGCAACAAAGTGAGATGCAGCTGTTCATCTGATCTGCAATGGTCAGAACCTCAGGTTTTATACCTTTTCTTATCACTAGGTAGCCAATCAACTATCAAGATCTCGCTACCGCTAGCGTCACCTTTGCGGAGACATTATTCTATTGGTGGAAAAATCTTTGGTCATACCCATTTTCTAGAACATCTTTGGTCACATGATTCAATGCACCTGCAGTGTTGTCATACCATCCATCATTTTTAATTGACGTTTTTAGTATCATCTTATCAGTTACCCATACACATCTTCTCTCTGAGCTTGTTAGGTACTCTTTCATCCTCACAGACCACTTGACCTAATTTGACCTGATGTATCCTGATTTAACCTGGGTTCTGACTGAGACACAGAAATACAGACTTTTTACATGAGGCAAAGGAAAATCTCCAACAAATCCCCCCTTTGGGACTTATTCAAGTCCCACCTACATGTTTATCCCAGAATGTATCTTCATGCGCAAGCCTCCTTCCGTTATCTATCAATCATGGCCAAAAATAGACCATCCGTCTTTCTTATCAATAGGCTTTTGTCACAAAGGTACACTCTGGAGGAATAGTGAGACCAAACATCTCCGCCCCCATTTGACTAGAGCGGAGTAAAAGATCTCACCTTCCTTTTCTATTATCATTCTTGAGGGAGAGATGAGCATCTGTTATCCAGTTTTAATAAACTTTTCTTGTACAGACTTGAGGGTAGAGTTGTCCCACGGTGCCAGAGGAACTGCACAGGCGCTTCCGGTGGCCTGGAGTGCTATCTGGGTTGCTCCATCGTTGCCAGAGGTGCCCTGGTCCTGCCTAGGGCGCTATCTGGTGTTGGAGCAGACAGCGGGTTTTTAAACCACCAGTTGAGTCTACCCTTGCTGGTCCGGCAATAAAGAAAACTTTAAAATATTAAAAATAACTTTTTATAAAGTGACTAAAAAGTGATAAGAGTGATTAAAAGTAATAAAAACATTCTGATCTTTTCCCTTTATATCTGGTTGCATTACCTCGTACCACGGGCAATGACCTGCTTTAAACCTTGTATCGTCCCCTCTCATTCACATATTCATATTTTGTGAACAATTAGTGTGATTATATAAAATGTATTCAGTAGGATTATGTGTAAAAATATATGTAGGAATATATGTAAGAATATACTCTGGAAGGAGCCCTTGTTTCAAAACAAAACAAAAAACAAAAAATAACCCCTCTAACTAACTCCCTACTCTACCCATTTTCTAATGATCTACCTAATTTTACCCCAAAAATAAAATACACAGTGGGGCTACCTCCCTCTCTATCAAAAACAGTGTCAAATTGTGAAAATCAATAATCAGAAAATAAAAGTAACAAGGCACTTTCTTCTTTACTCCTTCATCAGTACTGTTCACAGGAAGTCATCCAACTCGTCCAGACCTGGCCCAATAGGGTACACTCCTGAGTTTGTGCACCCGATGTCAATTCCCGAACGTTTGACTGACACATTAATCATCTGTTTGGCAGCTGCGTTGGCTATCATGGATCTGAGGAAAGGCACAACACAACAGAACAGCAAAAAGAAAACAACAACAACCACAACTATTATCATTCCCACCTTAATGAACCATTCCTTCCAGGAACCAAACAAAGAGTCTAACCAGTATCCAATGTTTCTGTCTCTTCCCGCATTTTCAGTAACCTCTTGTCTTAGCTGCTTCAGTTTCTTCATGGCTCTAGTAAAAGCTCCATCAGGGGCTGTATTATTTGGAATAAAGGTACAACAATCAGTTCCAAACATCACACATACTCCTCCTTTTTCTGCCAGTAGCCAATCCAGAGCTTGCCTGTTTTGCCATGTCATTTTGCTAGTATACCTTAATTGATGGCCTAAGGCATCAAGTGCGTCGTCTGTGTAATTAATGAATCTCTGTTGGTTATAATAAATGTAATTAATCCATTCTTGATTCTTGTTTGGTAATATCCATACAAATATGGATTCCCAGCCTGCTGCTACCTCATCTCTGGCTTTAAATTCATGGGGTATCCCTCTTGGTTGTCCTATGGAATCTATTGTTACTTTAGGGTCTGGGGTATACGCTCTTTTAACTCTGCGTTTTTGTTTGTTGATGCTCTCCAGGTCTTTTGTTTCATTTAGATCCCAGTCTATAATCCCAACTTCCTGAGCCAGTCTTACTCTGACACAGAGTCCTTTCCAATCGACTAAGGTGGCTCTCAGTCTTCCGCCTCCACACAACCAAAAGTAATCAGCTATTGCTTCATTTTGACTTTCAAAGGGTTCTATTAAAGGAAAGGTCAATGAAGCGTTCTTACAATTGTCTTTAACAGTCGTTATCGTCATGTTGTTGTTTACTGTTGCTGTGGCATATATTATGCTGAAAGATTTGTACACATCTGGGTCATAATACATTTCTCGGTCTAGATGCCATATTATTGAACACTTGCCTTGGAATTTCCCCATATCGTGCCGCCCCTTAGTCTTATTAAAACATTCATATTCAAATGATGTATCTAGTACATAGTTCTTTGGAGTTTCTCGTTTGGCTGGGTTTATTCTTACATCAAGTTTTTTGCAGTCACTTCCCCACCCTTTCTGATTATAAAATTTATGGTAATATTGGCTGCCCAACATGGCTAGACATTCCGCTGGGCAATATGGAGTTATTTGACCAGTTTGGTTGTCACAATACTGCGAATAGAATCTGGCACAGTCTACGTTGTCATACTGGTTTGGCACGATTGTTAACTTTTTCAAAGGCGAGGGAGAGCACAACACACAAGTACTCTTTGTCGTCTGTTTTACTGTGTATTCTGCCCACCTGTACCATTCATTGTGATAGGCTGTATCTAATAGTTTCTCCTTTCTTAGTTCTAATTCAAAGTCATATTCAATGTTGGTATAGTTCTCACCAGTGGCCCAAGTCCATTTCAAATCTCTTTTTACATTGTGTCTGCTTCTCTTATTACCTTGAGTTGGTTCAGTCATGTTATGGTAACTCATCCCATTCAACATCGGAGAAGTCGATGTCGGGGAGATTGATGTCGGGGAAATCAATGTTGGGGAGATCAATGTCCTGAAGGTTGAGGTTAGCAAGCTCTTGCTGCTGGTGTGGTTCTCTGGTGGAGGGCCCGGATTCAGGTGACTGTTCCTCTGGAGGCCTTGAGCTTGAGGCAACTGCTGCAGCAGATGTATCAATACTAGGATCAGTGTTAAGAGCTCTCTCACCTTCATGCTCTGGATCCTCTGGAAGGAGTGCATCATTCTGTATTGGCATTTCATCTCTTGGTCCAGTGTGCTCAGTTTCCCTAGAATGAGGTTTAGCAGCATTATTACCTTCTCCTTCAGCTCTTTGATCTTCTTGGGCATTCTGCTCTGTTTCCTCACTGCTTCCCTCTGAGCTATCTAGTTCCTCCCCCTGCCTTCTAGGCCTCAGTCTTGGGACCCTGGTGCAGTGGTTCAAGTGGTACCACGTTGTGCTGCCCTCTACCTGCACTGCTGTTGGAGTTGCTCTTACTACAGTATAAGGTCCTTCTCTCCTGGGCTCATTCCACTTCCTCCTAAAGACTCTTAAATATACTTGGTCCCCAGGGACTACTGGACATGGAGCTTCCTCTTCTTCCCTGGGCCCCCTGTTTTGTTCCTGTGAATGAATAGCTTCATGTATAGCAGTCAATTGTGTCATATATGTCCTTAATTCCATCTGCAATTGTTCTAACGGCGGCCCTTCATACGGACCTCTCAGGTGGGGCACAGGCATGGGTCTGCCTGTTAACATTTCATGTGGAGTCAAGTTGGTGATTCTATTAGTTTGCATACGGTAGCTCATCAGGGCAAGAGGTAACGCATCTACCCAGTTGAGTTTAGTGTCTGCACAGATTTTGTTGATTTTAGCCTTAAGCGTCGCATTAACCCTCTCAACCATTCCTTGTGCTTGCGGCCTGTAAATGCAGCCGAGTCTTTGTTTTATTCTTAACTGTTGTATTACTGCTTTCACTGTCTTTTGGATAAATGCAGATCCATTGTCAGAACTAATCTGGGATGGGATACCAAATCTTGGAATGACTTCTCTGGTTAAGAACTTAATCACTGTTTGCGCTCCTTGTTCTGCTGAGGGTTCTGCTTCGACCCATCTACTAAATCTGTCTATGATAACTAACATATATCTTTTTCCCCTTACTGATTTTATCATGTCTACATAGTCCATCACCAAATGTTTGAACGGTCCTTCAGGGACTGGGATAGAGCCTATTGGGGTCGCCGTTCCTTTTCTGACATTGTTTTGTGCACAGATTTCACATTCGCTTAGAAATTCATCTACTCTTGCTTGCAGATATGGTGACCAGAATCCTTGTCTTTTAATCTTTTTCAGAATCTCCCCCCTTGCGCAATGGTCAAGACCATGCGCATCTGGAATTAGAATATTAAGTAAAGGGGTTGGGGCTATCATATGGCCTTCGTGTGATCTCCAGATATTATTAGCATCTCTCGTTGCCCCTCGTTGCTGCCATAGGTGTAGTTCAGCTAGAGAGGCTCTGGATTGCATTTGGGCAATGCTATCTACAGTGGGGAGGGGCTGGATGAGGACAGTCGGGGCCATGACTGCCAATTTACACCCTGAAGCCTTTTTAGCTAGGATGTCAGCTTCATTATTTCCTTTAATCACAAAGTCATTACCTTTTTTATGAGCCTGACATTTGATGATGGCTAACTTAGTAGGAAACATCATAGACGTGATCAATTTAGCAATTTGGTCCCCATGTTGGATTGGGGTTCCATCACTTTTTTTAAATCCTCTTTGTTTCCATACTGCACCAAAGAGGTGACATACACCATGGGCATAAGCAGAGTCTGTATAAATGTTGGCGACTCTGTTTTTGGCCAGTATACAAGCTTCAGTAAGTGCCTTTAGTTCGGCCAATTGTGCCGAGCAAGGTTGTTCACAATGCTGCGTCACAACAGGATTGAAATTTTCCCCATCCTTTTGTACAACAGCAAAGCCAGCATGATTGCCTAAGTGGTCTCTAAAACAAGAGCCATCTACAAAGTAGACTACGTCTGCATCAACAATTGGTGTTGATTCCAAATCTGGCCTCAGACGAGTAAAAGCCAGAGAGGCAGAAACACAGTCATGAGGTGTTCCCTCTCCTTCTAACAAAACAAAATTTGCTGGGTTTGTTGTGGTGCATCTTTTGATTGTGATGTCAGGATAAGTTAGTAGGGTGGAGTATTCTAAGCATCTAGCTTGAGTTAAAACAAATCTTCCTTGCTCGAGTAATTCAACAATCTTATGATGGGTGTAAATTATGACTGGATAGCCCATTGTAATGGTAGAAGCTTTATCATAAGCGAAATAAACAGCAGCTAAGCCTTGTTGATAACATGGTGGGTAGCCTTGAGCAACATTATCCAACTTTGTACTATAGTATGCGATAGGTTGTTTTTTCCTACCGCTACATATTTCCTGCATAAGTACAGCAGAAGCAAATCCATCTTTTCTATTCGCCACGTATAGATAAAAATCCTTATCATAATTAGGTGTGGCTAATGCTGGGGCAGATTGCAATTCCTTTTTTAAAGACTCAAACGCCAACAGTGCCCCAGAATCCCATGTCAGGGGTGCTCTAAGATTCTGCTGTCCTGCCTGTTTCATTAAAGCTCGCAGTGGGGCTGTTTTAACAGTATAGTCCTCTATCCAATCAGCACTAAACCCTGTCATTCCCAGAAACGTCATCATCTGTCCCACAGTTTGCGGTTGTGGTGCTTTGCTGATTCCCTCCAATTGATTGGGTGATATTGCTCTTGTTTGATGTGCAATAATTCGACCCAGGTATTCTACCTGAGACAAGCAATATTGTAATTTTTCTTTTGAAGCCTTGTGACCGCCTTCTGCTAATTTAGTGAGCACTTTGATTGAATCCTTATGGCACTGTTCAAGCGTTGGTGAGCATATTAATAAGTCATCTACATACTGAATCAATGTGCTATCCATTCTCAGATCCTCCAAATCCTGCTTCAGGATTTGATTAAATATATGGGGTGAGTGTTTTAGCCCTTGGGGGATTCTCGTGTATGTATATTGTTTACCTTGGTATCTGAATGAAAAAAGGTGTCTGCTTTCTTCTGCTAGAGGGACTGAGAAAAAAGCAGAGGTAAGATCAATCACAGTGAAATAATTAGCAGCAGGTGGAACATTTGTCAACAACGTATGTGGATTTGGGACTTCTACTGGCCAATCTTCAACTACTTCATTAACTGCCCTTAAATCATGCACTAGCCTCCACTTTGACTTGTTGGCTTTTTCAACTGGCAAGATCGGGGTGTTACAATAACTAGTAGTTTCAATCAATACTCCAGCTTTTACTAATCCCTCAATTGTTTTTCTTATTCCCTCTCCTGCTTCATGTTTTAATGGATACTGTTGTTTTCTTGGCAACTGCATTCCTGATTTTACTCTAATTCTAATAGGATTTGCTGATTTTACCAGTCCTACATCTGTATCATGTTTGGACCATAATTGCATGGGTACTTTCTGTTCCATCTCTAACATTAATTCCTCAATTTTTGACCTTGATTCCTGTTTTTCTTTCATATCTATTATTAATTTGGGAGTCCCTATCATGTTAGCTGTGCACAAGATTTTAAGGTGTGTCCTATCTGCTGTTTGAAAAATGAAAGGGTTTTCAGTAGCTTCCCATTGTTTTCCTTTGACTCTTAGCATCATTGGTCCCAAGTCTTTTGCTTGATATCCCTCATTTAGGTACAGAGTAACATGTGGGGTTGAACCTTCTATTTTAAACCATGTCTTGGTGAAATCACACTCTTCGATGTGCAATGCTGCTCCTGCTGATCCTACAATCAAATAATCTGAGGTCAATTGTACAGTTTGTCCCTGTGTCTTTTCTAACCAGTCTTTTTCCAGTTCTGGGCTTCTAAGGGGATCATACCTCATAGTACAATGAAACTCAGTTTCTGGTAGGCATGGTTTTCTAAGCTGTTCTTTTATGTACTTTCCCCATTTCTCAAGTATTTCCTTCACTCCACTATCTAGGTTCCCTATCCAAAATATACTGGCTTGTGGTTCCTGTAGGGAGCTATTTCCTACGACTGCCATTTGTTTTATGCCAGTGTTGTCTATATATATTCCATCTGGGGAGCACCATATTTGTAGATTCAGCTTGCATATGGCGTCCCTACCCAAAAGATTAATTGGGGTTTGTTCGGAAATTAGTACAGGAATTTTTATTTCTGAGTCCTTGATTTTTATGCTGACTGGGGTCGTCATTGGAATTAGCTGCGTTTGTCCCGAGAATCCTACTGTCTTGACATATTTTCCAGACCTAGGGAGGTGAGAGGCGTAATTTGAGCTCAAGCTCGTGAACGTTGCCCCCGTGTCCAGCATCATGGGTATTATTTTGTCCTCTATTTTGACCCGCAGCATAGGTTCTTGATCAGCATTAGATGATAGCATTGGAAGCTGACCCCTCCCTGTAGGATTCTCTGGGCATCCCTAGAAGCCTTGATCAGGGCCACGCCATGGATTGACAGGCCCTGATATTTGATGTTGCTGGTTCTGGTGAAGTTGCTGCCATGGCTGATGCATCTGACCCTGTGGGGGCCCATTTTGTGGCCATGGGTTTGTGGGGCAGATTCTCTTGGTATGTCCAGGCTGGTTGCATCCCCAGCACACCAGGCCTTGTTGGTAAGTAATCCTTTGTTGATTGTTGTATTGTCTTCCTCTTACTCTTCCTCTTCCTGGCATTGTTCCACTTCTGTTGTCCTGTTGTTCAGGAAGGTATATCACAATTGGTGCGTTTTGCTGCTGCGGTGGTCCTGCAGTGTTAAGTGCAGTCTGGCCCACAGGTGCTGGTATCGGCTGTGCAGCCTGTGTGGCTGGGTGTGGTATATTTACAGCTGCCATGACTGCAGATTGATCTTCAACTTCCTTTACTGCAGCTTGGACTTTTTTCTTTTTGTTGATTAATTCATCCAGCTGCAGCTGAGTCAGTCTTCTTTGAAGTTCTCTTTCTTGATTCTTCAACTTTTGTTCGTTCTTTCTGTATTGTTCTACTGCATGAGTCACATGGTCACAGAATTCCTTTGTTGTCTTTGAGTTCAGTCCCACCACATCTTCCAGTTTGGTTTTCACAGCAGAAGGCATGGCTTCCAGTATGGCAGTCCTGAACAGTGTTGCCCGCTCAGGATCCCTTTCCAGGTCTTGTTTCCATCTTCTTGATTGTCTCTGGACATAAGTAGTTGGGTTTTCTGCTTCTCCCATTGGTTCACCTCTTAACAGTTTTAGATCCATTTGAGTTGGATAATGTTCCCTTAGGGCCTGCCACATTGTGGTTCTGTTATGGTCGAGTGGCATGGCGTCCATTGTTATGGAGTCAATTGCTCGGTTAAGTCCTGCATCGGCAAGGATTTCATTCGTTTTTGCACCTCCCACACATTTCGCCAGCAGGGCTTTGATATCTCCGATGGCCAGGATCTTACCCATCGTCTCCTCCTCCAACAGTCGAATCCATTTGCCAGCCCCCTCATGTATGTCAGGGAGGCGGGCTATCAGTCCGTCCAGATCCTGTCCCGCCCATGGCACATATTGTCCTTGATGTCCTTTTATCAGGATGGGGCATTGTTTCTGTTCTTCTTTTTGTTGATTCCCTTTTTCTTTGTGCAGGCATAATCCGCTCACTGACCTGTTCCTCAAATTGTGCCCTCTTCTCCAATGTGGCTGGTTGTGGGAGGGGTACTCCAGAAGGAGAGTTCCTGATACATTCTTGTAGTAAGGGCTGACTGAGCGGGATCTGCTCCTTGAGCGACTTTGAAGTCTCTGACGATCTCTCTGTGAGGCTTCTTCCAAGGCTCGTCGCATGGAGTCAGCTTCTTGTCGAATCGCTTCTTCGGTTATGTGAATGTCTCTTTCTAGCTGTTCTCGTTCAGCTGTGATCCGTAGGCTGTCTTCTTCCTTCTCCTTTTCCAGGTGTTCTTTGAGTTCTCGGAGGGCTTGGTCTGCATGGTGGTAGGGATTATTTAGGGTGGGGTCTGTGTTTGCCCTGGCCAGACGTCTCATACTTGGTCTACTGTCTTGGTGTCTTTCAAAACTTGGGATGTCTTGATTCATTAGAGTCGGAGTGTCAAAGATTGAGCCAGTTATCTCCCTGTGGCCAGGACCCCCTCGTCTTTCTCCTCCATCTCCTTCTTCATCTGGGTCGTCTTCAAAGTCCACCTTGCCCTGTACTGTTACTTTGGCATTTATAAGTGGCAGTTGTTTACCAGTCAAATCATAGGGTGGTGCATAAGGGGGTGGGGTTTCTATTGTTTCATTTTTCTCCTCTATCTTTCCATTAGCTTGTTTCTCCTTTAACAATTTTGCTCCCTGACTTCTAAATAAATTCAACACCTCCTGCTCTTTTTCCCTTTTCTCATCTCTTTTCTTACTTTTATCGTGTGCTTTGTGGTTTTTTATTATCGCTCCCATTTCCCTGCACATAGCCAAATCAAATGTTCCCTCTGCTGGCCACTTAGTATTTAATTTTTTGGTTCTCTTTTCCCATTTTCTAGACAGGTCTTTAATAGTATCTTTGCATATCGGATACTGTGATATGAGCTGCTCTACAGGGGTCTCTTGATGAGGTGACGTCGAAGCCATTGCCCTAATTCCAATTGTCTATATCCCCACTCAATTAGCTAAAAAATTATGTTTTTTTTTTTTTTTTTTTTTTTTTTTTTTACTTTTCTTTTATGTTGAGAAATTCAGGTACCTGTTTAGTTTTTTGGAGATACTTCAAAATGGCTCGTATTTGTACCTCAGTCAATGGCTTCGGCGTCACGTCTCCTAGCCAATCGTGTATATTGCGTTTCCAAATTATGTCTTCCCCCAGGCACATCAGTTCAAAATTCCAGATTATGCTCTCCTCCACCCACCGGCCTCGTGCAGTTACACTTCCTGCCCTATATAGATAAGTGAGAGATGGGGTCAATTTCACTTCATGGCCTCCCCACATGGTGATTGAAATGTTTAATTCCTCTCTAGTGCAGGTTTCTAATTGTAATGGCTCAAATAAATCAATCAAATTTTTTCTTTCGTTTTGGTTTAAGATTTTTCTCCCCCTGTTTCCTCTCCTGCCCCTCCTAGTTGTCCATTGTTGCGACATTCTCAGTTGTTACTGACTGCTCTTCTTTGACAGCTGACTGCTCTTCTGTCTCTTCTTCGTTTTCATAGATTTCTACCAACATATGACTGGCTTGGTTGAGGTTGCTCCTCAAAAATACCTCTACCTCTAACCTTTCCAGTGTCCAATTATCTACCAGTGCTGGTCTGATTTCCCCTACATTTCTGACTTCAACGACTATGTCACTTTCCCACTGTACTGGTCTTAGACATGAGCTCACTACCATATACATGTTCTTCAAAATTGTGGCTCCTCCCAAACCCCGAGGCCAAGTATACCACACATCTCTTTTCAGGTATGGGATATACAATGGATTCAGTTTTATTTTTGATTTGATCAGCAATGATTCCAAAAGGGTAGTTTTGGGAAGGTCAAATCTGTTCAAGTGTGGTCTTAAGACTTCAAAGGTTATCTGTCTTTTGATCGCTTTAACCCAATCCACTAAGGGCCACTCATCCTCAAGTTGACTCAGATTTGTGATTTTTGTCAATTTTTGTAAGAATTAATTTTTCTTTTGAATCGTCAATTCTTGTCTCTGTCCTTCATCATCTATGAATTCTTTTTCTAACCAAAAATGATTTTTGATGCCTCTGGTTTGTCTTAATGCCTGTTTAAAGTCATTTTCTTCTTTTCTTTCTCTTGATTCCCTCCTTTCTTCTTCCTCATAATGGTCTCGTGCCCTGGTCAACATGTGTTTTCTTCTTCAAGCTTCAAAAAATATAATCAGTTGTTTTATTGCTGTCACGTTTCTCCCTCCCTACTTCTTTATCTCAATCCAAATATACTTAGTTTGTTAGTATATTCATTCATACACCCGGGATTTCATTCACACACATACATACTGTACATACACACACACAGTTATTTTTCCTTATAACAAATGGAGAGACACAGTTAATTCATTCAATTTCTGTTCAGTATGGGCTGTGTTTCACCATCTGGATCACAGAATCTGCAATCTGGAACGTGACCAAACAGTCTACAAACCCAGTATCTGGGAGTGTTTTTATGAATTCTATATTTTCTTATATTCTTTATATTAATTTGCTTTTCATTGTCCATATAATTTCATCAGTCTCGTCTCTCCATTTTTATAGATCCAACATAATATTCTCATACACTTTCACTGTCTCAGCTTCTCTCAGTCACTTATCTCAGTCTTATCTCAGAAATGACTTCTCTTCTCTTAATTAGGGCAGTTCAAAGCAGCGTGGTCAGTGCCAGCACAAAACAGCTCAAAGCAACACGGTTAATTTATCAGGCAGAGCAGTTAGTAGCAAAGCAAAAGAGTTTAACACAGCGCGATTAGTGTTAAAGCAGAGCAGTTTACAGCAGCGCAATCTGTGATCACAGCACAACCAAAAGAAACTTTATCTCTGGATCCTGGCCTTTTATAAATTTTCCTTAAAGCCAATTTTATGCTCCGGAATTTATTAAGCGCTTTATCTTATCTAACTGACGCACTTCTTGCGTTTTTAAGCATTTCTTGCTTTATTTCGCACTTCCTGCGTTTCGCACTTCCTGCGTTTAGGCACTTCTTGCCTCTTAAGCACTTCTTGCTTTATTTCGCACTTCCTGCGTTTAGGCACTTCCTGCCTTTTAAGCACTTCTTGCTTTATTTCGCACTTCCTGCGTTTCGCACTTCCTGCGTTTAGGCACTTCTTGCCTTAGGCCTACTTACGCATGCGCTCCTTCTTGAGACCTGGAAACTACCCTCCTTTTGATTCCTTATCAATTTTAGGTTCTTTTTGGTGGGGTCTTTTTTTTTTTTTTTTTTTTTTTTAAAGCCGTTACCAACCAGGCGCTAGCTTACCAGGAGCCACACAAAACAAATATAAGCAAAAATTGCTTACCTGATTTTATGGCGCGCCTTTGTTTTGTGAGGCCTCTGCCAGCGAGCTCCCCCGGTCACTCCTCGACCCCTTCGCCACTCCTGGCTTCGCTCACCAATTATGTTGTAGCAAATTCTAAGTCCTCAAATCGGGTCTCGAAGAAATCTCTCAAGAGTCGAATTTCCAGGTGTCAGAAGAAGTAACTTTATTGACAAGCAACAAAGTGAGATGCAGCTGTTCATCTGATCTGCAATGGTCAGAACCTCAGGTTTTATACCTTTTCTTATCACTAGGTAGCCAATCAACTATCGAGATCTCGCTACCGCTAGCGTCACCTTTGCGGAGACATTATTCTATTGGTGGAAAAATCTTTGGTCATACCCATTTTCTAGAACATCTTTGGTCACATGATTCAATGCACCTGTAGTGTTGTCATACCATCCATCATTTTTAATTGACGTTTTTAGTATCATCTTATCAGTTACCCATACACATCTTCTCTCTGAGCTTGTTAGGTACTCTTTCATCCTCACAGACCACTTGACCTAATTTGACCTGATGTATCCTGATTTAACCTGGGTTCTGACTGAGACACAGAAATACAGACTTTTTACATGAGGCAAAGGAAAATCTCCAACAAAACTCACACTAATACTACGACTATCAATTCATTTGCTTTTGTTTCACATCCAAATTCACTCTCGTCATCTCACACGCATAATGCAAACGTTCACGTGTCTTGCATTATCAGTGCTTGTATCTTATTTGTGAATTATATCACTACACTGAATTCAATGATAAATATGACATTTCAGTTCTGTCACTGGATACTTGAATAGGTTAGACCAAAGGATGACACTCACAGCCTAACTAATCAAGATTAAACATGATGTTTACTACGTACAATCTTTTGTTATAATGCATCAGTTTTAGTGTGTGTTTGATCCACATCCCTGTCTCCTGTTCTGATGCTAAAATCCTTTTTAAAACTACCATTCAAAAGTTTGAGGTCAGAAAGATGTCTTTATAAAGCAATTAATATTTCTATTCAGCAAGGATGCTTTACATTGATCAAAACTGACAGGAAAAACATTAATAATATACCAAATGATTTTGATTTTTAAATAAAGGCTGATCTTTTGAACTTTCTATTCATTAAAGAATCCTGAAAAACATATGAAGCGGCACAAATGTAAATATTGATAATAATGAGAACGTCTCGGGTTACGTATGTAGGGAACGAGACGCTGCATCGATACTCGATACTTTGGGGAATGCCTTCGGCATGACGCATCTGAAGTCTGTAATGGAATTACTCCAATCTTGATTGGTGCTGTGTCTTTCGTCACTCGTGACGTTGCATGTGACGGTGATCCGGAAGCTATATAAGGACAACAGAACATAGCCGCGTCAGCTTTCGAAGGGTCAAAGCAAGTCGTTCTCAGGGGCGCGAAAAGTGTGGCTAAGGGATGCAGCGTCTCGTTCCCTACTCAGGGAACGAGGGTTACATACGTAACCTGAGACGTTCCCTTTCGTAAAGGGAACTCCCGCTGCATCGATACTCGATACTTTGGGGAACGAATACCCACGCCGCCACACTGAGAGAAAAAACGCCCTGGTATAAAGCATCTGGTACACTCACGGACGATAGAATGAGTAGAGGGCAGATCCAGACTAGCTTGTCATAAGATTTGGTGCAAGAAGGGGAGGTCTGGAGCCGGAGGCTCGACTGACCTCATGGATGGGAGCCCCAGACAGTAGAAAATATTAGATGAGAGGTGAAGGCAAAAGCGCACCTTGTACTTCAAATATGAGTGGTTTTAGATAACCAACTGAAGTCTTAATAAAGGGAATAGCTCCTAACCCTTGATGCATAACTAGATGGACTGACTCCTCTCAGCCTGAGGCCTAATGTAGGAACCTCAAAGGCTATGACCTTGACCATCCGACACATGCGATGGAGGATGGAATACCCGAAGAATCTTAACATTGCCTACAGGTACCTCAGTACCGGGCAACAATAACGTTGAGTGGCTCCCACGCTAGCAAGTAAGAGGGGGTAGCCCCACCGCTCTTCCATAAGGAAGCAGACTCAATAGATTCTCCTATATATACTTATATATTTCAAATATATATTCGTATACCTCACCCACAGGACATGATGGGTGCCAGGGATAACCCATCAGCCTGATGCCAATAGGCTGGATGAAAGGATTCATCCTTCAATCTACAGGAACATGGAGTTTGAGTGGGAATGTCCCTACGTGCACACCCTTAGAAGCTTGCGGAGGGCACTAAGGCCGCCACAGAGGCCCTAAGCATGAAACAGGAGATCCCGTTAGAGAGCGGGATGGAACACCAGTACTGAAGCCAGTGGGCAGTAATAAACTGGGTTCAATGCCCTCCCTAACTTAATTGTTTAGTTCCTAGTAGAGTGGGGTTCTAGAATGGATGCCCTGACCACCTCGGTGGAAAGGGCAACCTAATTATGGGTGGGACCCCATCAGGGGCCAGACCCATAGTCTCCATAACTCTGGTCTGGGATGAAATAATGTACCATCAGCCTGAGACAGAAGATCTCTCCTAACAGGATTTTTCCATGGAGGACTCTCCAAGAGACTAATAAGGTCCGAAAACCAAATTCGGGCCGGCCAGTACGGAGCTACAAGGAGTAGTCTCACTCCGTACCTCCTGACCCCTTCTAGAACCCCAGGGAGCAGAGCGATCGGGGGAAAAGCGTACAGATGTGACCTCGGCCATATCTGTACCATGGCATCCAAACCCAAAGGAGCTGGATGTGAGAGAGAGTACCAAAGCGGGCAATGAGAGTTCTCATGAGAAGCGAACAGGTCAACCTCCGCCCGGCCAAACTCTCTCCATATAAGCTCAACCACTTCAGGGTGGAGCCGCCATTCCCCAGGCCTCAGCCCCTGCCTCGACAGGATGTCTGCTCCCATATTTTCAACCCCAGGAATATAAATAGATCCGCTTTACAGAGAGAAATTTGTCCTGGGACCAAAGAAGAATTTGATGCGCCAGTCTACAAAGAGGGCGAGATCTCAAACCTCCTTGGCGGTTGATATAAGAGACCACCGACATATTGTCTGTCCTAAGAAGAACATGATGGCCTCTGAGGTCTACAAGGAAGTGCCTCAGGGCAAAAAATACGGCCAACATCTCCAAGCGATTAATATGCAATGTGAGATGATGGTCCTTCCAAGTACCTCGGGTGTAAAGGCCCTCCATAACCGCACCCCAGCCCGTGAGGGACGCATCCGTAGTCAAAGTCCTTCTCTGACATGGTGCTCCCAAAACCGGGCCTTAAGACAGGAACCATGGTTTCTTCCACATGACAAGAGAACGAAGGCATCTGCGCGTAACTCTGATCATGCGAAAAGGGTTTCCCAGAGGAGAAAATCCCTTGTTCCTGAGCCACTGCAAGGCCCTGCTATGGAGCAGACCAAAGGGTGCTACCCTGGAAGCTACAGCCATAAGACAGTGTTTGACAGTGATAGCCTGGCCTAACCTAATACTCTTCATTGTGTTTAAGATAGTATTAATACGAGCAGAAGACAATTGTGTCCGCATCGTAACTGAGTCCCACTCTACTCCCAGGAACGTAGTCCTCTGAAGAGGAGTTAAGGAACTTTTCTTCACATTGAGTCTCAACCCCAAGCACCTCAGATGACGCAAAACAACATCTCGATGTTGAATTGCTAGTTCTTTCGACTGAGCCAAAATGAGCCAGTCATCTATATAATTTAAGATACGGACCCCCTGAAGTCTCAATGGAGCAAGGGCTGCGTCCATACATTTAGTGAAGGTGCGAAGGGATAAGGCTAGGCCGACTGGAAGAATCCGGAACCGATGCGCTTTTCCCCCAAAAGCGGATCTTGGAAACTTCCTGTGATGGGGTTAGAAGGAAACGAGGTGTTAAGGAGCTTGTGGATCTATCACGACAGACCAGTCCTCGGAGCTGGTCTGACTGACAGTCGGTATCTTGAATCTAAACCCCTTCTCGGAGGTTGATCCAGTACCCTGAGATCCAAACAAGGCCTAACTCCTCCCCCCTCATAGGAACTATGAAGTGCCGGCTGTAGAACCCGGGCTCCCGTAACCAAGGAAGAGCCCACTTTGAGGTTTCCTGTGTTAAGAGGGACTAGACTTCCTGTTCCAAGAACCGACCCTGCTCGGGGCCGGCCAACATGAGAACCACCCCTAGTAGATAATATTTGTATATTAGCTCCACTGTAAGCAGGACCCCCTAGGCTATATTTTGAAGACCCCTCGGGGTGTCTAAATATGCCATTATGGGGACCAGTCCCTCGAGACTGGCCTCGGCTATAAATTTCCATTTTATTTTTCTTACTCGCTTCCTGCTTATTAAATGGCCATTTGTTTTCACATTTAATTTAGCCACTGCCCTGGTTACAACCTCCAGCAACTCCTCAATAACGTGAATATGGGGTGGCGAATCCCCCTATCCACGTGATTCAGTGTTGATAATATCTACCTCCTCGGAGCCAGATAAATCAAACGCTGTGTCCTTAACACGGTCGGAAGAAGCCGCAGCGCGGGCTTCCGAACCGTGCGCGAGACCAGTGGAGCTGGTTAATAAACACTGAGAAAGGGTCGCAACCGTCTCAGTGTTATATGCCAGCCCCACGTGCAAATCCCATGCATACAAGCGGCGCGCTGCCTCAACAGACGCGGGACCTGATGCACTGGGAACGCGAGCCTGATCTAATAGATCGAACAGGCTCAAACGGGAGCGGAGATTTTCATAGATAACTGAAAACAGTCTGCACAGACAGCGCCCTCGAGCACTGCTCGTGCATGCTTCACTCCCAGACAAACAACACAGAACAAGAGCACGTCATCCTCGCTCGAACAGCGTGAGCAAGGGAACGCACACCGCCTGAGTCGTTTCTCTATATTCGCCATATATTTGAGATAGACAAACAACACCAAATAAGACATACAGTCACACAGAACGCTTGCTGAAGACAGAAAGCTGACGCGGCTATGTTCCGTTGTCCTTATATAGCTTCCGGATCACCGTCACATGCAACGTCACGAGTGACGAAAGACACAGCACCAATCAAGATTGGAGTAATTCCATTACAGACTTCAGATGCGTCATGCCGAAGGCATTCCCCAAAGTATCGAGTATTGATGCAGCGGGAGTTCCCTTTACGAAAGGGAACTCTTGAGCAGCAAATCAGCATTACAATGATTTCTGAAGGATCAGAAAATTTAGCTTTGATCACAGAAATTAGTGAATCAAATACAAAACAGTTTTTTAAATTGTAATAATATTTCACATTATTACTGTGTTTATTGTATTTTTGGTCAAATAAATGAAGTCTTAATTCTTGAGAAGGTTGATGGTAGATTGTGAAGTATGTTTGGCGTATGAATCCCCCAACCTCTCTTCAGATTCAGTTTCTTCACTGACTGTGGGATTTTCAGTTAGAAATTTTGTCCGACTTGATACAGCACCGACGCCACGTGACTGTGACGTATGCCATCAAAGTACCGCGAGAGCGATTCGAGAGTAGCCGGAGAACTCAGCCAGCGCAGCTTCTCAAGAGCGGCTGCACTGGGCTGCACGAGGGCTGATGACAATGATCACGTTTGTTTCACGTTTATCAGTGTTGGGGGTAACGAGTTGCAAAGTAACGGATTACAGTAACGATATTACTTTTTTGGGTAGCATTACACTAAACATATCGGTAACTACACTACTTTACTAGACTATAGGAACGCGCTTTCCTGCGTTACCCAAGCTGTGTTTGCCTGCGTGTAAAGCTCTGATCTGTTTAAGTGGTGCGTACATGTATGTGTGTGCATAACCAAGCATAGAAAGTATCTATGAAGAGAGACAATAAGCGTTAAATAAAAAAAAAATTATATTATGAATGAAAAAAGGCATAATATATAATATACTATATAATATACTACATATATATAGTTACATAATGAAGGCAGACTTCACTGCCAGTTCACTTCACGGTTCACACACACACAGCTCCATTGCAGGCTATGAAAGTCCCCACTTGTATAGGTAGAGATCGTTCAGAAAGTTCCCACTTGGCCAGTGTAGAGCGACATTGGTCTGTTAGTAATATAGACATGTATGTGTGTGTGCAATGGCACATAACAATGGCAAGTAAATTGTTAGGGACTGCATAACCAAGCATACAAAGTAAATATATAACTTATAGTTACAAAATAAAGACAGACTTAACTGTTCACACACACACAGTTCCATTGCAGGCTATTGTGAGTCCACTGTTGTATAGGTAGAGATCGTTCAGAGTTGAGATTCCATCTTGGCATGTTTAAGGTTTTTTTTTTTTTTTGCATATTTGAAGTTATATTATGAAAAAAAGACCTTACAAGTAATTTTGTATTTCATTTTTGTTTCTTCAAAATGACCAGATGCAGCAAGTCAACTCAAAAGTTTTGAATTTGATCTTAAAGAAGGGTCCACTGTTGGATGGTAACGAGCGACACATGTTTGGTTGCATTTAAATTGAGCAATATTTCAAACACTGACTATCTCTGTACATCAACATCCTAGAAACAAAGGAAACAGAAAAAATTACATCTATTGATTTTATTAGAGTAGAAATTATGTTTTAATGAATAGGTCACAACAGAGAATGAACTTCTTAAAGCAATAACTTTGCTGTAATGTCCACATAAAGCTTCTTTGGACTTAATAACCACAAACAATCTGGATTTTATGCTTCTGAATGAAACCTGGCTAGAAGACAGCTGCAGTGCAACAATCCTCAATGAAGCTGCCCCCCCTAACTTTACTTTTATGAGTGTCTGCAGAGCTGTCAAGAGAGGTGGGGGTCTAGCTGCTCTTTTTAAAGATATCTATCAATGTAAGCAAATATCATTTGGGAATTACTTGTCTTTCGAATATCTGGGTATTGTGTTAAAAGGTGCTCCACGCATTTTACTTATTATTTACAGGCCTCCAAAATACTCTCCAGCCTTTGCTGAGGACTTTACAGAACTGTTATCAACAATTACATCAGAGTTTGACTGTTTTGCCATTGCTGGAGATTGTAACATCCACATAGATAGTGCAGAGAATAATATGGCGAAAGAAATCAAAAGTGTTTTAAAAACTTTTGATCTGACTCAGCATATAAATGGACCCACACACAATCGTGGACACACTCTAGATTTACTTATCAGTAAGGGTCTAAACATTTCATCGATTGTTATTAAGGATGTAGCACTGTCTGATCATTTCTGTATTTTCTTTGATATATTGATCTCTCCTGCCACTGAAGCTAGATCTGTGTCTGTCAAGAAGAGATGCTTAAATGAGAACACTAGTGTACTATTTATGAAGGCTATATCCTTAACACCAAGTATATCTGCTGACTCTGTTGATTTTCTCCTTGATTCTTTTAACTCAAAAGTTAAAAGTGTAATTGATGATATTGCTCCTGTTAAAGTCAGGAAGAAGAGTGGCAGACAAAAAGCACCTTGGAGAAACTCAACAGCAGTGCAAAATATGAAAAGACAATGCAGAAAAGCAGAGCGCATGTGGCGGAAGACAAAACTTGTAGTCCATTATAACATCTACAAAGACAGCATCCATGCTTTTAATATGGAACTAGGCAAAGCTAGACAGACTTTCTTCTCAAATATTATAAACAATAATTTAAACACACGCACTCTTTTTGCTACTGTAGAGAGACTGACAAACCCCCCAAGCCAGATTCCCAGTGAAATGCTCACAGACAACAAGTGCAGTGAGTTTGCTTCTTTCTTCTCTGAGAAAATCAATAATATCAGAAAGGTGATCAGCACATCCTTGAGTTGCCCTGGGGTCAGACAGATCAAACCACCTGAGAAAGTAGTTACTATGTCTGATTTCAAAGAAATTGATGGCAAAATTTTGGAAGAAACCGTACAGCACCTTAAAACATCAACCTGCGCTCTTGACACACTTCCCACATCATTTTTCAAAAGTGTGTTAAACAGTTTAGAAGCAGATCTTCTAGAAGTGGTAAATGCCTCACTTCTCTCTGGGAGTTTTCCAAACTCCCTGAAAACTGCAGTTGTCAAGCCCCTCCTGAAAAAGAACAATGTGGATAAGACCATATTAAGCAACTATAGACCGATCTCAAATCTTCCTTTCATAGGCAAGATCATTGAAAAAATTGTCTTCAATCAGCTGAACAAATTCTTATGCTTGAATGGATACTTTGACAATTTTCAATCTGGTTTCCGACCACACCACAGCACAGAGACAGCGCTCATAAAGATAATAAACGATATTCGCTTAAATACTGATTCAGGCAAATTATCAGTGCTGGTACTACTCGACCTCAGTGCTGCATTTGACACTGTCGATCATAACATACTTCTTGACAGGCTGGAAAACTGGGTGGGGCTTTCTGGGATAGTCCTAAAATGGTTCAGGTCATACTTAGATGGGAGAGGTTATTATGTGAGTATAGGAGATCATAAGTCTGAGTGGACATCCATGACATGCGGAGTCCCTCAAGGCTCAATTCTTGCGCCACTCCTGTTCAACCTGTATATGCTCCCAATGAGCCAAATAATGAGAAAGAACCAAATTGCTTATCACAGCTATGCAGACGACACAGATTTACTTAGCCCTATCGCCTAACGATTACAGCCCCATTGACTCCCTGTGCCAATGCATCGATGAAGTCAACAGTTGGATGTGTCAAAACTTTCTTCAGTTAAACAAAGACAAAACTGAAGTCATTGCGTTTGGAAGCAAAGATGAAGTTCTCAAGGTGAACGCATACCTTCACTCTAGGGGTCAAACAACTAAACATCAAGTCAGGAATCTTGGTGTGACACTAGAGTCAGACCTTAGTTTCAGTAGTCATGTCAAAGCAATAACTAAATCAGCATACTATCATCTGAAAAATATTGCAAGAATTAGATGCTTTGTTTCCAGACAAGACTTAGAGAAACTTGTGCATGCTTTCATCACCAGCAGGGTGGATTACTGTAATGGACTCCTCACTGGCCTTCCCAAAAAGACCATAAGACAGTTGCAGCTCATACAGAACGCTGCTGCCAGGATTCTGAGCAGAACCAGAAAATATGAACATATCACACCAGTCCTCAGGTCTTTACACTGGCTCCCAGTTAAATTTAGGATTGATTTTAAAGTATTATTACTGGTATATAAATCATTCAATGGCCTAGGACCTAAATACATTGCAGATATGCTCACTGAATATAAACCCAACAGATCACTCAGATCACTAGGATCATATCAGCTAGAAATACCAAGGGTTCACTCAAAGCATGGCGAGTCCGCTTTTAGCTATTATGCTGGAACCAGCTTCCAGAGGAGATCAGACGTGCTCCTACAGTAGTCACTTTCAAATCCAGACTCAAAACACTTCTGTTTAGCTATGCATTTAATGAATGAGCACTGTGCCAATGTTCGTCCGACTGTTTGTACTGTACTGTATTTTATTTTTTATTCTTCTTAACCGTTTTAATTATTCTTATTTCTTGTTATTATTTTAATTTCTTTTATGTAAAGCACTTTGAATTGCCATTGTGTATGAAATGTGCTATATAAATAAACTTGCCTTGCCTTGCCTAAAGCTTCTGATGTTTTATAGTGCGTTCATTGAAAGTGTTATGATATTCTGTATTTTTTGTTGGTATGGAACTGCTACTGAGTTACAGAAGAAATTATTAAGAAAATTAGTAACAAGTAAATTGTTAGGGACTGCATAACCAAGCTTAGAAAATATCTGTGAAGAGAGAGCGTTAAATAAGAAAATAATATGAATGATAAGAGGATATTGTCACCTCTTGTAAGGAAATAACAGGAGGATGCAAGATGCAAGTAAAAACTAATCTGTAGTGGTCAGATGTAAGACACAGGTCGGGGACAAACACTCAGGTGGCAATGAAGCAGGGACGAGATGGCGATCCGGTGGTGGTGTGGTGATCAGCGTGCTCGAGTGACAAAACCAGGAACCGTGGAACATCCAGACGACACGAAGAAACTGACGAAATCCAGACGAAGAACTTTGCAGACGAGGCACAGGAACAGGACACACACCGAGGAACAACCACAACAATCTGACAACATGAGAGGGAAATTACTGGGCATATAAAGGGAACTGGGATTGATGACAGCTGGAGACACTAATCAACACAACGAGTAACCACACCCACACAATTACACTCACGCAGACACATCAGCATGAGACAGCCGATTCATGAACCGTGACACCTCTGCTTTTGAACTGTTGCCGCCTGGCCGTCTGTATTTTTTACCCCGTTGTAGATTTAAATAGTCTTTCCTAAAAAAAAAATATATATTTTTTTTTGATAACTGATGGGTTATATATTTATATATATTTATATATATGAAGAGTTCAGAAGCAAAAGCCTCTAAGTGCCATCTGAAATTTTCTTCTAGAATGATCATTTTTATAAAGCTTGTATATTTAAGTTAATTTCACTTTAATGACAATTAATACGTAATTTGCATTGCCATTTAAGTGAAATTGTTGAACTTAAATATACGAGCTTGATAAAAATGATCATTCTAGAAGAAAATTTCTGATGGCACTTAGAGGCTTTTGCATCTGAACTCTTCATATATATATATATATATATATATATATATATATATATATATATATATATGTACATAATGAAGGCAGACTTCACTGCCAGTTCACTTCACAGATCACACACACACAGCTCCATTGCAAAGTCCCCTCTTGTATAGGTAGAGATCGTTCAGAGTTTCAGGTCCCCACTTGGCATGTTTTTTTTTTAAATAAAAAAATGCATGTTTGAAGTTATATTATGAAAAAGGAGCTTAAAAGAACATTTTGTATGTCATTTTTGTTTCTTCAAAATGACCAGAAACACTAGTCCCCTCTTGGCCAGTGTAGAGCGATAGTCCCCTGTTAGTAATATAGACGTGTGTGTGTGTGTGTGTGTGTGTGTGTGTGTGTGTGCTTGCACCGTTGTCATAGAGATTAATTTGAGTGACGTAGCTGCTGGTGCGAAGGGGAGCGGGAAATGAGACACCCCTCGCTGCAGCCTGTAGCACGATGACGTAGTTGGATGATCCAATACGTACTGGACGCGCATGCGCGGTGGTGCGTTTTGGTCTGTACAAATAAAAACAATTAAAAAACCTGAATTTAAGTTAAATATAAATGATCACTTGACTGACAACTGCGTGATCTGACTGCTGTGATCAGTTTGTATATTAAACTTAAATTCAGTTTTTATTTTATTTTATTTTTTTATGTACATAAAACTCCGTCGCTATAGAAACAAAGACGCTAAAATGCAATCATGCAATGAGCTTCTCTACTACTTATTGTGAAATTGATATTTTTATATTTGCTATTAGTATTATCCATACTGCAAAATCCTTATGTTTGTATTTAACTATGTGTGGGCCTAATGAAAAATACGGGACAAATCCCGTCCCTTATTGATTTGATACGGGACGCATCATCTTACTTGTAAATACGGGACGATTCCGTATTTTAAGGGACCTTATGTACAGAGCACTGTGGAAAAATAGTATAAGGAACCAGGAAAAATATCATTAAGCACTTTTTTTTCTGACAAGATTTAGTTTAGCTGTTATTATTTCTTGCTTTCACTCAACAGCAAATATGACCTGAATAAAATAAAATGCTTTATTTTAAAATGTTCTGTATACACGCAATAAATCCATCACATTTAGGTTTAAAATCATGTGATTTAAAATGTTGTAAAATTAACTATTTTGCATGTATGTGAGAGAGACTAGGAAAGCATCACATTTATGTAAATAATTACTTATTCATCAATAATTACTTATTACTATTTATCAGTAGGTTACTACACAGGTTAGAACGTCATCTCACCTAAGACCAGCGCATGCGAATTATGTTCATGAACGTGACAAATGAACGAAAGATTCGGAAGGTAAAGTAATTATTTATGTTCCCTGTAAATAATTTTTGACTGCATTATAATGATTTCTTAATTCAGAATATGATCAAGATTGCGTAGGTGGATGTATTCGGGGAATTTGCCAGTTAAAAGTATAACATTTAAAGCCCCTTAAATGAGCGAAATGACTCGAAAAAAGATTCATTCATTTTGATGAACGAGATCGAACAAGAGAGTCAGCAAAATGATCCGAACCTCCTATCCAATACGTATTGGATCATCCAACTACGTCATCGTGCTACAGGCTGCAGCGAGGACTTCTTGGGGGAAGGGGGGGGCCAAGATGGCGTCGTGGTTGGTGGACGTGTAAAGTTGAGCTCTGGCGGGTGTGGTAGTAATGTGATCGATCAGTCTTTTTAATTCTTCATTTATATTTTGTGTTCTTCTGCGTGAACTTTTGTGCATTTAAATTTGTTTAATGGGCAGAAGGAGACGAGTTTTTCCGAAAGCTATGGATGTCGAGGTTGGCGCCGAAGTTGAGCTAGTCTCTGACGCTTGTCTGAGCAACAGGTTCGCTGTGTTTTCTGACCCTTCAGTGTCGAGTGATACGAAACAGGATTTTAATCTATGTTTAGCTACACCCTTTCCAGCGTCTCCTGCAAAAAGTCCTCCTTCTAAAAAATCGAAAAAGAAGTCTGAAACAAGCGGAGATATCGTCGATATTTTGAATGCTATTCAAGCTCTGTCTGCAAAACAAGACGTTACCATTCAAGCACTGTCTGCGAAACAAGATGCTACTTTCCAAAAGCTCATCTCCATTGAGAAATCGACCGATGCTACGACGAAAGCCGTTGACAACCTGTCTGTGGTAGTGCAGAAACTTGCTTCTGAAGTTAATGAGCACTCGGAGAAAATGTGCAAAATGGCCAGAGATATTACAGAGCTTCAATCGTCAGACAAGGAGATCCAATTGCGGATTGAGCAACTTGAGCGATATAGCCGGCGTTGGTGTTTAAAGGTGCACGGGATCCCTGAAACCAAGAACGAGGATCTACGTTCGGCTGTTAAGAACATTCTCGAACATGTGGCACCTGACATCGCTGGTAAGCTTAACGACGCTCTTGACGTGATGCACCGAGTCGGGAGACGGGACCAGGGTGGCGCTCATCGAAACATCATCATAAGATTTTCTACACGGTCATTCCGAGACCTCGTCTGGAAAGCTGCGAAAGATAACCCATACCTGAGAGAGTCTCGTCTACGGATTTCGGAAGCTCTGATTCCTGCAGATGCTGCTGCGAGAGCAAAGTTGTGGCCGCTTGTTAAGAAGGCAAGAGAGGAGGGTAAGAAGGCTTCCTTTTCGGGGCCTTTTGCGTTCATTGATGGTCAGAAAATTGTGGCCTAATGTACTTCAGACTGAATGTTTTTTCGTGTAATCAGATCTTCTGAGTCGCCCATTTAAGGAAATCGAACTATTTTTCTATTTTTTTTTATTTTTATTTTTTCTTACAACGTTTTTCATTTATTTAATGTCTCTATCTCAATAATGCACCTTAAATGTTCTTTTGGTGCCATGTAGAAGACATTACCGATCGATCACCACCTACCCTGTTTTAAGGAGAAGTCAACTTCTTTAGCCAAAAGTAGGATCTTGTTGTGTTAACCAGCTGTTTAGCTGGTCTTGTTGCACTGCATTTGTTGTAATCTGTGTTCATGCATTCTTTTGAGTTTTCTTCTTTTAATTTAGCCTCTCTTAATGTTAGAGGTTTAAGAGATCATTCGAAAAGGAAAGCTTTATTTCTGTATTGTAAACGTAGTAATGCTGATTTTATTTTTGTTCAAGAAAGTCACTCTTGTGAATCAGATAACAATTTTTGGAAAACTCAGTGGGGTAATTCAATCTTTATGAGTCACGGATCCAATCGTTCTGCTGGTACTCTAATTTTGATGCATAAATTTAGAGGAGATATTTTAGAAACATTTTCATCTGATGAGGGTAGATGGATCATTCTAGTATGTAAGACCGAAAATGTGATATTCATCTTGTGTAATGTTTATGGGCACAACTCTAGAAATGCTAATGCATCTATGCTTAAAGAATTGGGAGCTAAGCTTATAAGTATACAAAGTTGTTTTCTAAATGCTTATTTGATTATAGCTGGAGATTTTAATGAAACCCCTGACAATGCACTAGATAGATTTCCTATAAGAACTACCTCTAATTCACATGATAATATTATTTTATGGTTGTGTGAAAATCTTTCAGTGGTAGATGCTTGGCGTTTCTTTAACAATGGTTGTAGAGGCTTTACAACAAATCTGGTTCACTTAAAGCTAGACTAGATCTTTTTCTCATTTCTCATGCTATTTTGAAAGATGTCCATACTGTTAATCATCAATTTGCTCCGTTTACTGATCACATGTTAATTTCTTTGAATCTTGCACAAAATAGTAAGTTAAATAGAACAAGGGGTTACTGGAAATTTAATAGTTGTATTTTGGAAGACGCCAATTTTAATAATAGTGTAATTCAGCTGGCTAATTCTATGTTTAGTAATACTGAAAACGACCCTGGCTCTAGCTGGGAGTTTTTTAAATATAAAGTTAGAGTCCTTGCTGTTAATAGAAGTAAGCAAATTAAAAGAGAAAAGAACATTAAAGAATTAGAACTTATTAATAGATTAAGTGTGTTAATGCAGAAGGAAAATCCCAGTAAAGAGGATGAGGTAGAATTGAGCACATGTCATTTGCAAATTGAAAATATGTACACAGAGATTGTTAAAGGTGCTTTTATACGCTCTAGAGCAAAATGGATTGAGAAGGGCGAAAGAAACACGAATTACTTTTTTGCTCTTGAAAAACGAAATCGTAAAAAGACATCTCTCTCTGCTTTAAATATTAATAGTGTTTTATGTACAGATCCAGGAATGATTTCAACCTTTGTATATTCCTTTTACAAAAAATTGTATACTTCTCAGTTTTCTCAAGAAAAATCAGACGACTTTCTTTTAAGTATTCATGATAAGATTTCAGGTATTAATGATGACTTTAAGCAACTTTGTGATTCTGATATCTCTATAGTTGAAATGGAGGATGCACTGAAATCTATGAAGAGGGGGAAGTCTCCAGGTACTGATGGCTTATCTGTTGAATTTTATTTACATTTTTGGGACATCTTAAAGCAACCTTTACATAATTTGTTTAAAGACTGTATTAAAAAAGGAGAGATGACCTCCTCAATGAAGCAGGGTCTTATTTCTTTGATCCCCAAAACTGATAAAGACCCACTTTTAATTGAAAACTGGAGGCCTATATCACTGTTAAATGTTGATTATAAATTACTTGCTTTAATTTTGGCGGTTCGTTTAAAATCTGGCCTTAATAGTATAATTGGCGAAACACAAAATGGATTTATGAAAAATAGGCATATTAGCTCCAACATTAGATTAGTTCTTGATCTTATTGATTATTCAGAGAATATTGATTCAGAAGCTATTATAATGTTTTTAGATTTTTATAAAGCATTTGACTCTTTAGAACACCAATTTTTGCTTAAATGTCTTAGCCTTTTTGGTTTTGGATCTACTTTTATCAACATGGTGAGCATGCTTTATAATGACATTAACTCTTCAGTTTTGGTTGGCCTTCAAACCACTAAACGCTTTAATTGTGATAGAGGAGTGCGCCAAGGTTGCCCCATTTCCCCATTTCTTTTTCTGCTAGCTGTTGAATTGTTATCAATCGTTATTTTACAAAATCCCAGTTTAGAAGGTATCTCTATATTTAGTAAAGAATTTAAAATTTCTCAACTAGCTGATGATACAACTATATTTCTTAAAGACCAAAGTCAAATTCCCTTGTGTATCAATATTATTCATTCTTTCTCTGAAGCTTCAGGTTTATATTTAAACGTATCAAAATGTGAATTATTCTGTCTTTATGACACTCAACAATCAATGTTGCACAATATACCTGTAAAAGATTGCATCAAGTACCTGGGGATTTTCCTTACTAAGGATAGATTGCTCCGCCAACAACTTAATTTTTCACCTAAAATAAAGAAAACAAGAACCATCTTTAATCTTTGGCTACAACGTGATCTCTCAATCTATGGGAGAGTACTTATTTCTAAGGCAGAGGGTTTGTCTCGTTGTGTTTATCCTTCTTTATCTTTATTTGTTAGTGACAAAATCTGTGATGATATAAACAAAATCTTATTGAATTTTATTTGGAAGAACAGATCTCATAAAGTTAGGAAATCTGTTTTGTCTAATAGACGTTCTGAGGGTGGATTGGAAGTGTTAAACTTTAAAGAATTAGTCAGCTCTTTCAGAATTAGTTGGTTAAAAAAATGTCTTTGTAGTAATGGCTCAATTTGGTACTATATCCCCAATGCT
Organism: Abramis brama; assembly: GCF_963993115.1. Classification (NCBI taxonomy): domain Eukaryota; kingdom Metazoa; phylum Chordata; class Actinopteri; order Cypriniformes; family Leuciscidae; genus Abramis; species Abramis brama. Next base: position 940,925 of record NC_139974.1, on the reverse strand, counting down.
ATTTTTAGTAGATTAGGCAGTTTAGAGTTTCTTTTAAAATGTAATTTCATTCCTTCTAAATTACCTATTTCTCTCTCCAAATTTCACCAACAAGTTTTACTTGCTTGGAAATTGTGTTATGTGCACAATTTTTCTCCCCATAAAGAAATTCTGTGGAATAATTTGAACATTTTAATCCGAAACAAATCAGTTTTTATGGCTAAGTGGTATGATAGAGGTATTGTTTTTGTTTTGGATTTATTTAAAAATGATGGCACCTTATTGGAATATGAAGAATTTATGACTTTGTATAATTTTCCTCTGCCTGCTAGAACTTTCAATTCTGTCATCAAAGCTTTGTCTCCAAGTTATGTGCATTTATTTAAAACATACCTTTTCTTTAATGAGAGAAAAACTATTTTGCCCAAACTTTTATTGGATGGAGTTAGTATTCTTGATAAAAAATGTAATAGTAAACTTATAAAGTTATTGTTACATTACACTGTTTACACATCCCCTCGATGTAAATTTTTCTGGAATAATTTTTTTGACTGTATTCACTGGAAGAAAGCGTGGTTACTCCCTGAGAAATATTGTATGTCCAATAAAATAAGAGAGGTACACTTTAAGATTCTTCATAATGTTTACCCAACTAACTCACAAATTTCCTCTTTTGTTGATATCTCTGACCTTTGTGTATTTTGTAAAGTTGAGAAAGAAACTTTGTTTCATTTATTCTACCACTGTAATCAGGTCAAGCCTCTTTGGCAGAGCTTGGGTCTTTATCTTTCTCATTTTGTCAAATGTGATTTAAACTTTTCATTGAAAGATATATTCCTCTATTTTTCTGGGAGTGACTGTGCTATTGATAGTGTTGTTAATTTCTTTGTGTTGCATTGTAAATTTTTTATTCACAAAAACAAATTTCTCAAGACTTTGCCTAGACTTGAGGCCTTTATTGCTGAGATTTCCCTTATTGTTAAATCTCTTAAACTCATTGATAATAGTAAGAACAAGAAGTTTCTTAAGTACTATGTACAGTTTTTTCTTATTTGAGGAGGCAGTTATTTATTTATTTTATTTTTATTTTATTTTGTATTATTATTTTATTAATGTTTTCAATGCAGTGCTGTATATTGTATTTCTTTGTTAAAGGAATATCAATAAAAAATAAAAAATAAAAATAAAAAAACTTCTTGGGGGAAATGGAGACGGAGCCGGAGACGGGGGTTTCGGCCAGTGGCGATATTCACATTACTTTCAGTTTATTGCTCGAAAGGACAAAAATATTCGCGTGAAATGCACTCTTTGCAAAGGCAGCAAGTATATACTGGCCATCGGGTCTACAGGGAGATTCCCAGTGGGCTGACGTGCCTTTTGGGCCAACATCTCATACTTTTTTTCTTTTTCTGTTTTTTGTCTTAACGGACCATAAAACTCGTACATCGGCGGCCCATTCGTTTTGCTTAATTGGCGGCGCTGGGTTAAGTAAGTGCTGGTGTAATGCATTAGTTAAAAAAGTCTGCATCAGTTTTTTTTCTGATAGCTGACCGGCCCATGAAACACATTGGCCCATTGGATATTTTCTTGATTGACACTGGGCTGGTCCAATCACATCTTTAAACACCTCCCCTTTTGGGCTTTGAGCGAGCGTGCAGTGTGTCAGTGTGTATCTGTCAAAATAGTCTGAGAGATGGAGAAGAAACGCAAGGAATGTGCAGAGAAATAGCGTGAAAAATAGACACAGGCCCTTCAAGCAGACACTGTAAAATGTGTCAAAATGTTTTCTGCAGCAGCAGGACCTTCATCAGCTCCCGTGGCTGATGATGAGGATAGTGAGGAGGATCAGGACAGAGATGAGAAAGTGTAGAGCCTGCGGTAAGCAGAACTAACAGTTACTTTCAAAACACTTAGGCTATGTCATCATGAGTGTAGGAACCCATTATCCAGTAACGCATTATTTCCACATCTGCATAGTTCACGATTACCGTAATTTACTATACATTTAATGAGACGTGTTTGTAAACCATGTTTTCTGCCAAAATAAAAGCTTGATGCAGTTTCCTTCAAAATAAGAGATCATGTGCTTATATCTCTTTCAAGTATAGAAATTAGTACAGAACTAATTATGAAAGTTTCCTTTATTTTTCAGTGCATTTGTTTTACAATATATGTCTATTAGTGTGCTATTATTATTATGGCCAAAATGCCAGGGCCGATTTTTTTGTCCCAGTCCAGCCCTGATTATGTGTCTACCACCGCAGACATTTGTCCTTTATCCAGTTGTTTGTGGATTTTACAGTGAGGCATATTTCTTTGTGCAGAAATGGATATTATTCTTTCATATGGTTTTACATGCCATTTTGTATAGGCTACATTTATAAACACTGTGCGGACAGACTGTGATGATAGGGCTATGATGTTTGTCCGTATCTACAGGGTAAATTAAGAAATGGGAAATTAAAGTAATAAGTAGTGAAGTTACTTTTCAAATGCAGTAACTAGTAAAGTAATCTCATTACAATTTACAGAAGTAACTAGTAACTAGTAACTAATTACTTTTTTTTAGTAACTACCTCAACACTGGTGTTTATTAGAACACCTTTAGTTCCTCTAAAGCTCACAAATCAGTTTTTTATAACAGTAAACACTCTTTTCATGTCGTTGCGATGCTATATTGTGTCATGTTTATCAAATTAAAACTGATTAAAAAACGTAGACTCCACTTCATTGATAGTAGCTTATGTTGATTAACTTAAACAGTAGATTAACTTGAACAGACGCTGTATGAAGCAGTACATAAAGTATTGAATGAAAATGTCTCTGAAACATCTGTGTATTATTTGGCAAATATTGCATTTATTTCACTTCAGCTGTGATAAAGTATGCAAACACGTGAGTGGTCACTACGGGAACCAGAAAGTGTCCGACTTCACGTCTCCGTTTGCAGCTCCTCCCTACCTGCACGCGGCTACTCTCGCCGATCGGTTACATCCAGCCACAGCCGATGTCGAACACACCTAATTACTGCTTCATGTCCACAAACACACTGGATTCATCATCATAACCACAAGATGGAAAATATTTACATTTATTTATACATTATACTTTATACTCTTAAAATACATCTAACATGCAGCACCTTTTTTTAATTTTTTTTATAGAAAATAATTAATTGTGTAAAAATTAAAAGTATTAATTAAAAGTTCATAAGGACTGATCCCTCAAATCACCATCTTTATCTGCCGTCAATTCACTACAGTAAGAACTACAGTAAGAACAAAAATAGCAACTCAATTTGCTGAGATTAAACAATGTCTTGGTATTTTGTAATTTAAATGTTATTATTAATAATATTTAAGTTTTGACTTGGTATGAGCAGATCTTATTCGTTCATTAATTAAAATACATTATCTTAAACTCATAGATAACAGCCTTCATCACTCTAATATTCATCAGTCTCCATTTGGTTCATTTAGTTTTGCGTCCATTCCTTTGTAATGTTTTTAACCATAATTGGGGGAAAAAAGAATGATTGTATTTTGAATGTCATGTTGAATTAGAAGAACTTTACACAGAAAATGCTGCACACAAAATAAAATATTGCTTTCCTAGTTTTTGTTTGACATTTTGCACTTTTATGAAACATTTAAAAACGCACAAGTTTATTTGTAAACATATAATATATGTAAACAGAATTATAAATAATATGTTTCCTGCATTTTGGAAAGAAAATTAGAGTCATGTCTGTGAATCATACAGAGAGCAGATACAAGAGCTGATTTTAAGACAGATATTGCAGAGCTTATGCTTTTCGATTCGAACAGCCACAATTTCATGAACTGTGTTCATGAAAAGAATAATATTAGCAAGTTTTTACATTTGTGATCCTGGATCTTATGGATCTAGGTCTTATGTCGCACGGGTATATTTGTGGCAATAGCCAACAAAACATTGTATGGGTCAAAACTATAGATTTTTCTTTTATGCCAAAAATCATTAGGATATTAAGTAAAGATCATGTTCCATGAAGATATTTTGTAAATTTCCCACCTTAAATATATAAAACATTTATTTTTGTGAATGGATGCAGCACTATCGCCAGTAGAAATGGACAACTTTAAAGGCGATTATCATTCTGTACGCTCAGATTCCAGATTTTCAAATAGTTGTATCTCGGCCAAATATTGTCCTATCCTAACAAACCATACATCAATGGAAAGAGTATTTATTCAGCTGTCAGATGATGTATAAATCTCAATTTTAAAAAAAAGACCCATATGACTGGCTTTGTGGTCCAGGGTCACATTTGTACATTGTCAGAACTGGTGCACTACTAGCCTTTCTCAACTGAACTGTGTATGAAATGGATGATATGATCTTGAGCAGATCTGGCAACCATTAAATTAGTGGAAGAATGAAAGTGATACTAGATTTCCCAACTTCCACATTCTTATTCCACATTTTACTCTCAGAATTACGATTATTTTTAATCAGTGATGTAGAATATCAAAGTGTCTAGTGATATTTACAGCCGCTTATGCAGAGATTTGAGGATCTGTGTCTATAACCTTTGATTCTGATCAAGGAGAGATTTCAGGTGAGATGCATAAAGCCTTACATTACCTTAAGTAACCATGAAATACTTAAAGTAGGCCTAACCGTTAAAGTTCTTAAAGTTATATGAAGTTCTTGATCTTATTATTCAAATCCTTACTGTCTTTGTTGGACATATAGTTTGACTATAATTGTCTGTGTAAATGAATGTCCAGTATAAAGAGTTCTGTGACAACCTGCCTCAATACCAGAATAACATCAGATGAGGACGGTTTCTAGAAATAGCAAACATGGACATCAGTTTACATTGTTTGAATTTATTCTGTTAATGATTTTAAACTGTTTAATTAAACATAAAAAAGGAAACATTTTATTAAGGAAATAAACAAAAATTGCATGCTATAGCCACTTTAACAGTTTGTAGTTTATAAGAGCTTTTATTGCAGTATTTGTGGGTCCAGTAGAAGAACATTGTCCAGTTGTGTTTCCTCTCCGTCTGCTCAGACATGATATTTCTATTGCTTATAGACATAAAATGATGCTAAAATGTTAACATGAGCGGGGAAAGTGACATTAGCTTATCAAAATTCAGCACAAACAATGTTTTGGAAAAGCAGCGGGAAATTCAGTCATTTTGGGCCTCAATAATCAGAAATATATTAAAATATTAAATTCATATTTTAATAAAAATAAAATATATATTTTTTGTGATTCATCAAATTAATCTAGGTAATCTGCAAGTTTTGTCATTTTAACATTCATTTACATGATCCCAAATCAACTTATAAACCAGAAGTATAATGATCTTTTAGGTTTTTTGTCTCATTTTCTCTCATATTTTTATTGTCCTGTAAATTCTTCATATTTTTTCCACCAGGCTGTAAGTTTTATACTAACACGCCAGATGTACCATTTTATTTCTTTATCATATTCTTGCAATTCATCATTATCATAGCTTTTTTTTAAATATAATATAATGGGGGAAAATGTCATGATGGAAAGAGAATACAAATATGTATACATTTTTTATAAAATAATAATAATAATTTTGTAATTTTTTTGCATTTTAATGGTGTGTGTGAATGAGTGTTTCTGATCTTTTACCCAAGCAGCTCCATGAAGACTGAATGAATCATGGATGACACACACACATTCAGACATGGAGATTTTTCTCCAGGATGCAGGTACTTCAATCTTCATATGATCTTGAAGGAACACGCCGACTTTTTAGGACTTTAGCTTATTCACCGTATCCCCCAGAGTTAGATAAGTCCATACACACCCTTCTCATCTCTGTGCGTGCTGTAACTCTGTCTGACGCACCCACCGCTAGCCTAGCTTAGCACAAAGACTGGAGGTAAACGGCTCCAGCTAGCTTACTGCTCCCAATAAGTGACAAAATAACGCCAACATTTTCCTATTTACATGTGGTGATTTGTATAGTCACAGCGTGCACAAATAACAAGGTCACATGAGACACAGACATCTTCTAACCGTATACACACTGGGAACTATATTCTCAGAAGGCGAAGCACTGCTACTTGGGCGGAGTGATTTACTCCAACTCTCTGCTCCTCACCACGGGGCTTCTCAGGCGCTGCGAGCAAATCTCTCCGCCCAAATAGCAGCGCTTCTATACCAGTATGTATACGGTTAGAAGATGGCTGTGTCTCATGTGACACAAACACAACAACAGATTTAAAACCAATGGTAAAAGATAGGTGGATGGATTGATTCTCTATGTGAGGTTTATCTACATGTACTGTAATATAATCTAATAATTATTATCTTTATTATTTTGTCTCTATTCTATTGAAGTCAAAACCAGATGGAGAAATCAATCTCACCGGAGTCCAGCTGTGTGTCCATGAAGAATGACTGGTCTATGACGGAGCCGGTGAAGTTTTCGGGAAAACACACATCAACTGATCTGAGGTACAACATTTTTCTTTAGACAGACAGAGAGACCACAGACACACACAAATAATGCATGTATGGCATAATTTGGCAAATATCCATTTATTATCAAAATACAGAAGTGGGTGATGATATTCTGACAGCATGTATAACTCAGTGACTCACACTATTATAAAGCGCTGCAATAGCAGGAGTCGAGCACAGGATCAGGTCTCCTCTCACAGCTGATCCATAGCTTCAGTCCTGATGTTTCACTAACATCTACTGACCCACAAAACACTGATAATCTGGACCAGAACAATACTGACAAACTCAACCAAACTAAACACAACTACATCACTTATTGAGAAACACAAACACAACAACAGATTTAAAACCAATGGTAAAAGATAGGTGGATGGATTGATTCTCTATGTGAGAAAACACACATCAACTGATCTGAGGTACAACATTTTTGTTTAGACAGACAGAGAGACCACAGACACACACAAATAATGCATGTATGGCATAATTTGGCAAATATCCATTTATTATCAAAATACAGAAATAGGTGATGATATTGTGTAAGCATGTATAACTCAGAGACTCACACTATTATAAAGCGCTGTGTAACGAGGTATGTTGTTATGGGAAGAAGGAGGCGGGAACCGGCAAACATTTAAAGACTTTTAATGACAAAAATAAAACAAATACAAAACGAAAGTAAAAGACAGCAGCCCCTCACGGACGACTGCCTGTCACACAAAACATCAAATAAAACACAGGCCTGTTCCTCTCTCGCTCTTCATTGTCGTCGCTCCTCCTTTATGCTTCCGCTCCTCCGTGAGAGATACGAGACCGGTGCGTTGCACACGTGTCGCTCGTTATCAATCACGCCACCGGCCTCGCGCCGTCCTCCCACGGCCCTCGACCTCGTCGTGCTCGCCACACGCTGCAATAGCAGGAGTCGAGCACAGGATCGGGTCTCCTCTTACAGCTGATCCAGAGCTTCAGTCCTGATGTTTCACTAACATCTACTGACCCACAAAACACTGATAATTTGGACCAGAACAATACTGACAAACTCAACTAAACTAAACACAACAACATCACTTATTGAGAAACACAAACACATCAACAGATTTAAAAGCAATGGTAAAAGATAGGTGGATGGATTGATTCTCCTATGTGTGTCATGGTCACCTGTTAGTCTCCGTCTTCACTACATGTCCCATCATCCCCCCTGGCTCACACCTGCACTCACTCCACCATTAACCGCACCTGCCAGTGATCATCATCATCACTCACCATGTTCAGCTGTTATCACCTTGTCTTCCTTATTCATCTGTGTATTTTAGGGTGCTTTCAATAGGGTGATTGTTCCCGGCACCCCCGGCAGCATTGGACTGGTTTCACACTCAACTTGATTCTATCGAACCCTGGTGCATTTGCGTGCATCTTACGTCATTGCAAACGTGCATGCCGCATGATAGAAAACAGAACGCAGTTCAATATATTATGGTTTTTATTAATTAGGTGCTATTATGCGCAGCTGAGTCAACAGCACAGCGTCACAAATCAAGGAATCAAGCCTCTGTGGTTCCTCCCACTCGCCACCAGAGGGCTCCATCTCCCGACTATTAACATTACACATTTTCACTCCATTTCCCATAACCCCGTGCCTGGTACTGATTATCTGCACACCTGCCACTCATCACCCAGACTATTTATACAGCACTTCTCCACTGCTTCAAGAACAACAGCAAAAACTAGAATGCCTAACATCCCTAACTGAGCAACTGGTAACCTCACTACAGCACCTCCATTTACCATCACAAAAACCCAACCCATCTGCAGCAAACCCAGCAACTAGTTCACGTGCAACTTCTGCGGCGAGCCCAACAATCAGCACGCCCACATCCAGTAACACCACGAATCTTTGTCTCGCATTTCCTGAGAAATTCGATGGGTCATCCGCCAAGTGTAAGGGATTCCTTCTTCAGTGTTCCCTGTTTGTAGACCAACAACCCTTGTTATACCCAAATGACGCCAGTCAAATAGCCTTTGTATGTACATTATTAACTGGCCGCGCTCTGGAGTGGGCAACGACAATGTGGAACGGTGGTCAGTCTCCCTTTTCTTCACTCTCTGTCTTCCTACAACGATTCTGTGAGGTGTGTGATCATCCAGAAGAAGGAAAGAGTCCTGGTGCTCAACTGTTACATCTCAGACAAGGAGGGAGAACGGCAGCTGAGTTTGCTCTCACTTTTCGCACGTTGGGAGCACAAACTGACTGGGTTGAAACCACTTTAAAGTTACTGTTCCGCAATGGTCTATATCTGGAGCTCAAATCTGAACTTGCCTGTCGCGATGAAGGAGCAACTCTGGATCAATTAATTAATCTGGCCATCCGCGTTGACTATTTGATTCAATCACGCAGACCCACTAGGAATCTGGCTTATCACACCACAACATCTCCTGACGCGCACAATCCTGAACACATGCAAATCGGACTTACACGCATCACTTCTGAAGAAAGAGAATGACGCATACAACAGAGCCTCTTTCTGCATTGTGGTCAACCAGGACACCTTAAAGCATCCTGTCCCAAGCGACCATCTCCTCGAAATACCACTGCTGTAAGTTCTCCAAGATCTATCTCTCGCTCTTCATCATATGTCGAATTATCAGTGACTTTAATGTTTTCTGGCAAATCCGTGATAACCACGGCCATGATTGATTTTAGAGCAGCGGGTAATTTTATAGACAATGACTTTGCCCAGTCTCATCTCATTCCCCTAATACTTTGTGAATCTGCGTTGGCAGTGGTAGCGCAAGACGGACGACCTCTGGGTGTAGGTCATGTTGCTTACTCTACGAGAGACGTTACACTACGCATAGGTTCCGTACACACAGAAACCATTCAGCTATTCCTCATTCAGTCACCTAACCATCCCATAATTCTAGGTTTTCCATGGTTACAACAACATGGCCCACAAATCTCATGGACCGATAGACAAATCACTCATTGGTCTGATAAATGTCAACAAAACTGTCTTCAATCCATCGCTCCCACTCCTATTCAATCTGTCACCGTACTTCAGGAAACAAACACTGTCCCAAACCTTCCATCTGAATATTCCGACCTTCAAGAAGCTTTCAGCAAGAACAAAGCATCTCAACTTCCACCTCATCGATCCAGCGATTGCAGCATTGAACTCTTCCCAGGTTCAACGCCCCCCAAAGGTTGCATCTTTCCTAATTAGCTAAGGAATTTATTCGACCATCCACTTCACCAGCTTCAGCCAGGTTTCTTCTTCGTCAGTAAGAAGAAAGGAGGTCTTCGCCCTTGCATCGATTATCGAAGGCTCAATGAAATAACAGTCAAGTATCGCTACCCTCTTCCTCTAGTTCCAGCAGCCCTCGAACAACATCGCTCAGCCAAATATTTCACTAAACTTGACCTCAGAAATGCCTACAACCTCATACGTATTCGAGATGTTGACAAATGAAAGACAGCTTTCTCTACTGCTACAGGACTCTATGAATATCTGGTTATGCCCTTCGGGTTGTCCAATAGTCCTTCTGTGTTCCAGGCATTCATCAACGACATCAATGACATCTTCATCTACTCAGATTCCCTTGAAGAGCATGCCAATCACGTTCGTCTGGTCCTACAATGCTTAATCTCTCAGCAACTATATGCCAAGGCAGAGAAATGTGAGTTCCACCAAACTTCGGTATTATTTCTTGGGTACGAAATCAGTCCAGAAGGGGTTGCCATGAATGACAGTAAAGTACAGACAGTGTTAAAATGGCCACAACCCAACACGATCAAAGAGCTGCAACAATTTCTGGGATTTGCTAACTACTACAGACGATTTATAAGAGGCTTCAGTAAAATCGCAGCTCCCCTGACATCCATGACAAAGAGAGGAGGACGAAGATCAATCTGGTCACCAGCAGCTTTACAGGCTTTCCAAGACCTCAAGCACCGGTTCACCAGTGCTCCCATATTGCATCATCCTTATCCCAAGCTCGAATTCACTGTAGAAGTAGATGCATCTAACACTGGCATCGGTGCTGTTCTCTCTCAACGCCAAGGCACACCTCCAAAGATGTTTCCTTGTGCCAACTTTTCAAGGAAGCTCACTACCACCAAACAAAATTATGATGTTGGGAACCATGAACTGTTAGCCATGAAAGCAGCCTTCGAGGAATGGCGACACTGGTTGGAAGGAGCCAAGCATCCTTTCCTGGTAATCACTGACCACAGAAACCTCAAATATCTACGTTCCGCAAAAAGACTCAATCCAAGGCAGGCAAGGTGGGCGTTGTTCTTTACATGGTTCAATTTCACAGTCACCTATCGACCTGGGTCAAAGAATATCAAGGCTGATGCTCTCTCTCGGCAACATGAATCATTTCATTAACAACCATCCGACGAATTCACCATATCACCCACTCTCATCCTTCCTCCGGTTCAATGGGACATTCTTACAGAATTGACAGAGGCCCAAAGATCAGATCCACCTCCACCAGACTGTCCACCCGACAAGACATATGTTCCACCACCCTTACACAAGAAGGTAACCCAACACGTTCATTCATCACTCAGTTCCGGCCATCCTGGTATCACAGCCACCCTTCAACTCCTCACAAATCGCTTCTGGTGGCCTTCCATGCAGAAAGATACTATCTCCTTTGTCCAGAACTGTTCTACCTGTAATGTATCCAAACTCTCCAAACAACCACCAGTCGGACTACTACAACCATTACCCATACCTCAATGTCCCTGGTCTCACATCACAATAGGCTTTGTCACCGATCTCCCCAACTCTCCCACCTGCTGGTGGTGCAAGAGGGGAGGTATAAGAGGAAGTCAGTGACCAGGGACCCTCTCCCATCATCATAGACGGCGAGGAGGCTTATCAGGTCCAGGAACTCCTGGATTCCAGATGACGGGGAGGAGTTCTCCATTACCTCGTGGACTGGTAGGGGTATGGCCCGGAAGAGAGGTTCTGGGTCAATTCCGAGGACATTCTCGACCCATCTCTTACTGCAGAGTTTCATAGGACCCATCTGGGAAAACCAGCCCCTCAAGCTCGAGGAAGTCCCCGGCGTCGACCACCTCCTCACGTCAGGAGCCGCTCACAGGGAGGGGGCTCTGTCACGAATCAAGACTCTGTGGTTCCTCCCACTCGCCATCAGAGGGCTCTATCTCCCGAATATTAAAATTACACATTTTCACTCCATTTCCCATGACCCCGTGCCTGGTACTGATTATCTGCACACCTGCCACTCATCACCCAGACTGATTATCTGCACACCTGCCACTCATCACCCGGACTAATTATACAGCACTTCTCCACTGCTTCATTTGCGAAGTCTTGGTTCACCCTGGTTGACATTTCTGAGCATTTTCCCTGTTTATACTGATTCCTGGTTTACTGATCCTGGACTGTTCTACTCGTTTTGACCCTCTGCTTCATGCCATTGTGACCCTGCTTCATTTTACTGGATTTATGCTTTATTGTTTGCTGCCTGCCCTGATTATCTTCCTGCCCATAGACTACGATTGTGGACTGCCTCAGATATATCCTTTGCTGGTGATTGACCCCTTCCTGATTGTGTTACGTTTACTATTACCAATAAAGATACTGCAAATGAAACTCAACGACACTGCCTCATCATTACACACCAGTTTACTGTGTATCACGTTTGGCTTTCTGCTGATTGCAAACGCACTCTTGAGGAGACAGTGGATTTCCATTAATTTGTTGCTCTGACTCCGCACGCTATGCGCAAATACACTGCAGGCTCACTCTCGCTCGCATCCAAGGTAAAATCATCAACACTGTCATCCCTTACATGTGTTTTACTTAACTAAATACATCATAATCAGCTAAAATGCGCAAGTAACTTTACTTCCTGAGAAAGTGCGCAGCTTTCATAGTCACGCAAACCACAGCACGGTTTGAGTGCAACCGAACTCAGACCCCATTCCGAACTAAACTGCCAGTGTGAAAGCACCCTAAGTTCCTCATTGTTCTGTGTTCACGATCGGTTATTGTTTGTGTCAAGTGTTTCGTACATTGGCTTAACACGTTTGGAATAAATCCTCTTGTTATTTGAATCTGCTTGATCTTCGTCTTCATTTGGGAACCTAGCGTTACAATGTGAGGTTTATCTACATGTACTGTAATATAGTCTAAGAATTCTTGTCTCTGTTCTTTTGTTTCTATTCTATTAAAGTCAGTTTAAGGGTGACAGATCAATCTCACCGGAGTCCAGCTGTGTGTCCATGAAGAGTGAAGTGTCTATGAGACAGCCAGTGAAATTTGAGGGAAAACACACATCAACTGATCTGAGGTACAACACTGCTTGATCTTCGTCTTCATTTGGGAACCTAGCGTTACAATGTGAGGTTTATCTACATGTACTGTAATATAGTCTAAGAATTCTTGTCTCTGTTCTTTTGTTTCTATTCTATTAAAGTCAGTTTAAGGGTGACAGATCAATCTCACCGGAGTCCAGCTGTGTGTCCATGAAGAGTGATGTGTCTATGAGACAGCCAGTGAAATTTGAGGGAAAACACACATCAACTGATCTGAGGTACAACATTTCATAGATAGATAGATAGATAGATAGATAGATACATAGATACATAGATACATAGATACATAGATAGATCTCTATGAGAGGTTTATTTACATGTAAAATCAACTATAGGGTAATTCTGTGTCAAATCATCCAAATTTCAGAAGTTTCTGGATAATTTTTTTATTTTGTTTTTTGTTTTGTTTTTCTGAAGAATGATAAACAGTGATGAGCATCAAAAAACTATATTATATGCCATTAAAGGGACAGTTCACTTTGAAATTAAATTTTGGTATGTTTTAGCTTACCTCAAGGGCATTTTCTTTTTTTTCTTTTTTTGCACAGTAGTTTCAATTTTGCTATTTTTAGGTAAAACCGTTCTTGTCTGTCAGTCATATAATCCAGGTCTGTGGTCACTGTCTCAAAGAGCATGCACAGAGTCCAAATTAAAACAATTCCCCATCGTCCAAATTAAACAATTCCCCATCGTAAGTACACATTAATGGCCTAAGACACGAAACGAGCAGTTTGTGTGAGAAAACGAACAGTATTTATATTGTTTTGTACCTCTTGTACACAGCCACGTCCAAGAGATCTGAGGCGTGTGACGTGTGATATATACACTAGATGTCGCCTCCTTCCAATGAACTGCCGTAGCCAAGGCGACATCTAGTGTATATATCTATGCACCAGTCTGTGTACACGTCACATACCAGGAAGCGCCCGCGCCCTCAGATCACTTGGACATGGCTGGTTACATGGCTGGTTACAAGAGGTACAAAACAATATAAATACTGTTTGTTTTCTCACACAAACCGCTTGTTTCGTGTCTTAGGCCATCAATGTGTACTTACGATGGGGAATTGTTTAATTTGGACGATGGGGAATTGTTTTAATTCGGACTCTGTGCATGCTCTTTGAGACAGTGACCACAGACCTGGATTATATGACTGACAGACAAGAACGGTTTGACCTAAAAATATCAAAATTGAAACTACTGCGGAAAAAAAGACACCTACATCTTGGATGCCCTTGAGGTAAGCTAAAACATACCAAAATTTAATTTCAAAGTGAACTATCCCTTTAACTATTATTTACTATAAATCCACTATTTTGTCGAGGGGAGTCAAAATGAGAGTTTTCAATTATTGTATTTGAATGAATAAAGCTACATTTTTACCTTTTACATTTCAACATTATTAGTTCTTCAGACATTCCTCTTCAAATACAAGTATTAGATCTATCCAAAGTGACCCACATTTGGTTTTTGATCACTGAGAAATTCAATTTAGTTAAATTCAACAATCTGCACATGGAGCCACATTGAGATGGCTTTAAATATTATTATTAAAAAAAGATGTCAAAAGAAAAGTCTGTTAGGAACCTAAATCTAAAAGGATATTGAGATATCTTTCATACATTTTGAGTTACAGGCATTCAAACTTTGAGAAAAATAAACATAAAAGGTGCTTCAGAGTCCCACTGAATTTCTTTCACCAGAAAAATAAATAAAAAGTAACATGTTTGTCCAGGTTCCTCTGGTTGAGGCGACAAAGAATGACTCTATATAAATTCTTGTCTCTGTTTTCTCGACTCTGTTGTATTGTCTCTGTTCTGTCGATGTTTGTCCATAATTAGTGAACAGTCTATGGACACTCGAGAAACATTTACAGGAAGACACATGTCATCTAATCTGAGGTACAACATTTCTGTTGTAAAGATATTTTACTATCACTTTTACTTCTTTAATTTATGTTGTAATCTATTTTTTTCTTTTAGTTGTGATTCTCAACTGGTCCAAAGCACATTTAAATCAGATCTGCTGCAGACGTTTCAGTGTCTGTATGAAGGAACAGCAAGGCAGGGAAACCCAACACTCCTGAATGAGATCTACACAGAGCTCTACATCACAGAGAGTAAAGGTGGAGAGATCAATAATGAGCATGAGGTGAGACAGATTGAGACACAATCCAGGAGAGCAGCAACAGAGGACACACCAATCAAATGCAATGACATCTTTAGACCTTTACCTGGACAAGACAAACCCATCAGAACTGTGCTGACAAAGGGAGTCGCTGGCATTGGAAAAACGGTCTCTGTGCAGAAGTTCATTGTGGACTGGGCTGAAGGGAAAGAGAATCAGGACGTCCAGCTCATATTTCCACTTCCTTTCAGAGAGATCAACTTGATGAAGGACAAAACACTCAGTCTTTCAGATCTTCTTCATGTCTTTTTCCCTGAAACAAAAGAAATTGAAATATCCCGTGGTGAATATAAAGTGTTGTTCATCTTTGATGGTCTGGATGAGTGTCGTCTGTCTCTGAACTTTAAGAGTGAAGTGAATCTGTGTAATATATCTGAATCAGCCTCAGTGGATGAGCTACTGATGAACCTCATTGAGGGGAATCTGCTTCCCTCTGCTCTCATCTGGATCACCTCCAGACCAGCAGCAGCGGATCTCGTCCCCTCTGAGTATGTCCATCGCGTGACAGAGGTACGAGGCTTCAATGAGCCACAGAAGGTGGAATACTTCAGGAAGAGAATCAGTGATCAGAGTCTGGCCAATACAATCATCACACACCTGAACTCCTCGAGGAGCCTCCACATCATGTGCCACATCCCAGTGTTCTGCTGGATCTCAGCCACTGTTCTAGAGAAAATGTTGAGTGAAGCAGAGAGAGGAGAGATTCCCAAGACTCTCACTCAGATGTACACACACTTCCTGATCATTCAGACCAACATCAAACATGAGAAGGACTATGAGAAGAAAGTGAAAGATGAAGACATGATTCTCAAACTGGGGAAACTGGCTTTCCAGCAGCTTGTGAAAGGCAACCTGATCTTCTATGAGGAAGACCTGAGAGAGTGTGGCATTGATGTGACAGAAGCATCAGTTTATTCAGGATTGTGCACTCAGATCTTCAGAGAGGAGTTGGGCTTGTATCAGGGGAAAGTCTTCTGCTTTGTTCACCTGAGCATCCAGGAACATCTAGCAGCTCTATATGCGCACATTTACTTTACAAACAAGAACAGAAATGTGTTTGGGCAAATCACCAAACAAAGACTGTTTTATAAGGTTATAAGCTTTTTAAAATATCATTCAATATCTGAGCTGCATCAGAGAGCTGTGGATGAGGCTTTACAGAGTAAGAATGGACATCTGGACCTTTTCCTGCGTTTCCTTCTGGGTCTCTCATTGGAGTCCAATCAGACTCTCTTACGAGAACTACCGACACAGACTGGAAGCTGCTCCTACAACAAAGAGGAAACAGTTCAGTACATCAAACAGAAGATCAGGGAGAATCACTCTCCAGAGAGATCCATCAATCTGTTCCACTGTCTGAATGAACTGGGTGATGATTCACTGATGCAGGAGATCCAAGATTATCTGAAATCTGGAAAAATAGGAGAAACCAAACTCTCCTCTTCACAGTGGTCAGCTCTGGTTTATGTGTTGCTGACATCAGAGCAGAAGATGGATGTTTTTGAGCTAAAACAGTTTATTGGAGCACAAAATACAGCAGATGAAGTTCTTCAGAAGCTGCTGCCTGTGGTTAAAGAATCCAGATCAGTTCAGTAAGTCACAGACAACAATCATTACACTGATAAAACATGATCACATTTTTGAGTTTAGCATTTGCTTTCATAGCTAAGCAATACTGTAAAAGGAGAAATTCAAATATATCTTTGTATACATATATATATATTTATATCAGTGTTTCCTGAACTGAGAGACTGAAGAGTGTCATTGTTCTCTACAGGTTGTGTGATTGTGGTGTTACAGATGAAGGTTGTGCTGCTCTGACTTCAGCTTTGAGATCAAACCCCTCATACCTGAGAAAACTGGATCTGTCATTGAATAAAGTAGGAGACTCAGGAGTCAAGCACCTGTTTGATCTACTGCAGGATCCTCACTGTAAACTGGAAATACTGTGGTAAGAGTTTATAAAAGTCTGGTGAATAATGAATGATATACAAAAATAATATATACAAAAAAAGTAACAGAAAACAATGTTTAATATTCAGTGGATTCTTTACAAAGCTAGAGGTAATTTTACTTTTGATAGTTTTTGATAGTTATAAACATGATTGATGATGTGAAGAGGTTATAACTGCTTTCATATACAAATCTGTTGAAGAGAAAGGAGAAAATCATATATATATATATATATACGTAGCGGGTAGGGTGGTTGAGACGGGAAGTGTAGCTTGAAGGCCTGCCCACTGGCACTGATTATTTGGATCAGGTGACATAAGTGACACGTCCCTTTAAATGTGCCGTGAGACATGGTCAGGAGAACATTAGTGTAGTGTGATTTGAAGAGTGAGCCTCTTGGAGTATCAGCTGTGCAAACGGGAGAACCTCGGCCTGGCGTCTGTGCGTATGGTGACCAGTAAATGGTACACGCAGTTACGAGTTTACAGAAACTACAGAAACTTTGCTTGCATAATAGCGAGTAGTGATTCTACACGGGTTTTCAGCAACAAGCAACGCTGGCAAGAGTGTGCACAGCTATTAGTCATCCACACCATTAAGCTTCATTGGTACGGTGCATATAGCTCTAATTTATCTAGGCTGGTTTCAAAAACGAGGATTGCTTTCGTCTGTCCAACTAGCAACTGAATTTCCTGGGTTTAATCATTCTTTTTTATTTTTCATTTCTTTGGATGTTTGTGTGTGCCTTGGAAATCTGCCACCACCATTCTGTGCGGACCTGGGGCCTCATTTATAAAACTTTGCGTAGGATTTGCGTCAGAAGTGGCATACGGATGAAACATAGGACGTGCATACGCACAGAAATATTCGGATTTATAAAACTGTGCGCACGCACATCCTACGCAGTTTTTTCCTTAATAAATCACAATCAATTCTAAATGTAGCGCAGCTTTATGTCACGCCCATAGTTGCCCATAAATAGTCTGTGAAACGCCCACAAGTTAATATTCATCGATTGCGAAATCATGGCAAACACAGAGGAAAACCAAGAAACGTAACTTCACTCACGCGCAAGCGTGAAGCTCATGATCAGCCATTGTGCGTCATTACGCATTGTGATGGCATCATGGCATTTTATTACCATCCTTTTGATTGCATCTGACAAGCTATAGATGTGTTATGAGGATGAATTGCATAACATGCTAATATTATTGCAGAACATATTTATATATTTTTGCAAATATGTGTTAATTTGCATTTCTGTTGTAATCTTTGTTTGATTTTGTTTGTTTTACACTGCAGATCGATCAAACGGGTGTTCGTGTAGGCTGTTAATTGTAAGACTTGCTTTGTGAAGTCTTTATGTTATTTATGAGAGGCAGTATTGCCATTTCTTTTACACAACGGTCTACAGTTTCACACACTTTCACGTGTTTCTTCCATCTGCCGACGGTGTCGCCATTTCTCATTTCACCCGTTTTTGTGCGTACGCCTGGGTCAGAGTTTGCGTGAAGGACCGCACATTTTCCCTTCAAGTTTGCTTTTTATAAATACCAATTATTGCGTAGAGAGTGGCGTACGCCTTCTTTTGTGCGTATGCAACGTTTATAAATGAGGCCCCTGGACCTAGGTGGGCCTAGGGTGGAGGCCTACTAGTGGTAGCCTACTAATTTTATTTTTATTTTTTTTCTGTTTGTTTGGCAATACCCCGTATTCGGCCTATGGGCATTGTGCAATATCTCCTGTGGGGACAGTGCTTATTTTGCAGTGTCTACTAGTGTGAAGTGTGAAATGCCGTGTTAGTGTGTGTGCACGGCCTATTTGGTTTGAAGTGTCTCTTGCAGTGTTGGAGTGTGTGTATGTGAACAGTATCTATTTATTCGACTTTATTCACTGTAGTCTATGTATTATGACACTTTATACACTGTAACTCATCTACTACGAGACTTTATTCACTGTGACTTATTTTATTGTAGAATTTTGTCCACTGCTACCTACGGGGAACATTTGCCTGCTCTGATTGCCAATCAGCATATTATTGTGTCTAGTGTTTAATAAAGTTATATTTGAGTACATCAGTCCCATTTCTGTTCCTTTATTGGACATAATCTGCCTAGATAGCTTGAAGGGGAGCGCTATTTGGGTTTTCTAGCTTAGGTATTCAAATTGTGTGCTTGAGTGCACCCCCTGGGGGTCACATATATTATCCTTTATAACAGTGTTTCCTGAACAAAGAGACTGAAGAGTGTCATTGTTCTCTACAGGTTGAGGGATTGTGGTGTTACAGATGAAGGTTGTGCTGCTCTGACTTCAGCTCTGAGATCAAACCCCTCACACCTGAGAAAACTGAGTCTGTCATTGAGTAAAGTAGGAGATTCTGGAGTCAAGCAGCTTTCTAATCTACTGCAGGATCATCACTGTAAACTGGAAATACTCGGGTAAGATTGTATAAAATGTCTAATATGGTCAATAATGATTGTCATACTAAAATCTACTTTGAAATAACTAATTAAATGTTGCTTTTATTTTCAGTAGATTTTTTCCAATGTGCCCGACATCATTGTACAATCTTAATGATAGTATAAACATGACTGGATGATGTAAAGATGTTACATCCGTGTTCATATACAGATATATTGATGATTTTTGTGTACTTGCATAAAAAAATGAATATTCGGTTACACTTTATTTTAACCCCCTGAGGTCGGCTATCGCGCCGGCGCGATAGGCTCGTTTTTTTCCTTATCAGTGCAAAAAAAAATCTAAATACTAATATTAATTTTTATCTTAAATGCTTGTGTTATACATCAATCGATCCTGTTAAGTGTGTATTTTTTTTGTGTATACTCATAATAAAAACAAGGTGTTGTGCTTTTCGCCAAATAAAGAAAAATAAACATGATGCACGTTCTGCCGTCTCTCTCAATGTGAAACTCATTCTGAAACGCGACAGAAAATGACCTGTAACTCAGCGAATGTTAGTCACACAGACTTAAAACACATGTCTATACAATGCTTGGAGTCTCTATTTTTAAAATATGTAAATTATATAAAAAACAAATATTCTCTGTTTAAGTAATCCGTAAGAAAGCAGCGGCATGTACAGTTTCTCAAACGCATCCTAATTAACTATAATGTGACCACACCCACGCGCGCACGAGCGATTGACATGCAAATGATCCACGCGGCAGAACGCAGACCTGTAAACGCCCTCATCACCTCAAAACAAAGAATTAGAGACTTCGGTAACTTACTCCTCTCTGCTTTTCATCGAGTTTGGATGACTGTGTTTGTGCTGTGCTGTGCTGTTTACCTTGGATTTACCTCAGAAGAACGCGATTTGAAGATGAGAAGATTTTTAAGGTAAGACATGTTAAACTGGTCGTGCCAGATTAAAATGTATGTTATGAAATGATTTTGGAGTAAAAACATGAACTAAGCCTAATATCGTACATGTATATGCATCTATAAATAGACAGAAACATGTTGAAATGTGAACTAGACTGGTAGGCAACCTTTCAGTGCTAAATGTATATACTTCATATATATTTCACTCAGTTTTGATTAGCTTATGACACTGATTATAATGCTAAAATACTTCCTTATGCGTAATGTAGCTTGTTTGCGAATATCTGCTTAGGTTATATAATGTGATTTAGTGCAAATATATTTCAGCCTCCGGTAAAATATGTGATACTGTCTACATTATATTTTTATATAAATGTTCGGTTTTGGTTAGCCTATGACACGCTTCAATACTGCCTTATGCACAGATGTTTGTGAATACAGGTGTAAATGTTTGAAATGTAGTGATGCGTGTCGTTCGCGAACGATCCGTTCATTGCGTGTCACTAAATGCGTGGGGATACCCATCAACAGATACTCGCGGTGACGATTGTGTTTACATCGTCATAACATAAAAGTAGCCTACCTATTCTTGTGTGAAATGACAAAAACCACCCATTCTGCTTATACAGGAGACACTGCGCAGAGGAGGGTGAAAACACAAGATACATGGATGACAAAGACATTTCCATGTCCTGCACCTGTGACTGCATACAACAAACACATGGGGGGTGTTGACATGTCTGATCAGCTGTTACAGTACTACACAACACAGCACATTACCATGAAGTGGTACAGTAAGATTTTTCTACACTTCTTGGACATTGCTTCCACCAACTCTTTCATTGTGCACAAAGAGCTACATGGTAACTTGTCCCATAAAGAGTTTATGGAGCAACTTATAACAGAGCTCTGTGGTGTGTCACAGAAAACGGCAATGATTTTTAAATCAGTGTTGGAAACCGTTGTGCTGCTTAATATATTTTTTTATAAGCTGTGATAGCTTTTTCAGGATTCTTTGAATAAAAAATAAATAAAAAAACAAAAGTTTGGTCTTTTTTTCTTAATTTTTTTGGAAAAGATGTATTAAGTGATAGTAATAACTTAAAGTCTTTCCATTGTTAGAAAAGATTTCTATTTTGAATAAATGATGTTCTTTTTAACTTTTTATTCATCAGTGAATCATTCAGTAGTTCATCATTTTTTGTTCAGGCTGCCTCACAGCACCTTGATGGCCCATTAGCCATGGGGGGAGTGTCTTTAGTCACACCCCTGGTGTGAATCACATTAATATTCATGGCCCAACGCATACAGCAGTGCTGACACAAAAACTGACATGCAAAATTAAAAACGTTATATTGTTGTTTGTGAAAGAGTGGTCAGAATGATTTTCACATCATTTTGTAGAAAAAATTCTAGCCTACAAGAATAGTAATTCCAAAGTCTTGTGGACAACTATTCAGTATGTGTAAAATGGCCTTATTGCAGTAACAATGTTTTTCCCAAAACATACTAACCACGCATAATATTTTTTTTCTATAAAATGCAAACATGTACATCCATTTTGCTTACATATTATTGTAGCAGAGTTTGTGCTGAATACAACAAAATTACATGTTGGCCAATAGTATGTTGTAAGTAGCTGAAATAAGCACAAATGTCAGGTCATGTCAAAACATCTCTAGGGCCCCAAAAACACCTCAGACCCCAGAGGGTTAAGGTGTCATTGTTACAATGTAATCATGTATTATGTAAGTACTGAGTAATATTAAGCAACTACATGTACTTACTATAGGGTTAGGGTAGGATTAGGATAGGATTAGGATTTGGTTGAGGGTTAGTTGCATGTAATTATGTATAATTTACTGTTATTACTATGGTAACTACATGTAACATATGTAAAAAGGTCACTGTTAAATAAAGTGTTATTGAATATTCTTGCAATTTTTATCAAATGGAAACTAACCCCCACAAGCAGTTTGTAGAAGTGGGTCTGAACCTCAGACTGGACCTGTTAATGGTGCCGTGGATTAAGTCTCTCTTTCTGATTGTGAAGTTCCTGCTTATCTGAGCTGTAGATCCTGAACTGAAAGACTGAAGAGTGTCATTGTTCTCTACAGGTTGTGTGATTGTGGTGTTACAGATGAAGGTTGTGCTGCTCTGACTTCAGCTCTGAGATCAAACCCCTCACACCTGAGAGAACTGTGTCTGTCATGGAATAAAGTAGAAGATTCAGGAGTCAAGCAGCTTTCTGATCTACTGCAGGATCCTCGCTGTAAACTGGAGATACTGTGGTAAGATTTTAAAAATATTTAAACATCCTCCATTTTTCATATGGTCAATAATGAACAAAATAAACTAAACAAGACTAAAATTGTCCTGAAAGATAATTTTGTTGTTTAATATTCATGCGATTCTTTCCAAAGTTTTTACTTACTAATACTTGTATGTGATGGATAAACCGTGGCTAGTTGTGCATTCAGGGCGAAACAAGACTCCTCTGATCACCAAGTCCTGATCACCCTGTCAGGTTTATTTTGTTGTGAGAACAGTTTTAAAGGAGACATATCATGCTTTTAAATCGTTCCTTTTTAAATATAAATCATACATTTGTAGTCTATATAAAGCGGAACGGCAATGCTTGGGTCTGAATTCCTCATTATTATAGCTCCACAGGCCCCTTTTCTACCCCTTTTCTGGTGCGGTCTCTTTAAATACAATTGAGACACTTCATACCCCGCCCCCTCTCCAGGTTGTAGCGGTGACACTCGGTTCAACTCCACCCCGTTCGGCCATTTTTGTAGTCTGATAGCAGAGATACGATTATCTAGCGGCACAGAAACGTTTTGTCAACAACGGAAGACTTGTCCAGCCAGCCTTACATGTTCGAGCCAGAGTCGGAGCCGGAGCGAGATGAAAATGAAGACGACGAACCTGCAGAACAACGTCTTCATATGGATGTATCGCAATGGTGTGTTACTGTATTTACACATTAAACTTTGGTCTTCCGACTTTTTACCACCGTGTCGATTTACTTTGATTAATACGTGCGAGGGAGAGAGAGCAAGACAGCGTCTAGTTTGGAGACGGTGAAGTCTTGTTTACAATTTCGCCTGGCTCCGAAGAGAGAGAGAGAGTGCGCACGCGCGACCGGGGTCTCTCTCTCTGCTCGTTCTTTCATGCGCCGTGTCCTATTTTTTACAGTCTATGGCCCTGTCACAAGCGCGGCAGTTCATCTACATTAGACGGTGTAATGAAGCGTGTGGGTTACTACATCCAACAACCGAACATTTTAACTTACCCTCGCGTAACTTTAGCTTGGACTACAAAATTGCAGCGAGAAATAAAAATGGCGGATTGCTCAAAGTGGTGGGCCGGAAGTCAATGTCCTTATTTGGCAGTTCCGCTTCAAATACTGTGACGTAATAGTTCAAAAAACGTCATAGAGAACAGAAAAATCGGAACAGGTTGAAAAATATGACCAAAACAGAATATAAAGATATCAACGAAGCACCTGAAGAGAATAATTTCAAATTTTCTGTACTTCTAAACACTCCAAATATACAACAAAATGCATTTAAGGGATAAAAAAGTGGATTTAGCATGATATGTCCCCTTTAATGTATAATATCCTGCTTATTATACACCTACTTGCCACATAAGTAAATAACTGGACACAAAATATTGATTTGAGTTTAAATATCTTATCACGAAAATCAAGGCTTCTGCAAAGTAAAATTGTTTCTAGCAAGCAGATTTGAACCAAGATGAACAAACAAGCTTAAACAAGATGATCATTTAAGGGATAATATACAGTCATAACACTTATTATACGGCTTTTCACTAAATTGATCATTTTGTCGACATTAAATATTTATATAAGTTGAAACTGTTTTCTCACATGTGTATTATAATCCATTACAGCAGGAGTGTCCAATCCATATCCCGGAGGTCGACCTCCTGCAGAGTTTAGATCCAACCAGCTCCAACACATTCAACTGGACATTTCTAGTCAGTCTCAAGAGCTTGATTAGTTTGTTCAGGTTTGTTTAATTAGGGTTGGAGCTCAACTCTGCAGGACAGTGACCCTCCAGGAACAGGTTTGGACACCCCTACATTACAGAGTTAAAAACAAACCTTCTGGAAACAATATTACAGTACTATTAATACTGTAATCCCCTGATTTCTTTTTTAATAAACTGATAACTGAAGTGCCATCTGAAATTTTCTTCTAGAATGATCATTTTTATCAAGCTTGTATATTCAAATTCGGT
Source organism: Abramis brama (assembly GCF_963993115.1). NCBI lineage: Eukaryota > Metazoa > Chordata > Actinopteri > Cypriniformes > Leuciscidae > Abramis > Abramis brama. The sequence continues at coordinate 916,337 of NC_139974.1, read as the reverse complement.
AATTTAACTTAAATGGCAATGAAAATTACCTATTAATTGTCATTTAAGTGAAATAACTGAACTTAAATATACGAGCTTGATAAAAATGATCATTCTAGACGAAAATTTCAGATGGCACTTAGAGGCTTTTGCATCTGAACTCTTCATATACATGAGACAAACATAGGACATTAACAAGATAATTAATGACACACAGCTGAACCAAAAGAACTAATGAAGATAGTAACCATAGAAACAAAGGAGTGGGGGGAAACTGAACAAATGAACACAGGAACTGATCAAAAATACAAACAGAAAGTCCAAACCACAACTGAAATGTCACAGGTGGTTATATTCTTTAAATGTAATTGAATATACGATTTAAGGAGCTGTTGATTATATACTGTTAATTGGCCATATTCTGTTGTTTGAAAGGTGAACAGACAAACTAAACAAACGTAAAGAAAGACTGAATGAAGGTACATTTAGGGGCCGTTTACACCTGGCCACTTCATGCGTTTTCTCAGATCGGATAGCTATCCGATCGTGAAAAGACCAGGTGTAAATGCCCTCCGAAATGCATTCGAGACGGATTTGAATCCGATCGCTCAAACCCCTTCAGGAGGTGGTCTGGGCCGCATTCCAGATTAAACTGGACAAGTGTAAATGCATCTGGTTGTTGAAACCACATATGTAAATTGTGCTCCTCCCAAAAATGCAAAAAAAATAAACATGTGAGAGCGTGTTATAGGCTATGTAATGTTATAGCCAGATATGACGACGCTACTGGAACACGCACCACCGCAGATGAGAAGCTGAGCATATATTCATTAAACAAACGTGCAAACTATCGCAAATCAAAGTGAAAGTAAGTAAAGTAAGAGTGTCATTGTTCTCTACAGGATGAGGGATTGTGGTGTTACAGATGAAGGTTGTGCTGCTCTGACTTCAGCTCTGAGATCAAACCCCTCACACCTGAGAGAACTGAGTCTGTCATTGAATAAAGTAGGAGATTTTGGAGTCAAGCAGCTTTCTGATCTACTGCAGGATCCTCACTGTAAACTGAAAGTACTGTGGTAAGATGTTATAAAAGTCTCAACATTGTCTGTTTTTCTCCTGTGGTAAATAATGAATGATATACAAAAATAATATATACAAAAAAGTTTACCATCAAGTAACTGAAAAGGATGTTTAATCTTCATTGGATTCTTTCCAAAGCTTCTGAGGTAATTTTACTTTTAATAGTTTTTACAAGTCAAAAACATGATTGGATGATGTGAAGAGGTGACAACTGCTTTCATATACAAATCTGTTCAGGAGAAATTTATATATATCATTCCCTTTCAAGGGAACTCGCGTTGCGTCGAGATTGACGCTATGGGAACGCATTGCGTGATTGCATCATGAAGCACTTGTAAAATCAGTCCAATGGCGTATAGGCAGGTGACGTCATGGCAGGAAGCTATAAAGCGCACCCAGACCAAACATTGTCAGCTTCTGTGTCTTCAGCAAGCGCTCTCTGTGAAATCTGTCTCTGTCTATTTATTGTTGTTTGTCCTACAAGCATATTATATATCTAGACAGGAATATAATGGCGAGCAAACAGCATTTTGGATCGTGTGTTCCTCCCTGCTCTCGCTTCATTACGAGTGGGGATACGCGCGATTTATGTGTTGTTTGTTTGGGAGTAGAGCATGCACGGTCAGCTCTAGTAAAAGGTAGCTGACAGTGTTCATTCATAATTCCTGACGTGTAACATATGCACTTCGAGAGTTTTAGCTCTGCTCCTGTTGGCTTTCTTCTCGAGGGAAGAAAGTCGAGAAAGATTCTTTGGCTTGGATCTCGCGTTTGCCGAGGCAGCGCGTAGATTAGGCTACGGGTCTGCAATAAAGATTCTGTGACTCGATCTCGGATCTCGCGTGTGCTGAGGCAGCGCGTAGATTACGGGGCTGCAATAAGAATCTAATGGCTCAGATCGCGCGTTTGCCGAGGCAGCGCGTAGATTATGAGTTTGAATCTCTGCAATAAGAATCTAGTGGCTCAGATCGCGCGTTTGCCGAGGCAGCGCGTAGATTATGAGTCTGCATCTCTGCAATAAGAATCTAGTGGCTCAGATCGCGCGTTTGCCGAGGCAACGTGTAGATAAGGTCCGATTTATATTTATATACACACAGGGAACTGAGCAGACGGGAATTTCCTTTTCTCTCTTTCTCTTATGATTGTTTGCAAACTAATTATGTGTTTGTAGACTATTATTGTGGTTCTTTTTGTTTGAGAATATAATATGAATTTAATTTGGAGAAATTAAATATTTGTCTGGCTTTGAAAGAAGATGTATGAAACTAATATATTCTATTTTTCATCCAGACCAAGTTCTGTATTAATACACTAAATTCAGCTTTTCACCTAGACCGTTTCTACTTGTCTGGTTGACATTTGGCTGCATTTAATTTTTGAGAAAATTAAATATGTACTTGTCTGATCTCTGAGGAGTTAGATGTCTATATTAATGTAGTATTCAGCATTTCATCCAGACCGTTTCTACTTGTCTGGTTGATATTTGGCTGCATTTAATTTTTGAGAAAATTAAATATGTACTTATCTGATCTCTGAGGAGTTAGATGTCTATATTAATGTAGTATTCAGCATTTCATCCAGACCGTTTCTACTTGTCTGGTTGATATTTGGCTGCATTTAATTTTTGAGAAAATTAAATATGTACTTGTCTGATCTCTGAGGAGTTCGATGTCTATATTAATGTAGTATTCAGCATTTCATCCAGACCGTTTCTACTTGTCTGGTTGACATTTGGCTGCATTTAATTTTTGAGAAAATTAAATATGTACTTATCTGATCTCTGAGGAGTTCGATGTCTATATTAATGTAGTATTCAGCATTTCATCCAGACCGTTTCTACTTGTCTGGTTGATATTTGGCTGCATTTAATTTTTGAGAAAATTAAATATGTACTTATCTGATCTCTGAGGAGTTAGATTTCGGTATTAATATGCTGGGGCCGTTCTGCCAACCCCATCATCTCGTGTGCTTTGGGGCGCAACAGTCTCCAGTGAATTCTAGTCTCAGACGAGCCTTTATCTCACTGTCTGCCCGGAAACGTAGCGGCGCTGGGATTCTTGCCCCCTCCGAGGAGGGTCTCAGAGCAATCATTTCGGCTGTTCCCTGCCGGTGCGCTGTTTCAGGGCAACGAATTGGTCGCTTGAGTAATTCCAGAGACCAGTCTTGAGAGGCTGGTTCTCTTAATTTCCGGGGGGAAGTGGTTAACACCTCTCTATACGGATCCCATTTCCCTTTGATGTCTTCGGGGGGCCGTTCTGCCACCCCGCCACCTCGTGTGCGTCGGGGCGCAACGGTCTCTGACGAGCCCACATCTCCGTATCTGCCCGGAAACGTAGTGGCACTGGGATGTTCGCCCCCTATGTTGAGGGTCTCAGAGCAGTTAGTTCGGTCGTTCCCTGCTGGTTTGTCATACAGGGCACCGAATTGGTCGCTTGAGTAACACCTAGAACAATCTGGAGAGCTTGGTTCTCTTATTAGATTTTTTGGCAGCGTGGGAACTTCTGCCAAACATATCTCAACAGAAACAGAGTGTTTGCTCCTGATCCCCCACTAAAAGACTGGGGTTGGGTTGGCACTCTCAACCGCAGCCTACAAGGGGTAAGGCGGATCTGAGGACCGTTATTATTTCCAAGAAGGCTGTGGAGAAAAGGTCCTGACGCCCGAGGGGTCAGGCCAATGAGGGCAATCTCCTCTGAAGGTAAGCGGTTAACACCTCATTATACGGTGCCCGCTGCCCTTCGGTGCCCTCAGGGGACAATTATGCTAACCCCGCCACCTTGTGTTTTTCGGGGCGCAGCGGTCTCCGGCGACACATATCTCAGGGTCCACCCGGAAACGTAGTGGTCCTGGGATGCCCGCCCCCTCCAAGGAGGGTTCCAGAGCATTCAGTTCGATCGTTCCCTGCCGGTTCGCCGTACAGGGCACCGAATTGGTCGCTCGAGTAACACCTACACCAGTCTTGAGAGGCTGGTTCTCTTAGTAGATTTTTTGGCAGCGTGTGAACTTCTGCCAAACATATCTCAACAGTAGCAGAGCATCTGCTCCCGAGCCCCCACTAAAGGACTGGGGTTCAGGATGGCACTCTCAACTGCAGCCTTTAAGGAGTAAGACAGATCTGAGGACCATCTTTATTTCCAAGAAGGCTGTGGGGAAAAGGTCCTGACGCCTGAGGGGTCAGGCCAACGAGGGCAGTCTCCCCCGATGTAAAGCGGTTAACACCTCATTATACGGTGCCCGCTGCCCTTCGGTGCCCTCAGGGGACCATTATGCTAACCCCGCCACCTTGTGTGTTTCGGGGCGCAGTGGTCTCCGGCGAGCACATATCTCAGGGTCCACCCGGAAACGTAGTGGTCCTGGGATGCTTGCCCCCTCCGAGGAGGGTCCCAGAGCAGTCAGTTCAGTCGTTCCCTGCCGGTTCGCGTTACAGGACGACGGACTGACTGTTCAACAACAACTAAATCCAGAAGCCAGTGTCGAGAGGCTGGTACCTCTGCTAGAATTTTTGACAGCGTGGAAGATGCTGCCAAATATTTCTTGTTGGGTCCTGCAGACCATAGAAAAGGGTTATCATCGGGTCTCGCCCGCCCAGGTTTATGGGAGTCCTATCCACCGTGTTGGGCCCCAAGCAGGTTCTGGTAATGGAACAAGAAGTGAAACCCTGTTGGAGAAAGGGGCCATAGAACATGTACCTCCCTCCAGCAGGGACACCGGGTTTTACTGTCGGTATTTCATCGTTCCAAAGAAGGATGGGGGATTGCGTCCCATTTTGGATCTGAGTGTTCTGAACGAGTCAGTCATTCAGCTAAAGTTCAAAATGTTAACACTGAGACAAATCATGCCACAGATCAGATCCGAGGACTGGTTTGTCACGATAGATCTCAAGGACGCATACTTCCACATTTCCATCCTTCCATATCACAGGAAGTTCCTGAGGTTTGCTTTTGGGGGCAAAGCATACCAATATCGAGTTCTTCGTTCGGCCTAGCACTATCACCCCAAACTTTCACGATCAGTGTCATCAGTTGGCAGTTCGGCATTGAGATGTCGATCTCGCCCACAGGAAGGAGTTGCGGTTACGGCTAAACGCCAAAAATAGTGTGCTTTCTCCACTATAGAGGACCACTTTTTCTAGGCGTGGTTGGGACTTAATGTTGATGCAGGCATACCTCTCACCTGCACGCAATAGAGTACATCCTGTCAGCTGTGAAAGGAATAAAGCTAGGCCAGTCACTCACTGTGAAACAGTTTCCGAGACTGTGGGGTCTGATGGCAGCAGTGTCCAACGTGATACCTTTTGGCCTGTTGTACATGAGACCCCTGCAGTGGTGGCTCAGGACCAAAGAGTTTCCCCGAGGGGCAACCCCTTTCGCATGATCAGGGTCACGCGGCGATGCTTACGTGCCCTAGTTATGTGGAAGAAGCCTTGGTTCTTGTCCCCAGGATCCTGTGCTGGGAGCTCATTGTCGTCGCTTAACGCTTACAACGGATGCTTCCCTCATGGGCTGGGGTGCGATCATGGATGGTCGCTCGGTGCTCGTGGACGGGTCACCATCTCACCTGGCACTTAATCACCTGGTGATGATGGCTCAGGCTCTACATCCCTGGGCACCAGATTCAGGGAGCAGACATCCTGTCGAGGCAGGGGCTGAGGCCCAGGGGAGGGAGACTCCACCCCGAGGCAGTGGAGCTCATATGGACTTGCAGACGTGGCAGTTCAGCATCTGTACATGGTTTCCCTGATTGTTCTACTTCCGGGAGTTCTGGAGAACAGAGTTATGTGAGTGTGGGTTTGGCCCCTGAGGGGGCCCAACTCATAGACTCGAGTCTCTCAACTGAGGTTGTTGAGGCCACAATCTCTCTAGAGCTCCCTGCACAGGAAACAAACCGGTTTCCTCCGTGGTGCGTTGGAGCAGGAGCAGTATGGCAGCTTTGTAGCCTTGTATTAGGGGTATCCCTACAAGAGGTGTGTGATGCGGCGGGCGGTTCCTTTCCGCACACACTCATTGGGTTTAAAACCTACTTTTGGGCTTCACTCCTGGGTCCCAGGTTATTCTGTCTTTGTTGTGCTCGCCTGATTTCACACAAGACAGGCACTGGTCACTATGGTGGTGTTGGTATAGACGTTCCCATAGCGTCAATCTCGACGCAACGCGAGTTCCCTTGAAAGGGAACGCCTCGGTTACGACTGTAACCTCGGTTCCCTGAAGAGGGAACGAGCGTTGCGTCACCTTGCCATACTTCCGGCGCGCCTGTGATCGACTTGCTTCGACCTATCAGAAGTTGATAATGTTTGGTCTGGGTGCGCTTTATAGCTTCCTGCCATGACGTCACCCGCCTATACGCCATTGGACTGATTTTACAAGTGCTTCATGATGCAATCACGCAATGCGTTCCCATAGCGTCAATCTCGACGCAACGCTCGTTCCCTCTTCAGGGAACCGAGGTTACAGTCGTAACCGAGGCGTTTCATTTATATCAGTGTTTCCTGAACTGAGAGACTGAAGAGTGTCATTGTTCTCCACAGGTTGATTAGTTGTGGTGTTACAGATGAAGGTTGTGCTGCTCTGACTTCAGCTCTGAGATCAAACCCCTCACACCTGAGACAACTGAGTCTGACTGGAAATAAAGTTGGAGATTCTGGAGTCAAGCAGCTTTCTGATCTACTGCAGGACCCTCTCTGTAAACTGGAGATACTGTGGTAAGTTTGTATAAAATGTCTCATATGGTAAATAATGATTGTCATACAAAAAAGATCTACTGTGAAATTATTAATGGGACTGTTGTTTCTATTTTCATTAGATTCTTTCCAATGTGTCTGACATCATTTTACAATATTAATGATAGTATAAACATGACTGGATGGTGTAAAGATGTGACAACTGTGTTCACATACAGATATGTTGATGATTTTTGGGTACTTGCATAAAAAAATAATATTCGGTTACACTTTATTTTAAAGTGTAATTATATATTTAAGTACTGAGTAATATTAAGCAACTACATGTACTTACTATAGGGTTAGGGTAGGATTAGGATTTGGTTGAGGGTTAGTTGCATGTAATTATCCATAATCTACTGTTATTACCATGGTAGATACATGTAACATATGTAACAAGGACACCGTTAAATAAACTGTTATTGAATATTCTTGAATTTTTTATCAAATGGAAACTAACCCGCACAAGCAGTTTGTAGAAGAGGGTCTGAACCTTAGACTGGACCTGTTAATGATGCCGTGTGATCATTATCGTCTGATTGTGAAGTTTCTGCTTATCTGAGCTGTTGATCCTGAACTGAGAGACTGAAGAGTGTCATTGTTCTCTACAGGTTGAGTAATTGTGGTGTTACAGATGAAGGTTGTGCTGCTCTGACTTCAGCTCTGAGATCAAACCCCTCACACCTGAGACAACTGGATCTGACTCAAAATAATCTAAGAGACTCAGGAGTGAAGCTGCTCTCTGATCTGAAGGAGGATCTACATTATAAACTGGAGTGAGTAGTGATGATTAAAACTGTTCATATTTTAATTGAAAGTTAATTTTGTTTCTTCTTAGTTTACTTTCCTTGTGATGGTGAATTACACACTATAAACATGTTTAATACAATACAATTTTATTTATATAGCATGTTTGAAAACAACTGGTGTTGACCAAAGTGCTTTACAAAAGCCAAGAAAACAAACAATGAGATAGAAAACACATAAAACAGTAAAGCGAAAAAAATAAATAAAAGAGTAAGAGAAATAAGTTTAATAAGAGTTTGATTCATTATAATAGTTTATAGCAGTTTTCTTTTAATTTCAAACAATTCAATATTTTGCTTTTGTCATTGTCTTCTTATCTGTAAATTATGTATTTTGAAAGAATGTAAATTGCAATAGAAGATAATGGTAAATATTTATCTCTAGTTTCTTTATCATAAATAAAACTGAGCCAATGACATAGAAAGAGGACAGTCATACAGGATTATAGACAAGGGTCAAGGGTCATTATTCATGGTGATATAGGTGCCAAATCTTAATCTGAATGTTTAAAAACATCTTTAACAATTGTGTATCACAGTATTATATTATAATATCTCAGTTAATCATCTAAGTAGTTTATTTTAGTTGTTCTAAAGTTTATAATGCAATAATGTCACACACATTTGACTGTCTGTGTTTTACTTACAGGTTTTAGATGTTAGTCTGACCTTCTCTGGATCAGCTAATGGTGAATAAAGAGCCACTACAGACCAGAGTATGTGAGCGGAGTGGAGTGGGAACGGAGCGAGTAGTGGAGCGGTGTGATTTTGAATGGCGTGCAAAGTGGATTTTTTAAAAGTCGGGCCGTTGTGGTTTTCACTCGCTCCGAGAGCGCTCCACTACCACTCCATCACGAGTACAATTCATGCAAACGGCCCATTATAGAACTGCATTTTTAGGAAGAATTCACACATTAAACACATTTAGCTAGCATGATACAGATGGACTACTCAAATCAGAAAAAAATGTGAAGGTCCCCGATGGACATGGCCAGTGGCATGAGTTCCCAAGCCTACTGGATATGATCGGGTGAAAGCACATTTTAAACTGGTAACACTTATTCACACACGCCATCGCTCTTTCACTAAATCATTGCATTCAGACAAATGTAAATGCAAATGTCTGTATTTGATTTTGAATGAGCAGAAATCTGTAAGTAATGTAGCGGCCCATAGATAAAATAACTGATGAAAACGTAGTTATTTTCTTCTTTCCTGACAAAATGTGCACTGCAAAAAGCAGCAACGATATTTGACTTTTATAATAAGCTTAGCATGTCATAGGAAAAGTTTACACACTGTCCAATAAACCAAATTGAAACTATTCTCCTAGTATTGTTTTTTTTTTTTTTTTTTTTTTATATGGTTATATATTATGAGCAGAACTTTTGCGAGATTTCAAAGCATACTTATAAATACTTTAGTTGCAATTTCCTCCGGGAGCGAAGACTGGGCAGTGTTTCTGATATCAGTGAGCGAGGAGTGGAGCGGGAAGAGGTAAATGGTGAAACCGGAGTGGGGCTGGAGCGGAGTGATGCTTGGAGGGTGGAGATAGTTGCCGCTCCACTCCGCTCACATACTCTGCTACAGACACAATCAAATTCAACAGAATCAACAGACACAAACCCACAGTGATCATCACACACACATGTGTTTGTGTAACTTTACAGAATGATCCAATCCTTCATCCAAAGTCAAACAAGGAAACCTTCAACCAGATGGAACTGGATAAATATTCTGAATGTTCAGATCCAATCTGACCTCTGACCTGTAATGCCTGAATCATAATCATATACTGCTCGTTCGTTGGCCAGAGGAGAACTGAGTGACAGAGTCTGGTTTCTGCCAAGGTTTTCTTCTCCATTCTGTCACTGATGGAGTTTGAGTTGCTTCTGACTTGCTTAGTTGGAGACACTTAATACTCAACAATATTATTGATCTGCATTGACACCATTATATGAGAACTGAAATGAGCTGGACGATGACATTAGTGTTTTCTCCAGAGCAGCTGTATAAATAAATGAACTGAATTAATAACTTATTTACAACAGAAATGATTCAACACTGAACTTACTTAAACTGGACTATGACACTATTTTCTTCTAGATCTGCTGTACAGCTGAAACAAACTTTGTTTTTCTCAGCTTTTTGTTCAAAATGTTGCTATTTTTATGAAACCTACCCACATTCAAGTGCTGATAAAAAAATAAAAGCATGAAGCTAGAATAAAAGTTTTTTTTGTTGTTGATTCTGTTTAAAAGCAGAGGCTCTGTTCTTTCTTTTAATATGTTTCATATTCAGATATTCATACAATAAAATATACAGGGAGCCATGAATTTCATGACATTTGGGTGACGTTGGAGCTCAGACTCTGTCAGACTCTGCCAGGCGCTAACAGCTAGGGGTGAAAACGGCTAACGTGGTTTATCAAGTTAGTGGAATTACCTCCTGCATATTCTATTTGTGCGTGACATGAGCGCACACAGCGTGTGTCTTCTGCAGGTCATGCTTACCAGGTTGTTCATAAAAATCCGAAATGTGCCCAGATGTAGGCTTTTAAAGTAGTTGGAGCATTTTTAATTTCTCGCACTCGCGTCTCGCCTCCCTCTGCCATTGTATGCTACCGCGACAAAGCACGTATGCGACAAATTAAGTCAGAAAAGTGTCAGTACCGAATCGTCCTCGTCTGCATCAAGATGCATCGTAGAAACAATTAATTTCAACACCCCTAGTATAAACTATATTCTTGAGCTAGCATGAAAACTATATCCAGCGATTAAAAAAGATTTCTACACAAATGTGTGTATTTTCATTTGCAGATCTTTCCAGTAAAGAAGAGCAGAAAAGGGCTCAGCTAATATTTTCTCCAGGATCTGAGCAGCTTTGACACTAGATGATGAATCCATCACCATCTGAGAACGATATGGAGCTAAAACCTGCTGTGCCAAATCTAAATGAAAGCATGCGTGTATTTTGCACAGTTCTGATCTCAGACCTGAAGGCTGTTTAACAGTAATCTAGCTGCCATCTTTACCCATGAAGCTCTTTAGAGATCAGATGCTGGACTACAGTATTACTGCTTCATGTCCTCAAACACACTGGACTCATCATCATAACCACAAGATGGAAAATATTCACATTTATTTATACATTATACATTATACTCTTAAAGTACATCTAACATGCAGCACCTTTTTTTATAATTAATCGCGTAAACAATAAAAGTATTAATTAAAAGTTCATAAGGACTGATCCCTTATATCACCATCTTTATCTGCCGGCAAATCACTACAGTAAGAACTACAGTAAGAACGAAAATAGCAACTCAATTTGCTGATATTAAACAATGTCTTGGTATTTTGTAATTTAAATGTTATTATTAATAACATTTAAGTTTTATTTGTTCATTAATTAAAATACATTATCTTAAACTCATAATGCCTTCATCACTCTAATATTCATCAGTCTCCATTTGGTCCATGTAGTTTTGTGTCCATTCCTTTCTAATGTTTTTAACCATAATTGGGGAAAAAAAGAATGATTGTATTTTAAATGTCATGTTGAATAAGAAGAACTGTACACAGAAAATGCTGCACACAAAATAAAATGTTGCTTTCCTAGTTTTTGTTTGACATTTTGCACTTTTATGAAACATTTAAAAATGCACAAGTTTATTTGTAAACATACCATAATATATGTAAACCGAATTATAAATAATACACTGGATTCATCATCATAACCACAAGATTTAATGCAAGGATGTTCTGTTGAACTGTTTTTAATCAAAGGTTAAAGAGTTTTTGCTTACAGTTTTTCTCAGTTGCTTAAACACTATAACCAGGCTTTTGAACAAAAATTTCAAAACCATAATGCCATTTATCTAAAAGCACACCCGTTTCACTAAACTATAAACACTATTCCCTGTTTTGACACATGAGTCAAATTTGTTGAACTGTCACTGCAAAACTCTACACACAAATCCCTTCATTTCTCATTGCCTACACTATGTTGTCATGTATAAAGCACTAGCATTCAATATTGTTCACTATAGTCAGCACAGCTCCAGCTCAGTTAGCACACAATTACCGAAGTGAAAACACTAGGAGTCAAAATTTAACACACATCAATCAGATCCTTCAGTAGATAGATAAAAGGGCCCAAATCAGTTTATTGAGTTTTGGAACAATGGATCCAGTAAGACATGAAGGAAGAGATCGAGGAGGGATAAGGAGGAGGAGGAGGAAGGGCAAGAAGACAAGCAGTCTCAGATGAAATTCAAGCCACTCTAGTTGCCCATGTCTTTATCAATGGTATGACTATGAGGGAGGCTGGGCTACAAGTAAGGCCAAATTTGAGTCGCTTCACCGTCGCCTCGAGAACCTTCAGGGAGGAGTGTTGATAAACAAAATTCTATCACTGAATACAATAAAAGACAAACATTTCCAATAGTCTTTAATGAGGTGTATTTTCTTGAAAGAAAAGGCCAGCAGTCGTACAGTCACACAGAGCGGCTGCAGAGTGTGACAGTGAAGGGAGGGCTTCCTTTCTCCTTTATAGTCTTGACTCCCAGAATGTTATCTTTCTAGGCCAATGATGGTATTCCAACCATATGTGGAACTTTCTTAGACGTGTTCATCATATTGTATCCTTGAGTGGAGGCCCTCCTGTCACGACCAACACTCTTTACCATTCCAATACAATTCCATATTAGAATAAGGTTTGTGTGTGCTCTTCTACTGTCATATGATGGTCACACACATCTTACTGTAAGTACAGTAAATTACAGTTTTTCTCGATTGTTTACACACATTTTCTGAAAGCATGCCTCATATTCTCAGAACTTTACACACAAAACCAAAAAAACACACACAATGGGCAAAACCCCTCAATTCTCCTGCAAAATGAAACTTTACATTCAAAACAATGTTATTTCTTCTCAAAATGGTATTTTGTTTTCAAATGACACACACAAACCATCATATGAATAGACATTTATAAGAACCAGTTGAACACTGATGTGCTCAATGTAAAACACTATGATGAATGGAAAACACTTCTTCTTCATTCATCATAATGACTTAGGCCTTTTTTTTGTTCAGTGTTACACTTTCTACAGACAGTACATACATAAGTGTGTTGTAAAATATTTGAGAATATTGTTTTTATACTCAGAACACACAAATACACGCTAACAAATATATTTTATTTTTCCCACAAAAACAATGTACACAGTGTACATCCCAACCAACACAAAGTTGTACATACAGTGGTCTACATACAAAACAACAGAAGAATTGACTGTATACAGTTACAGTAAAAAAAAAAAAAATCCAATGTTGGCATCCATTGCTCATTGAAGAGCTCACCTGTTGCTCTTTTATGCTAAAGCTCTGATTGCTAATTGTAAAACTGTGTGACGGGTGTTTGCCCATGTGATGAGTCAGTGTGCATATCTGAATGGCTGTGTGTTCCTTGTGAAAACAAGAGATTTTCTGCATGAAAATTGTGCCAAAAGCAGAGAATTGTGTGTAGTGTTTTGAAAAAAGTGTGTTTTAGAACTGCAATTTGAGTGTAAAGCAGGAATTGTGCTTGTAGTTTAGCAGAATTGGTTCAGGCGGTTGGTGAATGAGTTACATGTTGTGGTCATTGTGTCTCAAGTACCAGAAAATGTGTGTAAACAATCGAGAAAAACTGTAAAAAAAAATTAGAGGAGAGAGTAAAAAAAAAAATACAGTATATATATTTTGTGTGTGTGTGTGTTGTACAGTGTAGTGCATGAATGAATAAAAATGTGCCAATGTATCCACTGGTTGTGTCTTTTGTGTTCATCATGTGAAAAGATTTGTGAGGGGGGGAACCACAAGCAACATAACTTACCAGTTTTGGAAATGTTGTTTTGAATTTATTGCACCAGTGTGTTAGACTATGTTGTAGTGTATGTGATTTTGAGGGCTTGTGTGTCCTGTCTGAGGGCAAAGTTTGGTTTTTCAGCAAGAGTGAATGGTTTTGAGTGTAGAGCTTCATTTTGACCTGAAAACAGGATGTTTGGGGAATTGGGTGAGACGTTATGGATTTGTGTTTACAGTTTTGAGAATACGAGGCATAGTTTCAAGAAATGTGTTTAAGCAATCAAGAAAAACTGTAATATACATGAATATAGAGAAAGATGAATGACAGAATGTCAGCAAAAGGGAGAACATTAAATAAGTTAAAATAAACAGGTAAAATAAACAGTTAAAAGTTAAAACAAATTTTGAAAACAAAAGCTAAAAAATTTTGTTTGTGTTTTGTCCATCAGTCTTCCAAATGCTGTTAAATTGTTCTTCCTTTGTGCATCTGTATATATGTATATATGTAGGATACTAGTGGCAAACAAAATAATGGACACAAAGAACCATAGTATTCAAAATTAAAATTAAAGAAATTAAAGAATCTCTGTATATTTATAAATATTAGTATTAACATTTTGCTTGAAACGAGTAAATACTATAATATCTGGATCCAAATAATTAATATTCATAAGTTGAAAAATCTCATCAAGTCTGTTTATGAACTGGATTTGCTGGTTTTCCTCTTCGAACTGGTTTGGCAACTTTTGCCTCCAGAAGTAAAAGTATTTTCAGAGTTTTACCGTGTGCCATTTTACAGCAGGACGTAATAAGATTCTTTACCTCAGAAAAGCCGAGCATCAAAGTGTTTAATATTAATATTTTTAGTTTCCTCTACAGAAAGTTACGTTGTGGGGAAACAGTTGATGAGAAACTATGAACATGTCGGGAACCAGTAACCCAACCGTTCAATCCAGGTGAGTGAACATTAGTCAGGTGAACTGCTTTACTTCCTCATTAACTTCACAAACCAGGACATACTTTCTTGAAGAATTTAAAAACTTAAACATGAAGAACTTCAAGAAACATGAATTTCTTTATAGTATCAATGTTTTGGGTGGGGTTGGAGATATAGGTGAATAATTAAAAAAATTACAATAATTATTAGTACAGATTGGTGAATCATCCCAACTTTCTACAAGCCACAACTAAAAAATAATGTAACTGACAAATGGTGTGTAGTTTACATATTTTGTATTGTATTACTAAAAAATTATAGGTACGGGTAGATGAGTGAGGTTGTAAGGTTTTACTTTAGGTAATGTTACCTGATTGATTCATTTGCCTCACTGTTTTCCCTCTTACCTGCCTTGTTTGCCATCCTATTTATTCTACTTTTGTTTGCAGTCCTGTGCTGGTTTGTATGATTGTATGATTCTAGTCGTGTGCCTTGCCTGGTCCTTTCCTGACAGTCCTGACAGACCCATTTCTTTCTGCAATTGAGTCGCTTCATCCCTCAACCCCGACAAATATTTGAGGCTTCAGTGGAAGAGCATTAAACTCTAGTGTTACAAACTTCCCAGTCTGTTCAGCAGAGATATTTCTGTTTTAAACACACAGATGTTGATTCAGATGATACCTGTTCTGAACATTCATTAACATGATTGGAAATCACATTAAACCAGGAGTGAAATGTTGATAATTACTGATCAGTAATCGGATTTGTTTGGTCTCCATAAACACATTGAAGAAAATGTCAAATGAAATGTATTGTATTTGAGTGTGTGTGAATGAGTGTTTCTGATCTCTTACTCGAGCAGCTCCATGAAGACTGAATGAATCATGGACGACACATTCAGACATGGAGATTCTCCTCCAGGATTCAGGTACTTCAATCTTCATATGATCTTAATGTTACAGAAGACTCATTTTCTGCACATAACAGGGTGTTGTGTGTGTTTGCCAGGGTTGGTATAGTGATCTGTTGTCTCTATCATATTCTGGTGCCGGGATATTCAGTAGTTGGAGACACTCAGGGTCATTAAACACTGTCCAAAGACACACAGATACAGTAGACAGCTAGATGATATATGACATTATCCTTGGACAGTCTCATCACTCTTCAACATACTATCTTAATAGACAACCTTCTTATGTGGAATTTATTTTCATATTTCAACCAAATTGATTCTTGTCTCTATTATCTATTCTTTTAAAGTCAATTTAAGGGTGACAGGTCAATCTCACCAGAGCCAAGCTGTGTGTCCATGAAGAGTGACGTGTCTATGACGGAGCCAATACAGTTGAAGGGAAAACACACATCAACGGATCTGAGGTACAACATTTTTGTTTAGACAGACAGAGAGACCACAGACACACACAAATAATGCATGTATGGCAAAATTATGCAAATATCCACTTGTTATAAAAATACAGAAATGGGTGATGATATTGTGTAAGCATGTATAACTCAATGACTCACACTATTATAAAGTGCTGCAATAGCAGGAGTCGAGCACAGGATCAGGTCTCCTCTCACAGCTGATCCAGAGCTTCAGTCCTGATGTTTCACTAACATCTACTGACCCACAAAACACTGATAATCTGGACCAGAACAATACTGACAAACTCAACCAAAGCAGATTCGACCAAACTAAACACAACTACATCACTTATTGTGAAACAAACACAACAACAGATTAAAAAACAGTGGTAAAAGAAAGGTGGATGGATTGATTCTCTATGTGAGGTTTATCCACATGTACTGTAATATAATCTAAGAATTCTTATCTCTGTTCTTTTGTCTCTATTCTATTGAAGTCAAAACCAGAGGGAGAAATCAATCTCACCGGAGCCCAGCTGTGTGTCCATGAAGAGTGACCAGTCTTTGGGAGAGCCAATGAGATTTGTGAGAAAACACACATCAACTGATCTGAGGTATGATTTCATAGATAGATAGATCTTCTTGAGGTACATGCATGCAACTTTGGAATAAGAATTTGTTTTTGGCTCTCAGACAGGTTTGTTCTATGCATTTATTTTAATAGAGGAAAACAAGATACATTTATTGAATTGAACCACATAGGCCCTCAAAAATTAAGAAAAAAACTGCTTTGTATTAACCCTTGTTCACAAAGCAGTCTGGTGTAATATGATTAGCGCAGACATTAATGATTTTAGGTAACTTGAGCGGCAGATTCCCATCAAAAACAAAATGAAACCACTGCGTCTTCAGTGGCTCAGTTGCTGGGAGTAAATGAAGAGTCTGATGCTCACTCTTACATCCAACAACAACACACCTGGCTTTCTTAGTAGGGAACTGGGGCATTTTCCTCATCACTACAGCTGCTCCAGCATGTAGAAAACTGTGTTCAGGTCACTGAGGGCGGGTCTATCAGCATTAGTGGGCGGGGCCTAGGCATTTTGTGACATCACAAAAAGTAGCATCTGCAAATGGCCTTTTCTGAGGCACAGATTATGATTTATGGAGATTCAAAAAAGAGGAGTGGGTGGATTTTTACCAATATAGGGTGGTTGTGTACACAGGGGCAGATATAGGTAAAACATAGTAACTTAAAAAAAAAAAGCTAGCAGGGAAAGAGTTGAAAGACAACGTGCACACTTTGGAAAAATACTTTTTTTTTTGGCTCTTAGACAGGTTTGTTCTATGCATTTATTTTAATAGTCCCATTTTTAAACTGTCACCGTTTGGCATATAATGCAACAAACATAAGCGTAATTTGCGAGTTGGACATTGTCTTTGCCAGGGTCGATATTGTCCCCACCACTTTTTGAAGCATCTCGCATCACGGATGTACCTAATACAAACATCTCCAGTTGACTAGCAAGAGTATTCATTTCATTAGTTTGTGTTAATTTCATTCTGGTGCTGGAATGTGGAGTTTTTGAACTCATGCTGAGTGTGTGTTGCTGCTGTTATCAGTGTCAGAACGATCTCTTGTGTCTTCACACAGACATAAGATGAACACTTCAATTAAATGATTAAAACATTAAATACAGACAGGGCCATTTCTGACCATTTTATTAATTCCCTCTTACAACTTAAACATTCAACTTAAATGTTTCTGATCATCGTCTTTCTACTAACATCGTCTTTATAATAAATAAAAAATATTTATTTTTTATACTAATATTCAGCTGCAAAATATACTTGTGCTAAAATACATTAATATGTTAAAGTGTTAACAGGAGCATTGAGGTCCTCATTGGCACCGCTATATCTGGCTCTATATGAACACTATATTAATTATTTTCTCTGTTTTCTCGGCATTGGAAAAACAGTCTCTGTGCAGAAGTTCATTGTCTTTCTTCATGTCTTTTTCCCAGAAACTAAAGAAATGGAAATATCCAGTGATGAATATAAAGTGTTGTTCATCTTTGATGGTCTGGATGAGTCTCGTCTGCCTCTGAACTTTAAGAGTGAAGTGAAACTGTGTAATATATCTGAATCAGCCTCAGTGGACGAGCTGCTGATGAACCTCATTGAGGGGAATCTGCTTCCCTCTGCTCTCATCTGGATCACCTCCAGACCAGCAGCAGCAGCAGATCTCGTCCCCTCTGAGTGTGTCCATCGAGTGACAGAGGTACGAGGCTTCAATGAGCCACAGAAGGAGGAATACTTCAGGAAGAGAATCAGTGATCAGAGTCTGGCCAATACAATCATCACACACCTGAAGTCCTCGAGGAGCCTCCACATCATGTGCCACATCCCAGTGTTCTGCTGGATCTCAGCCACTGTTCTAGAGAAGATGTTGAGTGAAGCAGAGAGAGGAGAGATTCCCAAGACTCTCACTCAGATGTACACACACTTCCTGATCATTCAGACCAACATCAAACATGAGAAGGACTATGAGAAGAGAGTGAAAGATGAAGACATGATTCTCAAACTGGGGAAACTGGCTTTCCAGCAGCTTGTGAAAGGCAACCTGATCTTCTATGAGGAAGACCTGAGAGAGTGTGGCATTGATGTGACAGAAGCTTCAGTGTACTCAGGATTGGGCACTCAGATCTTCAGAGAGGAGTTGGGCTTGTATCAGGGGAAAGTCTTTTGCTTTGTTCATCTGAGCATCCAGGAACATCTAGCAGCTCTATATGCACACATTCACTTTACAAATAAGAACAGAAATGTGTTTGACAAAACCAAACAAAGTTTCTTTTTTAAAATCTTAAATCAGATGAAATACCATTCATTATCTGAGCTGCATCAGAGAGCTGTGGATGAGGCTTTACAGAGTAAGAATGGACATCTGGACCTTTTCCTGCGTTTCCTTCTGGGTCTCTCATTGAAGTCTAATCAGACTCTCTTACGAGAACTACTGACACAGACTGGAAGCTGCTCCTACAACAAAGAGAGAACAGTTCAGATCATCAAACAGAAGATCAGGGAGAATCGCTCTCCAGAGAGATCCATCAATCTGCTCCACTGTCTGAATGAACTGGGTGATGATTCTCTGATGCAGGAGATCCAAGATTATCTGAAATCTGGAGGAATAGGAGAAACAAAACTCTCCCCTTCACAGTGGTCAGCTCTGGTTTATGTGTTGCTGACATCAGAGCAGAAGATGGATGTTTTTGATCTAGATCAGTTTATTGGAGCACAAAATACAGCAGATGAAGTTCTTCAGAAGCTGCTGCCTGTTGTTAAAGAATCCAGATCACTTCAGTAAGTCACTCTGACAACAATCATTACACTGATAAAACTTGATCATATTTATGATTTTAGCATTTTAGCATGTGTTTTCTAACCAAAACAATACTGTAATAGGAGAAACTCATATATATCATTGTGCAAAACAGGAATGATACATGCGTCGGTGTACAAAGTCAATTACGTTGGGTGCAAGATAGGGCCCTCTATGTGAGGTTTATCCACATGTACTGTAATATAATCTAATAATTCTTATCTCTGTTCTTTTATCTCTATTCTATTGAAGTCAAAACCAGAGGGAGAAATCAATCTCACCGGAGCCCAGCTGTGTGTCCATGAAGAGTGACTGGTCTATGACGGAGCCGGTGCAGATCGAGGGAAAACACGCATCAACTGATCTGAGGTACATTTTTATTTAAACAGACAGAGAGACCACAGACACACACAAATAATGCATGTATGGCAAAACTTGTCAGATATCCACTTATTATCAAAATACAAAAATGGGTGATGATATTGTGTAATCATGTACTGATACTCATAACTCAGTGACTCCACTCACGCTATTATAAAGCGCTGCAATAGCAGGAGTCGAGCACAGGATCAGGTCTCCTTTTACAGCTGATCCAGAGCTTCAGTCGAAGTAGGGATCCGGAGGGCAGAGGCTGAGCTGAAATGACCTGCAGTGAAGCGTAGGAGTCAGGGCATCAGGTCAAGGTGGAGTGGAACGATGGATGGTGAAGCCGCCTTGCACACCTGGTCAGACACGTGTTTCTCAGGCTCCGTGGCAATGTTTAGCTTGGTCGCTCATAATGGCGCTGGCTCAAATGATGCGGCAGAGTCTCTTACGTTGCCTGCGCTGGGCTCTTGCTGCTGACCCACTCCACAAAATCCTAAAAAATCACCCCCGAGGTCATTTCACGGACAACTGCTCCTTAGTAGGGGTGTTTAGGCCGGCAAACGGGTATGTGCATAGGCCGTCATCGGAGAAGTTTGATAGATTTGCGAGAAAAATATAGTCCTCTAAATGTCTTTCAAGGGAGCGATTTCCCTGTTCAAGGCACAATAACACTTGTTATGAAAAATAGCAACCTATACAATTAGAAACGTCTCGGTTATGTATGGTAACTGACATTCCCTGAAGGAGGGAGACATACATTGGAGGAGACAGACAGAAATGGGATCTTCGCAGAGAGACCAATCTACTTTGAGAGAAACTAAACGAGCCAATGCTTTCCTGTGGAAAGGAACACAGCGGAAGCCACATCCTGCCCTGAGGGAGGTAACGTGTGGAGCATAGACATATAGTCTAGCCAAGAAGGGTAGTACAACATATTGAAGTCTCTGGGGTGGTTCCAGCCTTATCCTAGAGGGGAAGCGCACTGACATAAACGGCTGAGAGAAAGACACTGGCTAGCCGACAGGGAAGTACCGTGGAAGAATACACGTATGGGGTCGCCACAGGGACAACTATATATAAACACCCAGCCTAGCACAGGTTCCTCAATGCATACGAGTGTTAGGCCTGGCATCAGACGCTACGCAATGTCTGACTGCCGTAGGGGGTGACGGAGCAACTCAACAGGGTTTCTTGGGAACATACTGGAGCAATAAGACTTACGTATCTGGCCAATCAGGCGAGAATGGCATAGCAAGCCGACACTGAGCGGGTTCCCCGTGCTACTGGCCACTTGGGGCGAGTATACGGGAGCATACCGGCTCTACACGAAGGCTATAGAATATAGCAAACGTGTTGGGTGTCACCCAGCCCACAGTTCTACATATATCTGTCAGCGAGGCGCCTTGAGCCAGCGCCCAGGAGGAAGCAACATTTCTAGTTGAGTGTGCTCGCAACCCGAACAGGCAAGGTACATCTTGGGATTGATACGCCAAGACGATAGCATCCAATATCCAGTGGGTGCCATAACGTGCCATAGGGTGCCCCCTGTCTGAGAAAGCAGGTCCTTCAGCCATCCTTCGGCCAGGGAGGGGCTGTCGCGAGAAGTACTAGTTCTGGGAACCAGGTCCAGGTGGGCCAATAGGGCGCAACTAGCAGGACCTGCTCCTCGTCCTCCATGACTTTGCACAGGGTCTGTGCAAGAAGGCTCACTGGGGGAAACCTTCAATTTGTGAGGCCCCGAAGTGCCTGCAAATCAGCTGGACCACCTGGGGATGGAGTCGCCATTCTCCTGGAAGCGTAAACTGTCGTGACAGCTCTTCAGCTGCACGATTGAGCAAGTCTGGGATGTGAATGGCACAAAGTGACCTCAGATACTTCTGATTTCATAGGAGGAGATGGCGGGCGAATTGCAACATGCGACAGGAGTGTAGACCACCATGTCGGTTGATGTACGCAATGATCGCAGAGCTGTACGTACATACCAGTACATGCATGCCACGAAGCGGCACCTTGAAGCGACTCAGTAAAAAATTTACTGCTAGCGACTTCCGGTGTAGGAAATGACGGAGTGAGTCGCGTTTCTGCCCTGCTCCCATCCTCTACGTTTATAACTTTTATTACAGTCCAACTAAAGTGTTAAAAACGATCCCCAACATTTAAATATATTTGACAGTGCATCGCCGCTTTGAGAGAATGACCAGTAGAAAAAAGGGGACCAGAAAGGAGAGAACGACCCTCCGAACACCGTGCTACCCGCGCTAGCAGATATGCTAGCTAAACACGAGGTTTCTCTTATGACTAAGTTCCAGGCGGAATTCAACACTGCGTTCTCCAAACTCGAGGAGCGGGTTGATAAATTCCAGAATACCTTACTCGACCACCAACAGCGTCTCTCGTCTTTGGAGACATTTGCAGATTCCACGAGCCAAGACATGAAGGCCATGGAAGCAGAGCTGGCCGCAATATCTGAAGCGAACGCTAAGCTACAGACTAAGCTTGTTGACCTGGAAGGCCGCTCTAGAAGAAACAACATAAGGATAGTGGGCCTTCCAGAGAACATTGAAGGTGCCCACCCCACGGCTTTTTTCTCTCAGGTTTTGGTGGAGATTCTCGGCGATCAAATATTGAACTCTACCCCTGAACTCGACCGAGCCCACCACACCCTAGCTCCAAAGCCGGGGCCTGGCGGCAAGGCCGGCCTGTTATCATTCGCTTCCTTAAGTTTCAAGAGCAGGAGTTGGTTGTGCGTGAAGCTCGACGTTTACGGGGCAAATTAAACTACAGGGGCTCTCAGATCCACATCTTCGAGGATTACTCGCCTGAAGTGGCAGAACAACGCTCTGAATACCGGGCCGTGATGAAACAGCTATACGACCTGGGCCTTAAACCAACTCTCCTTTTCCCTGCCAGGCTGTTCATCAGGCCCGAAACCGGGCCGCGACGCCACCTCCCCTCCCCGAAAGCTGCTCAGGACTTCATCGCTTCTCAACGTCAAAGCAGCGCGGGACCCACGGAGGACGGGTAACGTAACTCGCTTAGCTTTGTGACGGTGGAGCTAGACCTGCACGACTGGTGGTTTACTGCCAACTTCACTCCCTTTCCAAGGGCTACTGTAAATTGAGGTCCCTCGGATGTGGTCCACTTTTAACTACTGGATGGCTAAGACACGACAACCCACTTGGTTTATCGTTTGTTGAGCTGGTAAGACTGCTCCAGGACTTATAGCCATAAGCAGCTAATGTTACCAGTTATGCTTATGCGACTATAGCGATGTGGGTGTGGATATGTAACTTTACATGTGCGTGCGCGCGACCGTGCGTGTATGGTGGTGTGAGTATACACGCGCTACATGCTTTTGCAACATATTACTATGTATGTGTGTGTGTATGCATATGTGTGTATGTATATATGTATATACATGTAATTTTTTCTTAATCTAGAGCTCCTTTCTTTATTTTCTTTTATTCACCTATTTATTTATTTTCTTCCTTTGGCAATGTTTGTGTTCGATTTTATGGTATTTGTGTTCGATTTTATTTTGATGTTAGTATTTTTGTTAGGCTGCGATGATCTGTAACTATATGTGCGCGCGCGCGACCGTGGTGATGAGTATGCACGTGCCACATCCTTTTGCAGCCTATTTTATTTACTTTTATTTACCTATTTATTTATTTTCTTTCACGGTCAATGTTTGAGTTCGATTTTATGGTTTACGTTAGCATTTTTGTTAAGCCGTGTTTGCGGACTATGGAGAAAGATGCTGTCTGAATGCCGAGTTTCGGTTTGTTTTGGTAATGTTCTGACACTGGACTATTTTGCTGTTCACGGGAGTTGGGGACACTAGGAATTCACGCGGAAGTGTATGAGACACACCGCTGTGCAATGGACACTGAAAATATTGCTTGTTATTGGGGTTTTCCAGGCCAGAGGTTTGTGTGTGTGTGTTTGTGTGTGTGTATGTGGTTGTCATCCGGTGTGCTCCCCCCCCCCCCCTTTTTTTTTTTTTTTCTCTTTTTTCTTTCTCTCTTTCTCTCCTTCTTCACCCCCAATCCCTGCTTCGCCTACTCAAGGAATATCAATAAGGTATGTCAAGCATGAACAATATAATTAGATTTATCTCATGGAATGTGCGGGGGGTGGGTGGCCCCACTAAGAGTGATAAGATAATGACCCACTTACAACAACTCAAAGGTGATGTGTTTTTTATTCAGGAGACCCACCTGCGCAACAGGGAGGTGACACGACTAAAAAGGGGTTGGGTTGACCATGTTTTTCATTCCAGATTTAACGAAAGGGCCAGAGGCACCGCCATTATGATTCGTAAAAACGTCATGTTTGAACCAGGTAAAGTGGTATCAGACCTCAACGGTCGCTTTGTTATCGTCACTGGCAAATTACAAAATACACCCGTCATCTTGGCCAGCGTCTATGGTCCTAACTGGGATGACTGTTCATTCATATCCAAACTATTCACGTCGCTACCAAACATTGATAATCATCATATAATTATAGGCGGGGATTTTAATCTGGTTCAAGACCCCATACTAGACAGATCGTCAAACAAACCGCACTCTGTAAGCAAATCTGCCAAAACTTTACACGACTTCGCCAAACGACTGGGCCTCTCCGACCCATGGAGGCACACTTCTCCCACGACCAAGACATTCTCTTTCTTTTCTCATGTGCACCACACCTACACACGCATAGATTTCTTCCTTCTAGACGACAGACTGCTCTCCATGATTAAATCCAGTGACTACCACAGTATCGCAATATCGGACCATGCTCCTACCTCCCTTGACTTACACTTACGTGCTCACTTCAGCCCCTTCAGACAGTGGAGGTTTAACTCTTCTTTATTAGCGGAAGATTCCTATAAGCAATTTATACACTCCCAGATCACTCTTTTTTTTGAGCTGAATGACTTGCCAGACACAAACAGAGGTGTAATTTGGGAGGCTTCGAAGGCTTATATTCGAGGACAGCTTATCTCCTTTGTGTCTAACTCAAAACGAGTTGAAGCGTCACAAACGTTAGACCTGTTACAGAAAATTAAGAGCATTGATGACGAATATGCGGTTAACCCGGACCCTATCCTTTACAGAGAGCGTCTTAGACTTCAGACAGACTTTGATCTCCTATCTGATAACAAAGCCAGGCTCCGTTTGCTCAAATCTAGACAGCGTTTTTTTGAGTCGAGACGCCTAACGATTTGACTTTCCCCCAAATAGACGCAGAATCAGTGGAAGTCCTAGGTGCCCTTATAACCACTGCTGAGGTTCAGGGAGCCATTAATTCCCTACAGAGCGGTAAATCCCCAGGGCAGGATGGCTTCACTGTAGAGTATTACAAAACTTTTTCCGCTTTTCTCGCACCAGCCCTAAAAGATATGTACAACGAGGCTTTTCATCAGCGTCACCTTCCGGATACCCTATCTAAAGCCACCATCTCCCTAATCCTTAAGAAAGGGAAAGACCCCCTGCTCTGTGGCAGCTACAGGCCAATCTCGCTTCTCAACGTAGATCTCAAAATTCTCGCAAAGATTCTTGCACTCCGTCTTCAACGGTTAATGCCCTCCATTATCTCACCAGATCAGACAGGGTTTATGCCGGGCCGACAGTCTTTCCATAACACTAGACGGCTACTCGACATCATTCACTCATCAAATAATGATATCCCAGAAATTGTGGTGTCCCTCGATGCCGAAAAGGCATTCGACAGGGTCAAGTGGGGATACCTGTATGAGGCAATGGATAGGTTCGGTCTGGGTGAGAATTTTATCTTATGGGTCAGATTATTATACTCATCCCCGACGGCATCTGTTCAAACTAATGACGTGTTATCCCCTCCTTTCCCACTTCGGAGAGGCACCAGACAGGGCTGTCCCCTGTCTCCACTTCTATTCGCCATAGCAATAGAACCTCTGGCCATCTGGCTCCGTGCGGAGGAAGGCTTCAAGGGCATCACACGATTTGGCATAACTCATAAAGTTTCACTATATGCCGATGACTTGCTCCTGTATATCTCTAACCCTGTCACCTCACTCCCTGTCATTTTGAATGTTTTGGAACGGTTCGGTACGTACTCCGGATATAAGCTCAACTACCAGAAAAGTGAGCTTTTGGCGATAAATTCTCTGGCTAAGCAGCTCCCACGCTCGTTAGCGGCATTTAAGTGGAGTAACGACGGATTTATCTACTTGGGGGTTCATATTACAACGACCGTGTCTGAATTGTTCCGCAAAAATTTCGTACCTCTGGTCGCAAAAACTGTAAGTGATTTCGACCGATGGGCGGTCCTACCACTCTCCCTCGTAGGCCGGGCAAATTTGATCAAGATGGTTATCCTCCCCAAATTCCTTTATCTGTTCCAGCACATCCCTGTACTCATCTCCAAATCTTTTTTTGACAAACTGGATACAGTGATATCTAAATTTCTGTGGGGCGGCAAACCTGCCAGGATCCGCAAAACGATCTTACAGTCCCCTAAGCCCGAGGGGGGCTTGGCCCTCCCTAACTTTAGACGATATTATTGGGCAGCTAACATGCAAAAACTTTTATACTGGATGAGTGGGGACCCCTCACCTCCTGCCTGGGTACATTTGGAGCGATCAAGCGCACGCTTCCCGTTGCGGTCGGTCCTATGCTCCCAACTCCCTTTGCCTTCAGGACCCGATTGTATCCCTCTCACTCAAGATCTGGAGTCAGATTAGGAAGTGTTTAGGTTTACAGGGTCCCTCCATCCTGACACCACTGCTCCAAAATCATGTCTTTACCCCCTCAAGATCAGATTTGGCATTCAGAGCCTGGCATAGTAATGGTATCACTAGTGTTAGGGACCTATACAAGGATGGCATATTTGCATCCTTCACAGAGCTCTCATCTCTTCACAACTTGCCAAAATCACATCTCTTCCGCTTTTTTCAGATTAGAGATTTTGTTAAGAAAACATTTCCCCACTTTCCAAACCGCCCCCCCGAAACCCTGACTGACTCCCTTTTGGCGACAGACCCCAATAGTAGAAAATGCATTTCTGTATTGTACCAGTCACTAGGATCGACCTCTGCAAACCCTGGTGCCCTTTCAAAAGCCGCGTGGGAGGGCGACTTGAACATGGCTATTACGGACGAACAGTGGGGCCACGCTCAGGTTATGGTTCATTCTTCTTCCATATGCGCCCGTCATGGTCTAATCCAGTGTAAGATCCTCCATAGAGTTCATTACACAAATGCAAAATTGTCCAAAATATACCCTAATGTCCGAGACGCCTGTAACAGGTGTAACCAGTCCCCTGCCAATCATACGCATATGTTCTGGTCCTGCCCTATACTGACAACTTTTTGGACTAACTTTTTTGACACCTTGAGTAGAGCCTACGAACACACTATCCCTCCCAGCCCTTTGTCAGCCATTTTTGGTATTTCCCCAGACACTGACCTCCCTGTTGCACTGGAGCGAGCCCTGGCATTTACATCGTTGCTAGCCCGAAGGCTGATTCTGCTCAACTGGAAGCTTCCCCGCCCCCCCACACATGATCGTTGGATTATAGAAGTGCTTGACAATCTGAGGTTGGAAAAGCTCAGATCCTCTTTGAAAGGCGCTACCTCAGCATTTCTGGGCACGTGGAGCCCTTTCCTGGGGCTGGTTAATTCCCTCAACCTGTCCCCTGATTTGGAGGTTTGAATCCCTACTGTGTTTTTTTAATTTATTTATTTATTAATTTTTTATTAATTTTTTTTATTTTTATTATTATTATTTTATTTTTTTATTTTTGTGTGTGTCTGTACTGATGAATGTCTGTTGGTATGCATGGATCTGTGTGTTTGTCTTCGTTTATGGGCCTGTGTTGGGTTAGTTCACGGGTTGGGTGGGGAGGGGATCGGGTCCAGGTGACACTTCGGTCCCATTTTGTAACGTTTATTGTTAACTATACATCTGTCACCTGGTGTTGGGAAAAAATGTAAAATCTACTCCATAAATAAAGTTGAAAAAAAAATATAAAAAAATGTACTGCTAGCAACTCAAAGCAGTTGACATGCCAATGCAGTTGGGACCCCGTCCACAGACCCGAAGCTACGTGTACCTGTACGTGGCCTCCCAGCCGGTGGCAGAAGCATCTGTGAAGACCACAGCATGCCTGGACACTTGTTCTAGGGGAACCTGCCCGTAGAAACGAAGGGTCTGACAACAGGCTTCAGTCGGGCCGCTGTTCTGCATTTGAACGTGTTCAACACTGACTGGATGCACTCCTCTGTGAGGCGAGATAGGGGAGTTAAGGAACCGATTTTTGTCGGCCTCCTGCATATCTGCCAGGTTCAGCCAGAGATGGCATTCCTGGACCACCATGGTGGACATTACTCGACCCAGGCAGCGTGCAGTGACTTTTGTCACTCTTAAGGTGAGTTTGGTCGGTGTGCGGAGTTCCTACATTCAGCCTGGGTCAAGACCACCCTTGTGCATCTCCATGAGTGCTTTGACCTGGTAGACCTGCAGGAGCGCCATGGCATACAGGGCAGAGGCAGCTTCCCCACAGGCTCTGTAAGCCTTGCCTGCGAGAGCAGAAGAGAAGTTGCAGGCCCAAGAGGGGAGACGCGGATTAAGTGTTAGCGGTCTTAGGATACAGCTGCTCCACTGGGAGGATATCCAAGTACCCCTTAGCTGCGCCTCCGTCGAAGGTGGTGAGGGGGGAAGAGGCAACAGGCCGGTTTCGGGCATTTATGGTTGCCATATGGAAACCAATCGTCCAACCGCGAGGAGATGGACTCTGCGGGGAAGCCAACACTGTAACCCTCAGATCACCAATGCTATTAGCTGAAGTAGCCCTCATCTGATGGCCACCAAAAGCTGCCTCAGCATGCTGAATGCCCAAACATGCGAGACAACGATCGTGACCGTTAACCGGAGCCAAATAGTCACCACATCCAGAAACACACGGGCGGAATGTCATCTTGAAAAAGACACACTCTCACACCCGTGTTTGCTCTTTTAGAAAGATTTACTTCTCTTAGTGCTGAAGTGCACAGGGGGATGTCCGCGGCCAACATCAGGAATTATAGTATTATACTGATCACTGCTGCAGCGCGCCATGTACACCAACACTGCAAGAGAAAAACACTTTCAAAGAGCTCTCAAACAGATTAAGTTGAAGTTATAATGTAGAGCAGAACCATCCACAAGCTCGGCTCTGAAGCAAAATGCAATGATGCGTTGCACCTGTTGCTCATTATATTCCCACGCTGCGTGATAGAAGCAGCTGGCGCATTTATTGCATTTCAATGTGCATTGGCTTGTTTAGTTTCTCTCGAAGTAGATTAGTCTCTCTGTGAAGATCCCATTTCTGTCAGTCTCCTCCGATGTGCATTGCAGTGACCGACTGAAAGGGAACTATAGCCACATGTTCCCTACAACATGCCACAGTTATAAATCTTTAGTAAAAAATCTATTGTCTACAGATGATCTATTATAAATTCTACAAGTTAGTACAAATTTACCACGATACAATAGAAGGTGATCGATTCTAGTAAAGGCAATCATGAGTAGTTTAAAATACTTTCTATTGTATGTTGGTGCAGGATTATGTTTTCTCCTCTTTTCATCAGTCTTTTTAGTTTATGTGGCAGTTTTAGATTACGTTTGACTTTTATCATCAGTGTTGTGATATGAACGGCTTGCCCTTGCACAAATCTTATCACACTTTTGGAGCGCGCAACACGACACGCATGTTCAATTAAATAAATGTCATATTGTGCAGATAATTGGTCTGTTCAGCTCGTACGGGGACTTAGTGCTTACAAAAGCTCAGAACGTGAGATGTATATAATTCATTAATAGCCTGATTTATGTTTCCATTAACCATAGTATAACCATAGTATAACTTTTTTTGGTTATTGGGGTGTTACATCCACCACCGCCACCCTCACCCGCAAACTAAGCCTCTGTGTACTGTAATACAGTTTAAGAATTCTTATCTCTACTGTATTCTTTTGTTTCTATTCTATTAAAGTCAAAGCCACAGGGAGAAATCAAACTTGCTGGAATCCAGCTGTGTGTCCATGAAGAGTGACACGTCTATAGAAGAGCAAGTGAAATTTAAGGGAAGAGACACATCAACTGCTCTAAGGTACAACATTTCATAGATAGATAGATAGATAGATAGGTCTCTATGTGAGGTTTATTTACATGTAAAATTATGTGTCAAATCAACCAGAGATTCCCTGGAAATTATTTTTATTTTGTTAATGTTTTTCAGAAGACAAATATAGTCATGAAAGCAACAAAAATTATAAAATCCCATGAACAAATATTTACTGCAGTAACGTCTAGGTTACGAATGTAACCTCTGTTCCCTGAGAACAGGAAACAGAGACACTGCGTCGATTGACGCTTTGGGGGAGCACCTCAGGCATGACAGGTGTCTGAAATCACTATCAAGTCACGGCAATCCTATTAACAGTAGTATATAAGGGCGCCTTGTACATATGAAAATCACCTTTTCGTCTGAAGGGACTGTTTGGCAGACAGGCCCTGAGGCATGGGCGAAAAGACGCAGTGTCCCGTTCCCTGTTCTCAGGGAACAGAGGTTACAGTCTTAACCTAGACGTTCCCTTTCGAAAGGGAACTCGTACTGCGTCGATTGACGCTTTGGGGAACGATATACCAACGCCACCATGCTAAGGGGGGTGCATGCCCATAGGCAGTGACAACTGTCAGAATCAGCAAATTCAAATGAAATGCCAGAACCACTCCCCTTCAGGTTACACTGGGCTGTCAGTGATAGCATTCCCTACGGCCATAGCCCAAGCTATATGCTTCACAGGAAAACCTCCATAAACAAGGCCTACCTGGGCCTGCTCAAGGGCCTAGGATCACAGTTTCAGATTAGAAGGGGTCCCTTCTAGGGAATGTGGCTAGGGAACCCAAAGGAACCCCCACCAGTGGCAAATCTTATTGGCTGATCACAATCGGGGTTCACCTCAGAGGGGCCCACTGAAGCCAATTGCCTGATTGGCCAGTCAATTTAACAGCCGATCACCCCATGTTGGGGCTCAGGGTCAGGGAGGCCTGCTAAGGCCAGTCATGACCGTCAACAATGGTGACTGTGTAACCCGTCACTCGAAACTCACTTTGAGGACTGAGAGGCCTACTAGGCCTGAAAAACCAGTGCTGTCAGCCATTTACCCATTCTGCTGGGGACTCACCTTCAGGGAGGCATGGTAGGGTCTACTAGCCGATAGCAAGTCTATTATGCTACGAACACAACATTGTTGGGAACCAAACCATACCAACACAAATATTGGAGCCACCCACAGGAGGCCTTTTGAGGCTGGCTACCTGGCGGCTATAATGTTTGTCCCACAATGTAGGGGACTCTCTTCCGAAGAGGCCTGTTAAGGCCTACTACTCGTCAGTGAGTCTACTGCCCGAACTACCAAGGCCAATCACCTGCCCTAAAAGGCCCTTTTTGGGGGCTGCCATTCAAGGAGGCCTGCTTGACAGTGCAGCCTTCATTGGCAGATAAGCTGTTTACACAGTGCCTACAGAATCCTGGTACCTAATCACATTGCCCATGGCAGTGTACTCAGCAAAAACGCAACACTCTTTAAGCAAGGGGAGTACAACAAACGCCACCCTGCCTCAATGGAGACCCCAGATTCAGGGGCCTACCATCTTTCCACATGGGCATCAGCTCATTGTAATGCTCTGTTTCGACAACCAAAAAGAAGTGAAGGTTAGAAAATCCCTGTCGACCCGAGCCATAGTGGTGTGAGGTGAATGATACAGAGCTGAGAGTGGAGTACTCAGAACTACCCTGTGTCAACAGAGCAGTACCAACCACGTGCCCCTGAGAGTTCATCCATCTGCCAGTGGCTCTAGGGGTAACAGAATTTTTTCTGCGCTCAGCCTAGGGGAGTGGGGCTTGCTTGCAAGCCAACCACCTTCAACCCAACACTTGAGCAGTAGATCAGCGAGCTGAGTGGAGCCTACTCTGGCGCCCAGCTCTGCATGGCGGGGTCAGACAAACCAAAAACTATTTCTTCGAAGAGCGAAAGACGGCCTGATCCTGCCCAAAAAGACCCATTGCACTGGGAAGGCCTTTTTGAAGGCCTAGGTCTTTATCAATCAAGTCTCTACACCAACCTGCATTACTCTTCTTAGAGAGGCTGATATCTAGGGATGCAAGAAAAACCCAAACTCGCATAGTGAGGGGCCAGAGGCAGAAATGTATTAGCAGAACGCCTTACCATCCCTAGTACAACCTAGGCCAGCAACTGAGGCGGCCCTGGTGAGGGATCCATAAGATCTATCTGAAGCTCTAGCGTCAGTCTCTAGAAAACTCTATATATTCTTTAAAGAATTTTTTTTAGAGGAGACAAACTTCTACCCTGAGCCTGAGGGCTATCAGATGTAGAAAATAAAAAAACATTTCCATTCTTTCTTAGAATGATGTTCTGCCTCTTAGCGCTCAGCTAACATTCCAGTAGGAATGAGCGGCGACCTCAAAATGCTCTCATAATTAGAGGAAGCCCAAGGTGTTACAGTTAGAATGAGCGGTGGCACACCCCATGAGTTCACAAAAGGGAAGCCAACACATACTCACACATGAAGCCCATATGACTGGTGCTTCTCTCTATCGTTCTCTTATCGTACCAATTTTACCTTACCTTACCAGTGACATGACCCCATATCTCTACACCAGAATATGTGAGCAGTGCGGAGTGGGAGCGGAGTGAGGAGCGAAGTTGCGTGATTTTGCCACGAGCGAGGAGCGGATTTTTTTAGAAGGCTCACGGGTGAAAATGTAAAAATATTTTATCAGATGTGCCTTTCGTTTAGACGGCGATGGCGTTTTGGGGGCTTAAACACGCAAAAAAAGTGAAACCACCCTCCAGAGTGGAAATCGTAAAAACGCTCCACCATCGTGTTTCCGTCTAAACGGTAAAAGCAAAAGTCTGCTACACAGTGAAGGCACCGACCAGTGCTTCACATTGCCACTGAGTGCATACTACATTGAATTTCACACACTTTTGTGTCACCATATGCACGCAGATTTCCCTCCCATAATGGTCGTCTAAACGCAGAATAAAAGTTATTACTTTTGCGTTTTCTCTTCAGATCATTTCCGAAATATTACTGTGAAGAAGGGGAAAAAATATAAATGTATTGTAAAAGGTAGTGATGACAAAGGAGAACGCGAGTGCGGGGAGGTGATTACAACGTCAAAAGATTCCTTGTAAATCCTATTTTGCTTTGTTTTAAAGTGAGCTAAAGGATAGCCTAATTTATTGGTTTGGGGCTGTTCAAAATTCCAATAAAGTATGTGGATATTCTTCTCTTAGTACTCCATATTCATTTTACAGTACATGCATCTTCTGATCAGAGGTTGGTGTTATTTAAAAAAAAAAAAAAAAAAAGATTAAAAATTTACCGTGGAGCGAAAACGGAGCGAGACGTATTAAGGGCGGAGTGGGGAGGGAGCGAGGAGTGGAAAATTGTACATCCAGAGCGGAGCTTGAGCGGAGTAATTATGAAATGCTTTGAGCGTGGAGCGCAAATTCTCTCCACTACGCTCACATACTCTGCTCTACACAGAGAACGAGGGTCTGTAGAGAAATAAATTTTAGTGTTAGTTGAACACAAAAAATGAGAATAAGACCTACTCAGCTTACCTGCGGCGTGCAAAGTGAAGACTCACCAAACAATTATTTTTGAACATGGGGTCTACCACCATGCCTGAAAGAGGCGCTCTCACTAACCAAGCCAAGGCAGGCCAACAGAACATAGTTTACCACTCATCATGGGCCCAGCCTCAGGCCTGATTTAAGAACCACCTGGGAGTCGTGGAAGAGAGGAGAGGGCTAAAATATAATTACGCCCTCAGGGGAGGTGATCCATCACCGATGCTGACTGCGTTTGTGCTGGATCACCTCCCTCAGATCCTTCTTCTTGCAGGAGTTGCGTCTCTTCTGTGACCTACTCCTCCACGGAGGGGGTGCACGAGAGGCGATGCTGGCTCTCTGTCCCTGTCTACGGTCCTCGGGGTGTGACGGGCCAGGCCCTCCCACCTGTCTGGGGTTGGACACGGATCTCAGTGGTATACAGGTTTTAAATGCAGCTGAGTGCGCCTTCGCCTCTTCGGCCCACCAAACAAACTTTGTTTCGATCTTTAGATCTTTGGTGCAGGGCAGCTCAGCAACCGATTGCTGTCAAATTTTACTAATAGATCTACCAATCTCTGTGTCGTTTTGACCCCCCTCTACAAAATAGTGAATTACTTTTATTTATGACTTTCTTTAACCAGAAAAATAACTTGATATGAACATGTTTGTTTCTCTGGTTGAAGAGACACGGAATGACTCTATATTAATTGCTCCCTCTGTTTTCTCTACTCAGTTGTATTGTCTCTGTTCTGTCCATGTTTGTCCATAACTAGTGAACAGTCTATGGAAACTCAAGCAACATTTAGGGGAAGACACATGTTGTCTAATCTGAGGTACAACATTTCTGTCATAAAGATGTTTACTATAACTTTTACTTTTATACTTTAATTTATGTTGTAATCTAATCATTTATTCTTTCAGTCTTGATGCTCAACTGGTCCAAAGCACATTTCTGCAGCAATCCAATCTGCTACAGACGTTTCAGTGTCTGTATGAAGGAACAGCAAAGCGTGGAAACCCAACACTCCTGAATGAGATCTACACAGAGCTCTACATCACAGAGAGTGAAAGTGGAGAGATCAATGATGAGCATGAAGTGATACAGATTGAGACACAATCCAGGAGAGCAGCAACAGAGAACACACCGATCAAATGCAATGACATCTTTAGATCTTTACCGGGACAATACAAACCCATCAGAACTGTGCTGACAAAGGGAGTCGCTGGCATTGGAAAAACAGTCTCTGTGCAGAAGTTCATCTTGGACTGGGCTGAAGGGAAAGAGAATCAGGATGTCCAGCTCATATTTCCACTTCCTTTCAGAGAGCTCAACTTGATGAAGGACAAAACACTCAGGGCCCTATTTTAACGATCTGAAACGCAAGTGTCAAAGCGCAAAGCGCAAGTGACTTTGTGGGCGGGTCTTGGCGCTGTTGCTAGTTTCCCGGCGGGATAAATGACTCTTGCGCCAGGCGCAAATCTAAAATGGGTTGGTCTGAAGAGCTTCATTATTCATAGGTGTGGTTTGGGCGTAACGTGAAATAAACCAATCAGAGCGTCATCTCACATTCCCTTTAAGAGCAGGCGCGTTTGTTCTAAAGCGGATTCCTATCATAACGGCGGATTTGCCAGGCGCGCGCCAGGAGCGGTTCACAGCCGAGGAGAGCAACGCTCTCGTCAGGGAGGTTGGGGATGGAGAAACCCACCCAAATTAACTTCGGTTAAAAAGGCGTATGATAATTTTGGTAAATGTGTAAGCTAGATGTATGCTTTTATAATAAATTGTCTATCTATCTATCTATCTATCTATCTATCTATCTATCTATCGTAATAATGTATGATTTGCAAAAATGAAAACTGCTGCTTCTGTGTAGATGAGAGAATCAAAGTGTATGCGCGTTGTGCACACGCTACATTGATTATGGCCAAGCATGCGCCCTTAAAATAGCATATGAATAACATGCGCAACGCGCCACTGACTTTAAACTATTTTTTCCTGGTTAGTGGCGCAATTGTTTTCTAAACCTGCAAAATAGCATGAAGGAACGTTTGCGCCGGAACACACCTCCTTTTTTGCGCTGAACCGCCCAATGAGCGCAAGTTCATTCCCTAGTTTAGCGACGTGCTTCTGTGGAGGGAAAAACGCGCTTTGCGCGGGTGCAAAATAGGAATGATACATGCGTCGCTGTACAAAGTCAGTTGCGCTGGGTGCAAGATAGGGCCCTCAGTCTTTCAGATCTTCTTCATGTCTTTTTCCCTAAAACAACAGAAATGGAAATATCCAGTGGTGAATATAAAGTTTTGTTCATCTTTGATGGTCTGGATGAGTCTCGTCTGTCTCTGAACTTTAAGAGTGAAGTGAAACTGTGTAATATATCTGAATCAGCCTCAGTGGATGAGCTGCTGATGAACCTCATTGCAGGGAATCTGCTTCCCTCTGCTCTCATCTGGATCACCTCCAGACCAGCAGCAGCTCATCTCATCCCCTCTGAGTGTGTCCATCGAGTGACAGAGGTACGAGGCTTCAATGAGCCACAGAAGGAGGAATACTTCAGGAAAAGAATCAGTGATCAGAGTCTGGCCAATACAATCATCACACACCTGAAGTCCTCGAGGAGCCTCCACATCATGTGCCACATCCCAGTGTTCTGCTGGATCTCAGCCACTGTTCTAGAGAAGATGTTGAGTGAAGCAGAGAGAGGAGAGATTCCCAAGACTCTCACTCAAATGTACACACACTTCCTGATCATTCAGACCAACATCAAACATGAGAAGGACTATGAGAAGAGAGTGAAAGATGAAGACATGATTCTCAAACTGGGGAAACTGGCTTTCCAGCAGCTTGTGAAAGGCAACCTGATCTTCTATGAGGAAGACCTGAGAGAGTGTGGCATTGATGTGACAGAAGCATCAGTTTATTCAGGATTGTGCACTCAGATCTTCAGAGAGGAGTTGGGCTTGTATCAGGGGAAAGTCTTTTGCTTTGTTCACCTGAGCATCCAAGAACATCTAGCAGCTGTATTTGTTCACCGCTCCTTAACAAACAACTGCATAAATATCATGAAAGACCTTTCTTGGGTGTCATTTAATCCATTGCCTGGCTTGCATCAGAAAGCCGTGGATGAGGCTTTACAGAGTAAGAATGGACATCTGGACCTTTTCCTGCGTTTCCTTCTGGGTCTCTCATTGGAGTGCAATCAGACTCTCTTACGAGAACTACTGACACAGACTGGAAGCTGCTCCTACAACAAAGAGGAAACAGTTCAGTACATCAAACAGAAGATCAGGGAGAATCGCTCTCCAGAGAGATCCATCAATCTGTTCCACTGTCTGAATGAACTGGGTGAGGATTCACTGATGCAGGAGATCCAAGATTATCTGAAATCTGGAAAAATAGGAAAAACCAAACTCAGCTCTTCACAGTGGTCAGCTCTGGTTTATGTGTTGCTGACATCAGAGCAGAAGATGGATGTTTTTAATCTAAAACAGTTTATTGGAGCACAAAATACAGCAGATGACGTTCTTCAGAAGCTGCTGCCTGTGGTTAAAGAATCCAGATCAGTTCAGTAAGTCACAATAAAAACAATCATTACACTGATAAAACATGATCATATTTATGTTTTTAGCATGTGCTTTCGTACCTAAGCAGTATCATAAAAGGAGAAATTCATATATATATATATATATATATATATATCATTTATATCAGTGTTTCCTGAACTGGTGTAGATCCTGAACTGAGAGACTGAAGAGTGTCATTGTTCTCTACAGGTTGAGGTATTGTGGTGTTAGGGATGAAGGTTGTGCTGCTCTGACTTCAGCTCTGAGATCAAACCCCTCACATCTGAGAGAACTGGATCTGTCATTAAATAAAGTAGGAGATTTTGGACTCAAGCAGCTTTCTGATCAACTGCAGGATCCTCACTGTAAACTGGAAATATTCAGGTAAGATTTTATAAAAGTCTCAACGTTTTCTGTTTTTCTCCTGTGGTAAATAATGAATGATATACAAAAATTAAATATAGAACAAAGTTTACCATCAAGTACCAGCAAAGGATGTTTAATCTTCATTGGATTCTTTCCAAAGCTTCTGAGTGTCACATGCCTGTCCTGTCTTGTGTTGCACATGGGTGTTTTTGTTATTTTGGGCCATGTGCTCTTGTCATTGTCTGATCCCTCCCACTTGTTATCTGATTATTGTTTGAGTTCTCCCACCTGTTCCCCCTTGATTAGTTTCCCTTTATTAGTTCCCACTTGTTTGCAGTCTGTGTCGATCGTTGTCTATGTTTCCCCTGTGTTATGTTTTTGATTATGCCTGCCTTGTTTTCCCCCACGGGGAGTTTTTGTTTGTAGTTTTATTTTGTTTATTATTTAATAAATTCCTTACCTGCACTTGGATCCTCGCTTCACTTTTTGACATACCGTGACAGAACGATCGACCATGAAGAGGATTCAGCGGAAGGATTCACTCCAGCCTCCTATTTCCTGCCCTCATTTTGAACGCATCGAGAGATTTTGTGTGTTGAGTTCCCTTCGTCAGAAGGGGACTGACATCCGAGAGTTTTCATTGAGGTTCTGCGCTGCTGCAGAGGGACTGGGGCTTGGGGTTATGGCTATGAAGGATTTGTTTAATTACGCCCTTGATGAACCCATCGACTTTATGGTCATGAGAGCCCTGAGACATCTGACGTTTGAGGAATTAGTTAATTCCTTGGAGCGTCACTGTAAACCCCCTGCTAAGAAGGTTCCAGTGCCGGTGATCCCAGTTCCGGTGGTCCCAGTTCCGGTGGTCCCGAGTCCGGTGGTTCCAGTTCCGGGGGTCCCAGTTTCGATGGTCCCGGATTCGGTGGTCTCGAGTCCGGTGGTCCGGAGGCGGAGGAGGAAGAGGAAGCACGTCACGTCTGCCCAGCCAGAGACTGTTCACGTCACGTCTGCCCAGCCAGAGACTGTTCACGTCACGTCTGCCCAGCCAGAGACTGTTCACGTCACGTCTGCCCAGCCAGAGACTGTTCACGTCACGTCTGCCCAGCCAGAGACTGTTCACGTCACGTCTGCCCAGCCAGAGACTGTTCACGTCACGTCTGCCCAGCCAGAGACTGTTCCTGAGCCTATGTCTTCAGACAAGATGATCGTCGCTGCCGCCGAGCCTGTTCAAGTCACATCTGCCGAGCCTGGGTC
The DNA here is from genome assembly GCF_963993115.1 of Abramis brama. Classification (NCBI taxonomy): domain Eukaryota; kingdom Metazoa; phylum Chordata; class Actinopteri; order Cypriniformes; family Leuciscidae; genus Abramis; species Abramis brama. The sequence continues at coordinate 878,028 of NC_139974.1, read as the reverse complement.
TTCGGACAGGATGGCCGCCGCCGAGCCTGTTCACGTCACGCCTGCCGAGCCTGTGTCCCCTGACAAGATGGCCGCCGTCGAGCCTGTGTCTTCGGACAAGATGGCCGCCGCCGAGCCTGTTTACGTCACGCCTGCCGAGCCTGTGTCCCCTGACAAGATGGCCGCCGTCGAGCCTGTGTCTGAGCCGGTGGTGTCTGTTCCTGAGCCTGAGCCCTCAGTGACCGCGACACTGGCCATTATGGCCACAGCCATGTGGTGTGTGTGGGCTACGCACACACTTGAGCCGGTGGTGTCTGTTCCTGGGCCGGTGGTGTCTGTTCCTGTGCCGGTGATGTCTGTTCCTGTTCCTGAGCCGGAGCCAGTGTCTGTTCCTGAGCCGGTGATGTCTGTTCCTGTTCCTGAGCCGGAGCCCGTGTCTGTTCCTGAGCCGGAGCCCGTGTCTGTTCCTGAGCCGGAGCCCGTGTCTGTTCCTGAGCCGGAGCCCGTGTCTGTTCCTGAGCCGGAGCCCGTGTCTGTTCCTGAGCCGGAGCCCGTGTCTGTTCCTGAGCAGGAGCCCGTGTCTGTTCCTGAGCAGGAGCCAGTGTCTGTCCCTGAGCCAGAGCCAGTGTCTGTCCCTGAGCCGGAGCCAGAGCCCGTGTCTGTTCCGGAGCCAGAGCCAGTGTCTGTTCCTGAGCCAGAGCCAGTGTCTGTTCCTGAGCCGGAGCCAGTGTTTGTTCCTGAGCCGGAGCCAGTGTCTGTTCCTGAGCCGCAGCCAGTGTCTGTTCCTGAGCCGGAGCCAGTGTCTGTTCCAGTTCCTGAGCCGGTGGTGCCAGTTCCAGAGCCGGAGCCGTTGGTGTCAGTTCCAGAGCCGGAGCCGTTGGTGCCAGTTCCAGAGCCGGAGCCGTTGGTGCCAGTTCCAGAGCCGGAGCCGTTGGTGCCAGTTCCAGTGCCTGAACCGTTGGTGCCTGTTCCTGAGCCGGAGCCGTTGGTGCCAGTTCCAGTGCCTGAGCCGTTGGTGCCAGTTCCAGAGCCGGAGCCGTTGGTGCCAGTTCCAGAGCCGGAGCCGTTGGTGCCAGTTCCAGTGCCTGAGCCGTTGGTGCCAGTTCCAGTGCCTGAGCCGTTGGTGCCAGTTCCAGTGCCTGAGCCGCTGGTGCCAGTTCCAGTGCCTGAGCCGTTGGTGCCAGTTCCAGTGCCTGAGCCGTTGGTGCCAGTTCCAGTGCCTGAGCCGTTGGTGCCAGTTCCAGTGCCTGAGCCGTTGGTGCCAGTTCCAGTGCCTGAGCCGTTGGTGCCAGTTACACCGCCCGAGGGGTCGTCTCCGCCCAGGCCGCCCGAGGGGTCGTCTCCGCCCAGGCCGCCCGAGGGGTCGTCTCCGCCCAGGCCGCCCGAGGGGTCGTCTCCGCCCAGGCCGCCCGAGGGGTCGTCTCCGCCCTGGCCGCCCGAGGGGTCGTCTCCGCCCTGGCCGCCCGAGGGGTCGTCTCCGCCCTGGCCGCCCGAGGGGTCGTCTCCGCCCTGGCCGCCCGAGGGGTCGTCGCCGCCCTGGCCGCCCGAGGGGTCGTCGCCGCCCTGGCCGCCCGAGGGGTCGTCGCCGCCCTGGCCGCCCGAGGGGTCGTCGCCGCCCTGGCCGCCCGAGGGGTCGTCGCCGCCCTGGCCGCCCGAGGGGTCGTCGCCGCCCTGGCCGCCCGAGGGGTCGTCGCCGCCCTGGCCGCCCGAGGGGTCGTCGCCGCCCGAGGGGTCGTCGCCGCCCGAGGGGTCGTCGCCGCCCGAGGGGTCGTCTCCGCCCTGGCCGCCCGAGGGGTCGTCTCCTCTGTCCAGGCCACCCGATGATCTGTCGTCTCCGCCCTGGTCGGCCGTTGGACTGTCGTCTCCGCCCTGGCCGCCCGTTGGACTGTCTTTGCCCTGGTCTGTCCCTCCCGTCCCGCCCTGGTCTGTCCCTCCCGTCCCGCCCTGGTCTGTCCCTCCCGTCCCGCCCTGGTCTGTCACTCCCGCCCCGCCCTGGTCTGTCCTTCCCGTCCCCCACCCTGGTCTGATGGAGCGTCTGGTAGCCGCTCCGTAGGGAGGGGGTAATGTCACATGCCTGTCCTGTCTTGTGTTGCACATGGGTGTTTTTGTTATTTTGGGCCATGTGCTCTTGTCATTGTCTGATCCCTCCCACTTGTTATCTGATTATTGTTTGAGTTCTCCCACCTGTTCCCCCTTGATTAGTTTCCCTTTATTAGTTCCCACTTGTTTGCAGTCTGTGTCGATCGTTGTCTATGTTTCCCCTGTGTTATGTTTTTGATTATGCCTGCCTTGTTTTCCCCCACGGGGAGTTTTTGTTTGTAGTTTTATTTTGTTTATTATTTAATAAATTCCTTACCTGCACTTGGATCCTCGCTTCACTTTTTGACATACCGTGACACTGAGGTAATTTTACTTTTGATAGTTTTTACAAGTCAAAAACATGATTGGATGATGTGAAGAGGTGATAACTGCTTTCATATACAAATATGTTAAGGAGAAATTCATATATATCATATCGTTTATAGGAGTGTTTCCTGAACTAAAAGACTGAAGAGTGACATTGTTCTCTACAGGTTGAGTAATTGTGGTGTTAGGGATGAAGGTTGTGCTGCTCTGGCTTCAGCTCTGAGATCAAACCCCTCACACCTGAGAGAACTGGATCTTTCTGAGAATAAAGTAGGAGATTTTGGAGTCGATCAGCTTTCTGATCTACTGCAGGATCCTCTCTGTAAACTGGAAATACTTGGGTAAGTTTGTATAAAATGTTGCATATGGTAAATAATAATTGTCATACCAAAAATCCACTGTGAAATTACTAATGGGACTGTTGCTTTTATTTTCACTAGATTCTTTTCAATGTGTCTGACATCATTTTACAATATTAATGAAAGTATAAACATTAATGGATGATGTAAAGATGTGACAACGGTGTTCATATACAGATTTTTGGGAACTTGCATGAAAAATGAATATTTGGTTACACTATATTTTAAGGTGTCATTGTAACTACATGTTATAGGGTTAGGGTAGGATTAGGATTTGGTAGTGGGTTAGTTTCATGTAATTATGCATAATATACTTTTATTACTATGGTAGGTACATGTAACATGTAACAAGGACACTGTTAAATAAAGTGTTATTGAATATTCTTGCAATTTTTATGATATGGAAACTAACCCCCTCAAGCAGTTTGTAGAAGAGGGTCTGAATCTTAGACTGGACCTGTTAATGGTGCCGTGGATTAAGTGTCTGATAGTGAAGTTCCTGCTGATCTGAGCTGTAGATGCTGAACTGAGAGACCGAAGAGTGTCATTGTTCTCTACAGGTTGTGGGATTGTGGTGTTACAGATGAAGGTTGTGCTGCTCTGACTTCAGCTCTGAGATCAAACCCCTCACACCTGAGGAAACTGGATCTGACTGGAAATAAAGTAGGAGATTCTGGAGTCAAGCAGCTTTCTGATCTACTGCAGGATCCTCACTGTAAACTGGAAATACTCGGGTAAGATTTTATAAAAGTCTCAACGTCATCTGTTTTTTTCTGTGATGAAGAATGAATGATAAACAAAAATAATATATACAAAAAAAGTTTACCATCAAGTAACAACAATGTTAATGTCAATAATAATGACAACTGCTTTCATTTACAAATCTGTTGAGGAGAAATTCATATATATCATATCATTTATATTAGTGTTTCCTGAACTGAGAGACTGAAGAGTGTCATTGTTCTCTACAGGTTGAGTGATTGTGGTGTTACAGATGAAGGTTGTGCTGCTCTGGCATCAGCTCTGAGATCAAACCCCTCACATCTGAGAAAACTGGATCTGTCATGGAATAAAGTAGGAGATTCTGGAGTCAAGCAGCTTTCTGATCTACTGCAGGATCCTCACTGTAAACTGGAAATACTCAGGTAAGACTGTATAAAATGTCTCATATGGTAAATAATGAATGTCAAACAAAAATCTACTGTGAAATTACTAATAGGACTGTTGCTTTTATTTTCATTAGATACTTTCCAATGTGTCTGACTGTCACATATTGTCTGCACCTGTGATCGTTTGTCCCTGATTAGTTTACCTTCTACACCTGTGTCTAGTTAGTTTCCTCCTGTGTATTTATACTCCCTGTTCTGTTCAGTCCTTTGTGGGTTTTCGTTTGTGTTTAACGTGGTTGTGTCTTTCTGCCTGAGTTAGTTTAAATAAACACTGTTAATACCCTCATAGTCATCTTGTGCCTTCAACGACCACCTACAGCGTTACAGAAGAACCGACCTCTCAAAACGAGAAAGAAAATGATGGACTCACCAGCACTGTGACTTCTTCTCCTGCCAGAAAACCGTAAGTGGCTTGGGTACCTGGCCTGGGGGCTCCGGAACGGAACCATCACCCTCACAGCCAGTGAGCCCGAGGCACCCACTGAGAACATCAAGGCCCTGGAGTTGACGCAGACAGCTGAGTCCACCTCAGAGCCAGGAGCGGACATGGACCTAACAGACCTGTGGTCCGTGGATCCTATTCCCACCCATATGCCCCACCCTCACATCTTCATCGTCTTATTCGCCGGTCCCGTCCAGAAACCGGCAGCCTGTATCCCTGCCTGACCACCTAGTCCAGTCTCCATCGCTGGTCACGGCCAGTCCCCTGGATCCGTCGGCAACACTGGTGTGGTCCAGCTCCTCGGCTCTGCCTCCGCCGCTCACTCCGTGCGGCTCATCATCTGCCCCTCGGGCTTCCCCTCCACCAGCTTAGCGTGTGGCCGAGCCCCCGGCTGCACCTTGGGCCTCCAGGCCCATACCTCCACCTCTGCCTGTCAGCCCACCACCATTGCTTTGACTCACCACTCCATCATCGCCTCCTCGGCTAGTCTGCCCGGAAGCTCCGCTGGGCTCCCTCGTCTCTCCACCTCAGCCTCTGGAGGTCGATGCCCAGCTTCCGTATCAGACTTCCGGGATTCCGGTTACGCCTACACCCTGCACCCCTACAGCTTCATCGGACTCCTCCCTTCCTCCAACCTCCCTGTCATCCTCGCTCACCACATCGTCACCCCGGTCATCCAAGTCCTCGTTATCGCCTCAGTCCCGTGAGTCAGCAGCTCAACACCAGCCCTCCAAACCTGCGATGTTGCCCTGGTCCATCAGCCTTTCTGTTCCGCCAGTTCCTCTGCCACTCACCATGGTTCCGCCTCCGCCGATGGGTCCCAGGGTTCTGTCCACCCCCTCTGTCAAGACTCCTCCATGGTTCCTCCCACCATCAGCTCCACCATGGTCTACAATTCCACCGACTCCTCTTCATCACCATCCGTCACCAGCTCCATGCCGTCAGCCGAAGCCTCAACCCTTTTTTTCTCTATATTTTTTTTCTTCTCTTGTTGCCATTATGGCACGAGGACGCGCCTATCTGAGGGGGGCATTATGTCACGTATTGTCTGCACCTGTGCTTGTTTGTCCCTGATTAGTTTACCTTCTACACCTGTCAAGATGTGACAACCGTGTTCATATACAGATATGCTGATGATTTTTGGGTACTTGCATAAAAAATGTATATTCTTGCCATTTTTATGATATGGAAAATATCCCCTTCAAGCAGCACGTAAGAAGCGGGTCTGAACCTCAGACTGGACCTGTTAATGGTGCCGTGGATTAAGTCTCTCTTTCTGATTGTGAAGTTCCTGCTTATCTGAGCTGTAGATCCTTAACTGAGGGACTGAAGAGTGTCATTGTTCTCTACAGGTTGAGTGATTGTGGTGTTACAGATGAAGGTTGTGCTGCTCTGACTTCAGCTCTGAGATCAAACCCCTCACACCTGAGAGAACTGAGTCTGTCATGGAATAAAGTAGGAGATTTTGGAGTCAAGCAGCTTTCTGATCTACCGCAGGATCCTCACTGTAAACTGAAAATACTCAGGTAAGATTTTATAAAAGACTTAATGCCGTCTGTTTTTTTTTTTCTGTGGTGAATAATGAATGATATACAAAAATAATATTATACAAAAAGTATACCATCAAGTAACAACAATGTCAATATCAATTGTAATGACAACTGCTTTCATGTACGAATCTGTTGAGAAATTCATATAATATCATTTATATCAGTGTTTCCTGAACTGAGAGACTGAAGAGTGTCATTGTTCTCTACAGGTTGATGGATTGTGGTGTTACAGATGAAGGTTGTGCTGCTCTGACTTCAGCTCTGAGATCAAACCCTTCACACCTGAGAGAACTGAGTCTGTCATGGAATGAACTAAGAGACTCAGATGTGAAGCTGCTGTCTGATCTGAAGGAGGATCCACATTATAAACTGGAGACGCTTGAGTGAGTAGTGATGATTCAAACTTTTCATATTTTAATTGAATGTAAATTTTGTTTCTTAGTTTACTGGCCTTGTGATGGTGAATTTTACACTATAAACATGTTACTAAGAGTTTGATTCATCTATTTTTTATAATCGTTTTTAGCAACAATTAAATGTTAAATAAGTTAAATAACAATTAAATAAGTTTCTTTTTATTTCAAACAATTCAATATTTTGCTTTCATCGTTGTCTTTTTATCCCTTAATGATGTATTTTGAGAGAATGTCAATTGCAATAGAAGATAATGGTAAATATATATATATCACTTGTTTCTTTATCATAAATAAAACTGGGCCAATGACATAGAAAGAGGACAGTCATACAGGATTATAGATAAGGGTCAAGGACCATCATTCATGGTGACTTAGATGCAAAATCAAACAGCTTTAACAATCATGTATCACAATATTATATTATAATCTCTCACTTACTCATCTAAGTTGTTTATTTTAGTTGTTTTAAAATTGATATTGCAATAATGTTGCACACATTTGACTGTCTTTGCTTTATTTACAGATTTTAGATGTTAGTCTGGCCTTCTCTGGATCAGCTGATGGAGAATAAAGAGCCACTACAGACACAATCACATTCAACAGAATCAGCAGACACAAATCCACAGTGATCATCACACACACATGTGTTTGTGTAACTTTTCAGAATGATCCAATCCTTCATCCAAAGTCAAACGAGGAAACCTTCAACCAGATGGAACTGGATAAATATTCTGAATGTTCAGATCCAATCTGACTTCTGACCTGTAATGCCTGAATCATAATCATACACTGTTCGTCAGTTGGCCAGAGGAGAACTGAGCGACTGAGACGGAGTGACTGAGACACTGGACTATGACGTTATTTTCTTCTAGATCTGCTGTACAGCCGAAACAAACTTTGTTGCATTATTTATCTGTTATCACTGTAAAGCTTCTTTGAAACAATCTGTATTGTAAAAAGCGCTATATTAATGAAGTGACATACAGTGGGTACGGAAAGTATTCAGACCCCCTTAAATTTTTCACTCTTTGTTATATTGCAGCCATTTGCTAAAATCATTTAAGTTAATTTTTTCCTCATTATTGTACACAGAACAGAAAAACACAGAATTGTTGACATTTTTGCACATTTATTAAAAAAGAAAAACTGAAATATCACATGGTCCTAAGTATTCAGACCCTTTGCTCAGTATTTAGTAGTAGCACCCTTTTGATCTAATACAGCCATGAGTCTTTTTGGGAAAGATGCAACAAGTTTTTCACACCTGGTTTTGGGTATCCTCTGCCATTCCTCCTTGCAGATCCTCTCCAGTTCTGTCAGGTTGGATGGTAAACGTTGGTGGACAGCCATTGTCAGGTCTCTCCAGAGATGCTCAATTGGGTTTAAGTCAGGGCTCTGGCTGGCCCATTCAAGAACAGTCACGGAGTTGTTGTGAAGCCACTCCTTCGTTATTTTAGCTGTGTGCTTAGGGTCATTGTCTTGTTGGAAGGTGAACCTTCGGCCCAGTCTGAGGTCAAGAGCACTCTGGAGAAGGTTTTCGTCCAGGATATCCCTGTACTTGGCCGCATTCATCTTTCCCTCGATTGGAACCAGTCGTCCTGTCCCTGCAGCTGAAAAACTTGATGCTGCCACCACCATGCTTCACTGTTGAGACTGTATTGGAGAGGTGATGAGCAGTGCCTGGTTTTCTCCACACATACCGCTTAGAATTAAGGCCAAAAAGTTCTATCTTGGTCTCATCAGACCAGAGAATCTTCTTTATCACCATATTGGGGGTCCTTCAGGTGTTTTTCAGCAAACTCCATACTTTCATGTGTCTTGCACTGAGAAGAGGCTTCCGTCGGGCCACTCTGCCATAATGCCCCAACTGGTGGATGGCTGCAGTGATGGTTGACTTACTACAACTTTCTCCCATCTCCCGACTGCATCTCTGGAGCTCAGCCACAGTGATCTTTGGGTTCTTCTTTACCTCTCTCACCAAGGCTCTTCTCCCCTGATAGCTCAGTCTAGGAAGGGTTCTGGTCGTCCCAAACGTCTTCCATTTAAGGATTATGGAGGCCACTGTGCTCTTAGGAACCTTAAGTGCAGCAGAATTTGTTTTTGTAACCTTGGCCAGATCTGTGCCTTGCCACAATTCTGTCTCTGAGCTCTTCAGGCAGTTCCTTTGACCTCATGATTCTCATTTGCTCTGACATGCACTGTGAGCTGTTAGGTCTTATATAGACCGGTGTGTGGCTTTCCTAATCAAGTCCAGTCAATATAATCAAACACAGCTGGACTCAAATGAAGGTGTAGAACCATCTCAAGGATGATCAGAAGAAATGGACATTACTGAGTTAAATATATGAGTGTCACAGCAAAGGGTCTGAATACTTAGGACCATGTGATATTTCAGTTTTTCTTTTTTAATAAATGTGCAAAAATTTCAACAATTCTGTGTTTTTCTGTCAATATGGGGTGCTGTGTGTACAATAATGAGGAAAAACTTAAATGATTTTAGCAAATGGCTGCAATATAACAAAGAGTGAAAAATTTAAGGGGGTCTGAATACTTTCCTTACCCACTGTATATACTGGCAAATGCTCTACTACAAACATCTCCATATGTAATATTTAATGACCTAATTTTTTAGTAATTTAGCCTTTGATTATAGTAACACTCACAAGGGAATCATCTATTGCATTTTATTTCTTTTTCATTTAAAAGAAATTATGTATTGCCACTTTTACATTTTTTTTATTTTTTAAATTACAAACACAGTTGATGAAATATACGACCTATAATGAGCATTGCTAACGCACTGTTCCTCAATTATTTTGTTATACGGTAGGGGGCGCTATTACACATCCTCTGAAGAGTATTAAATCTCCTGATCATAACACAGGAGAAGAAGCTGAAACGAGTGATAGAAGAATTGCTGACGCACATGTAAAATAACACAACCTTCAAACATTAAACAGCATATAAATCAAAACCTAATGCCTAATGTTACATAATGAAATGTCGACCCAGGCCAAGCTTTAGGACTGGGAAGGTTTGAGGTAGTGATGGCGAAGTGAAACTTTCTGAACCAGCGAAGCTTTCAACACAATTGTATCAGAAAAAGCTAATTTCTCAAAGCTTTTCAAATCAGAGCTCGACAAGGATCTCTGCTGGTAAAAGCGAGGGAAAGCGCTGTCTTGCAAAATGTTTCACAACTGACCAAAGCATTAATCTTAGAAGCAAAAATGAATGAATTAAAGGGATACTTCACCTCTGGAAAGATGAATGTGTATTTAAAATAGGCCATTTATGTAGAAGAAATGTGAAGAAATTTTTTAATTTGGAGCTTTCTAGACTGAGAAAAGCCAGAAAATATATTTTTGGCTTATGTGGATGAAAGACAACAACTCCCAGAATGCACTTGCTTCGCTGCCCTAGGAGGCCACTCCTAAGCCACGCCTACTGGTAAGAGAGCGCAGTTGAAAACAACAAGGCTAGACTACTATTGAGACTCTGTGATGAGTTTGCCCTGGATTTCAAGATCGCCCAAAATGTCCGGGATTCGGCTTTTGCGTTCTACAGTCGCCATTCATCATGTTTACTGTGGCGAGCAGGACGAGGCTGAGGGCCGTGGGAGAACGGCGCGAGGCCGGTGGCGTCATTACTGAGACGCGCCACTCTTGTATCTCTCACGGAGGAGCGGGAATTTTCTTAGCAATGGTAAAACGCACATCATCCGATCACTTGTTTAGCGTTCATGTAAACACTACATTCAGATTCACCAATCGGAATGAATTCAGTTAGATTGAAACAAAAGGTGTGCATGTAAACAATGAATGGCGACTGCAGAAAGCAGAAAAGAAATCCCGAATCCCGGACATTTTGAATGATCTCGCCCACCGGCCAAGTCCGTGAAAAAGAGGATGGTAACCCATTCAGCTTTCTCCTACTACTCAGCTTTCTCGTACTACTCAGTTTTCTCCACAAAACAATAGCCTGCTAGCTTAGCTTCCAAAGAAAGACGGCTGACACTGTGTACATTCTGTGAGTGAGATCCCACCCTCTATGGGTGGGTTGAAAACATGCGGGACAGCCCCTCCTACTGGCTGTAGTCTTTAGCCTCTGGCCAGAAAATCCTCCGATGACGCAATATGACGATTTTTGCGTCATCGGAGGATTTTTTCCAGACAAAAAATACATAAATCTCTTGTCTCAGGGGGATATGAGGGTGGAAAGCAAGGTAATTCGAAAATACTACAGGTTTTCTACTAATACAAAGCTTAATGCTAAATCCTGAAGTATCCCTTTAATAAATAGATAGATGCATAAATAAATTAATCAATATATGAAATGCATGACAACAATCTGTTCCATTGCATATACTAGTAACTCAAAACAATAAAGAAAACATTTTGTATTGTGGATGTGGACATTTTTCCTGTTTGTAAACAAATAAAACTCATGAATAAAACTCTTGACCAGATGGCCAAGGCTTATGGAGACTTTGTGCTTAATGAACATTGTAATAAATGTTCTTTAGAATTACTGGTGCTTGTGGAGAGGGTAGTGCTTAAAGTGTTTTGAACTTGGACAGTGGGAGTATGTATGTAAATGACAGTGACACTGCTAAGAAATGCAGACACAGTGGAATAGGGCTGCACAATCGCAATAAAGCCGCACGTGATTTGGCAAAGGCTGCAATTATTTTATGCACAGCTTGTCAGTGGAGTGCGGCTGATTGGTAGTAAATACTGCCCCATCTGAACGCCAGAGGGCGCTCTCATGCAAACACGATAAATATGCCCTGCTGCAGAAGTACAATAATGCGCATCATACCAGGAAATCCCTATCGCTGTAGCTGAATAAACAGAAGATTGAAACGCTTTGATTAAACATGACTTATAAATACACGACTGCCTTATTCTGTGTAAGAAGGCACATCATCTCACAAGCTCAACTGTCATTATGAAGTGAGTTTGGAGAAAATGCATGTTATTAAAAAGAGGTTCATAAATGCTTCTCATGTTGTTTTTTCAAATGCACATTATAAGTGACTCAAACTCACAGTGCTTTCAGATGGAGCAGCGTTTACTGAGCCGTACATCAATGACAAGCTGTGCATAAAAAATGATCGCAGCCTTTGCGATTTTAAAATCGCGATGAGCCAACTCGATTTAAGTGCGATTACATGTAAATTGTGATTTATCGTGCAGCCCTACAGTGGAATGGGGAATATTTTATACTTGTGCTCTTCGGTCCAAAATGACCGACCATAGGAAATGAATGGGAAATCGACAAAAACACATATGAATTCCCCAACCTCTCTTCAGATTCAGTTTCTTCACTGACTGTGGGATTTCAGCTTCCAGGGTTTGTTGGTGTTTAGCAGAATCCGTTCTTCTCTCTCCCTTTACAATATTTCATGTTCCACTGGCAGCCACACAAACCCCAAAGCATCACGGATCCACCGCCATGTTTAACAGTCAGCAAGATGATCTTTTCTTCACACTCTTCTCCCTTTTCCTCCAAACACACCTTTGGAGATTGTATTCAACAAGTTGAGTTGTAACTTCATCAGACCACAGTACTTCATCCCAGAAGGACTCTGGCTTATGGAAGTGTTTTTGCAGACCTCAGACATTGGGTTTAGTGATGAGATCACAGGTCAGGTTTCTTTCTGATGACTCTTACATGCAGATGATGTGTGTGTGATCAATACCAGTGCAGCTCGACTCCTGTGCCAGTTCAATCTTCTGCAGATCCTGAGCAGTGATTTGGGCCTTTAGTTTTGTGATCCTGGCCAGTTTACAAGCAGTTCTAGAGGAAAATCTTCTTGGTCTTCCAGATCTTCTCTTCCATTTCTTCAGTTTCTTAATGATGTTTAAGAGGAATTTGCTACCAGGAACATAGATGGTGTTTGAGTGTCCATGTTATTATAGCAATGTGTTCTTAATGTACTGAGAGCAAATAAATAGCTTTGATTTTTCTCAACTGATCTAAATTATTAAACACAGGATGAAATAATTGTGAAAATTATGATTATTTTAGATTTCACTGTCCTATATGCTCATAGTTTGTTTGTTGATTTCCTCATGTGTTTCTCCAAACCCAGACTCCATTATAACGGTAAGATCAAGCGTCACTATCACACACTGACCGCAGGACTCTCTCTTTCTGTCCAGTTCATCATTGGCCTGTTCCTGCAATCTTGAGCTCTCAAACAGAGTTGAAGCTGCTGAAAAATATCTGAGTGAAACATAATATTTCTTTAATGCTGGACTGGCTGTCAGCTCCAGTGTTTCTGTCCTCCACTGTGTATTTTAATGCTGATGTGTTTTGTTGTAGAACAGCGCCACCATGTGTCATCAGCTGACTACTGCGGCTCTGAGCTTCTCTGATGCTGATAGTGATGTTGGGATGTTTTCTCTTTCTGTAGATGATGTTTTGTCCCGGGGCTCAATATGCCTGGATGACATGGTTCAGGGGGACACTATCGCTCGACTGCACTGTCTCTATGTCGTGTTCAGAACACCTCACAGTTTCACATGAGATAAGAGCAGATATTACACACTTTACACAAATATTCTCACATCACTTACAATCCCATGTGATAAATATTAGATATATTAAACTATTTTCTTGAGCTAGCATGAAAACTATTTCCAGCGATTAAAAAAGACTTCTACACAAATGTGTGTATTTTCATTTGCAGATCTTTCCAGTAAAGAAGAGCAGAAAAGGGCTCCGCTAATATTTTCTCCAGGATCTGAGCAGCTTTGACACTAGATGATGAATCCATCACCATCTGAGACCGATATGAGCTAAAACCTGCTGTGCCAAATCTAAATGAAAGCATGCGTGTATTTTGCACAGTTCTGATCTCAGACCTGAAGGCTGTTTAACAGTAATCTATCCGCCATCTTTACCCATGAAGCTCTTTAGAGATCAGATGCTGGACTACAGTATTAATGCTTCATGTCCACAAACACACTGGATTCATCATCAGAACCACAAGATTAATGCATTTACATTTATTTATACATTATACTTTATACTCTTGAAGTACATCGAACATGCAGCACCTATTCTGGTTTAAAAAATAAATAAATTGTGAAAAGCCATAGAAAATATTAATTGTGGCAGGTGTCAAGTTCATATATAAGAACGACTGATCCCTCAAATCACCATCTTTATCTGCCGTGAAATCACTACAGTAAGAGCTACAGTAAGAACTAGATTCATGTCGAAATTAGCAACTCAATTTGCAACTGAGATTAAACAATGTCTTGGTATTTTGTAATTGTAATGTATTATTAATAACTTTTAAGTTTTGACTTGGTATGAGCAAATCTTATTCATTCATTAATTAAATACATTATCTTAAACTCATAATGCCTTCATCACTAATATTCATCAATCTCCATTTGGTCCATTTAGTTTTGTCCAGTCTTTTCTCATTTTTTAACCATAATGGGAAGAAGAAGAAAAAGGAATGATTGTATTTTAAATGTCATGTTGAATAAGAATAAGAAGAACTGTACACAGAAAATGCTGCACACAAAATAAAACATTGCTTTTCTAGTTTTTGTTTGACATTTTGCACTTAAAAATGCACAAGTTTAGATGTAAACATGTCGATTTTTGCTTTAAGTTTTCTCGGGCCGAATTATAAATAATATTTCTCCTGCACTTTGGAATGAAAACTAGAGTCATGTCTGTGAATCATACAGAGAGGAGATACAAGAGCTGATTTAAAGACAGATATTGCAGAGCTTATGCTTTTCGATTCGAACAGCCACAATTCCATGTGTATGAACTGTGTATGAAAAGAATAAAATGAGCAAGTTTTTAGATTTGTATATTGTCAGAACTGGTGCCTGAACTTTCTCAACTGAACTGTGTATGAAATGGATGATATGAGCTCGAGCAGATCTGGCAACCATGATTTACTGGGAGAATGAAAGTGATACTAGATTTTCCAACTTCCACATTTTACTCTCAGAAATATGATTCTTTTTAATCAATAAAATAGAGCATCAAAGTGTCTAGAGATGTGTTACGGCGTCTAGTGAGATCCCCAGTACTCGGTCTCGAGCGCCTTCCCCTGAATACTAATGATGCATACTAGGAGGAGTATGCATCATTGGCGCTCTGATTACCTTCCACCTGTCAGCAATTTACTCTGAGTTCAAGCCTATATCTAGCTTGTCATCTCGGCGTCTGTTGCGAAGTATTGTCTCACTCCTGTGTTACATGTCTGAGCTTCTGTTGAAAAAACCCCTGTTACTTTGGTATTCTGAACCTTCGCTTGAACTAACCTCTCTGATTGTGTGCAGCCCGCCCTGTGAACTTCTGCCTGTGACCTGACTCTGATACTCGCCGCCTGCCCCGAACTTCTGCCTGTGACCTGACTCTGATACTCGCTGCCTGCCCCGAACTTCTGCCTGTGACCTGACTCTGATACTCGCCGCCTGCCCCGAACTTCTGCCTGTCACTGACCTGCATGCTTGCTGCCAGCCCCGAACTCACGCCTGGTTTACATCGACTCAGCCTGCCGCCTTTACTACTGTTTTGAGTTCCTTCACTACTACTTTTACGTTATTAATAAATTGTTGCACATGGATCTGTCTCCGCCTTCTGAGTCTCAACAGAATACTTCGCCCAACGAAGATCCAGCAACGATGTCTGTCTTGACAGCCGCTTTCACCGCACAAGCCTCACAACTCGCTACTCACCATCATCAGCTGTCTCGTCTAACTGCTGTGACGGAGGAATTAGTGAAAGCGGTTCAGAGCATGCAAAAGCCCTCGGTGGAATCCTCAGCGCACGCCGCGCCCACTCAGGCACCTGTTCTCTCGTCCGAATCCTCAAGCTTCAGCACTCGCCTCTCACTCCCTGAGAAGTATGAAGGAGACCCAGGTAAATGCAAAGGCTTTTTACTTCAATGTTCACTTTTTACATTCATCTGTTCATTACTCACCGGACGTGCACTGGAGTGGATCACCGCGGTCTGGAGAACGGATGGATCAGCTTTCGCCTCGTACGACGAGTTCTTGGAGCGCTTTCAAGCCGTCTTCGAGCATGCAGTGGAGGGAAAAGGAGCGGAGGACCGCTTGCTGGAGCTCACTCAGGGACGGATTCCCGCCTCGGAGTACGCACTTAAGTTTCGTACATTCGCAGCGCAGACCGACTGGACGGATAACGCTCTTAAGGTGGTTTATCGACAGGGTCTCAACCACGAGCTTCAAGCTGAACTGGCCTGCCGCGATGAGGGAAGGAATCTGGACCAGTTTATTCATCTCTCCATACAGATTGACAATCTCATTCGCTCACGCCGTGCCAGCATCCGGTCCTCGACTCTCTCACGCAACGTCTCCACCCTACACTCTCCGAGTCCCGTGGCCACGGAAACCGGTGAGCCTATGCAAATTAACACTTCCCGGTTAACTGAGGAGGAACGTGAACGTCGGAGGACTTTGAAACTGTGCATGTATTGTGGAGGAACTGGTCATTTCCGACTACATTGTCCTCAACTATCTACACGCAAAGAAAAGGCAACGGTGAGTTTAACTCTTGATAGTCTGAATCCTCTCTCTTGTGTCTCTGTACCTCTGGAATTCACTCAGAATGATCAGTCTTTCTCTATGTCTGCATTAATTGATTCTGGGGCGGCTGGAAATTTTATGTCACAATGTTTTGCTAAGCGGCACAAGATAGCTTTAATCCCCTGCACTTCTCCTCTCACAGTCGAAGCGGTTGACGGACGGCCCCTTGGCACGGGGCGAATTACTCACATGACGCAAGAGCTACAGATGCGCACAGGACTGTTGCACCGTGAGAATATTCATTTCTATATTCTGCCTGCTCCACACACTCCTGTCATACTGGGACTACCCTGGCTAAGAAGTCATAATCCTCACCTGCAATGGACTACGGGTCAAATTATCCGCTGGGGTGAAGATTGCTTTTCCAAGTGCCTAAGTCCCATTAAACCGCTGCCAGTTCGAAGCATCTCAGAGCTATGTGAAAATTCCGCTCTCTCCAGTCTGCCTGCTGAATATCGCGACCTGGCTGAAGCCTTCAGTAAAGCCAAAGCTACCCAGTTACCTCCTCATCGGGAGTACGACTGTGCCATCGATCTCATCCCAGGTTCCATACCGTCCAGGGGACGCATTTTTCCCCTTTCTCAGGCCGAGACTGAAGCTATGGAGAAATACATAGAGGAAGAACTGGCCAAAGGATTCATTCGTCCTTCCACCTCTCCCATGTCAGCTGGCTTCTTCTTTGTCAAGAAAAAGGATGGCGGGTTACGTCCATGCATCGATTACAGGGCCCTCAATGACTGCACAGTGAAGTTTCGTTATCCCCTACCACTGGTTCCTGCTGCTCTTGAGCTTCTCCGCACAGCGAAATTCTACACCAAACTGGACCTACGCTCAGCCTATAACCTGGTTCGTATTCGAAAGGGAGATGAGTGGAAGACGGCTTTCTCTACAAGCACTGGCCACTACGAATATTTGGTTATGCCCTTTGGCCTTTCTAACAGTCCAGCTGTTTTCCAGTCCTTCATCAACGATGTATTCCGAGACATGCTTCAGCGCTGTGTGGTCGTCTACATCGATGATATATTAGTTTACTCGAATACCTTCGAGGACCATGTACAGCACGTACGAGCCGTGCTCCGAAGACTCATTCAGTTCCAGCTTTACGCCAAGTTTGAAAAGTGTGTTTTCCATCAAACCTCCACTTCTTTCCTGGGCTACGTGATCAGCCCCGAGGGCGTGGCCATGGATGAGGGCAAAGTCAGGGCGGTGGTGGATTGGCCCCAACCTACCACTCTAAAGGAACTGCAGCGCTTCCTGGGGTTCGCTAACTTCTACCGGCGGTTCATTCGGGGATTCAGCTCGGTGGCAGGACCTCTGACAGCACTGGTGCGGAAAGGAACCACTCGGCTCCCCTGGAACGAGAGCGCTACGCAAGCGTTCAACCAACTCAAGCTCCGCTTCACCACAGCTCCGATCCTGCATCATCCCAATCCTGAACTGCCATTCGTGGTCGAAGTAGACGCCTCCAATTCGGGCTTGGGCGCCGTTCTCTCTCAGCGTCAAGGTAACACTGCTAAGTTGTTCCCCTGTGCATTCTACTCCAGGAAGTTAAATTCTGCGGAACGGAATTACGACGTTGGAGACCGTGAGTTACTGGCAATGAAGTCAGCATTTGAAGAGTGGCGGCATTGGCTTGAGGGAGCTTCCCAACCATTTATTGTCTACACTGATCACAAGAATCTTGAGTATCTTCGCACGGCTAAAAGATTGAACCCACGCCAGGCCAGGTGGTCTTTGTTCTTCTCGCGTTTCCAGTTCACTGTAACCTACCGCCCTGGGTCAAAGAATACTAAGGCAGATTCCCTATCCCGTCAGTACGACTCTGAGGTTACCAGTCAAGCTCCTGAGAACATTCTCTGTCCCGATCTGGTCCTTGGTCCCATTCAGTGGGACATCGAAACTGAACTAGAGCAAGCCAACACCAACGCTGAAATTCCGTCCGATTGTCCTCCCGAGAAGATATACGTGCCTGAGGCACTCCGTGAAGAGGTGTTGAAACACGTTCATGCTCTGCCCAGCTCCGGTCACCCAGGTATCACTGCCACCGTTCATCTCCTCCAGAACCGCTACTGGTGGCCCACGCTACTCCAAGACACGACAAAATTCATTCAGCAATGCCAAAACTGCAATACACAGAAGTCATCACGTCTCTTACCTGCCGGCCTCCTTCAGCCCTTACCAGTACCTCAACGCCCATGGTCACACATAGCGATTGACTTCGTCACGGATCTGCCACCCTCTGATGGTCACACGACTATTCTCACTGTAGTAGATCGCTTCTCCAAAGCCTGTCGACTGATTCCCCTTCCCAAGCTGCCTACCGCTTTGCAAACCGCTGAACACCTCTGTAATCTGGTCTTTCGGTTCTATGGTCTACCTGATGATATTGTTTCCGACAGAGGACCACAGTTTACCTCTCGTGTCTGGGCAGCCTTCTTTCGGATGCTACAAGTGAACGTCAGCCTCACGTCTGGGTACCATCCTCAGGCCAATGGCCAAGCTGAACGGCTGAATCAGGAGATTATCCGTTTCCTGCGGTCATACTGTCACCTTCATCAGGAGGATTGGAGCCGGTATCTCATGTGGGCCGAATATGCTCAGAATTCTATTAGCAAACACTCCACGGGTCTCACCCCTTTCAAGTGCATTCTGGGTTTCCAACCACCCTTGTTCCCCTGGTCCGGCGAGCCGTCAAATGTACCTGCTGTGGATGACTGGCTGAAACGCAGTGAGGAAACTTGGAACCTGGCTCACACTCACCTTCTACGTGCGGTCAACCGCAGTAAGAGGCAGGCTGATCGCCACCGTCGCTCCGGTCCCGTATATCAACCCGGCCAGTGGGTGTGGCTTTCCACCCGGGACCTCCGGCTCAATCTGCCATGTAAGAAACTCAGTCCCAAGTATATGGGTCCCTACAAGATAATTCGTCAAATCACTCCAGTGTCCTTCCGCCTCGCTCTGCCCAGTCATCTCCGCATCGCTCCCACGTTCCACGTCTCACTGTTGAAACCGGCCACTGCTCCCTCTGAAACCAGGAATGTGGAGTCTGAAGGTCTTGCTTCTCAACCCATCCTTGTAGAGGGCGAAGAAGTGTACCGCGTGCGCCATCTGCTGGACTCTAGACGTCGTGGGGGGCATTTGCAGTATCTTGTGGACTGGGAGGGCTTTGGCCCTGAGGAACGTTCCTGGGTGAACTCAAATGACATTCTGGATCCCCTTCTAGTTCAAGACTTCCATCGTGAACACCCTGACAAGCCTGCTCCCCGCCCCCGTGGCAGACCCCGCCGCCGTCAGTGTTCTCGCGCCAGGAGTCGCTCCCAGGGGGGAGGCTCTGTTACGGCGTCTAGTGAGATCCCCAGTACTCGGTCTCGAGTGCCTGCCTGTGACCTGACTCTGATACTCGCCGCCTGCCCCGAACTTCTGCCTGTCACTGACCTGCATGCTTGCTGCCAGCCCCGAACTCACGCCTGGTTTACATCGACTCAGCCTGCCGCCTTTACTACTGTTTTGAGTTCCTTCACTACTACTTTTACGTTATTAATAAATTGTTGCACATGGATCTGTCTCCGCCTTCTGAGTCTCAACAAGATGTTTACATCGGCTTATGCAGAGATTTGAGAATCTGTGTCTATAACCTTTGATTCTGATCAAGGAGAGTCTTCAGGTGAGACGCATAAAGCCTTTCATTACCTTAAGTAACCATAAAATACTTAAAGTAACATAGTTAAAGTTTTTAATGTAATATGAAGTTCTTGTTCTTATTATTCAAATCCTAATAGTCTTTGTTGGACATATGTCCATATTGTCTCTCCCTATGGAGGATCCCTTTACCACTCTACAGATAAGCCATTGTCGGGAAAATTCGTTTCGCGTTCCTACCCCGAAGGGACAAAATAAAATAAAATTCTTTATCAAAATTTATAAGGAAAGACAAGTACTTTGTTTAGGCTTGGCTTGTAGGGAATTCCAAACCTGCGTACATATATTCAAACGCACATAACTATAGAACCCATTCTAAATGCGCATGTGAACGCCATCAGCGTTTCTCACAGGTTCGCGTTTAAAGTCTGTGTAGAGGGAATGGTGTCGTCTTAGCGGCCCCTAATTTAACAACAAATGATCGTTGCGACGGAAGCAAATCAATCAAAACTAACTTTAGCTGGAAAATAACTTTATTAAAGAACCGCTATAAAGCCAAAACAATCTCTGTTACCTTAAATTATACGCTTATCTCTGTAAAGCTGCTTTGAAACAATCTACATTGTTAAAAGCGCTATATAAATGAAGATGACTTGACTTGACTTGATATATGGTTTGATTATAATTGTCTGTGTAAATGAATGTCCAGTATAAAGAGTTCTGTTACAACCTGCCTCAATACCAGAATAACATCAGATGAGGAGGGTTTTCTAGAAATAGCAAACATGGACATCAATTTACATTGTTTGAATTTATTCTGTTATTGATTAATGATTTTAAACTGTTTAATTAAACATTTAAAGAAAATGTAAAATAAAAATAAAAATAAATAAATAGGAAACATTCTATTTTAAAGGCAATAACAAACAAATATTGCATGCTATAGCCAGGGTGGGAATTATGTAATTTTAGGGGCAAGGCCATTTGGCCTCCACCTTTTCTTTTTTTTTTAGGGGCACCAAGGCCATATGACAGGGCACAAAGTCCATTGAGTACAATTCGATGGTTTTCCCATTCAGATGGATACCATAACATCCTAATTTGGAATAAGATTATGACTTTTTTAATAAAAAAATAAAAAAACATTTTTTAATGAGAGAGAGAGAGCGCCATTACATCCAGAAGGTATACACCCTCACACAACAATAGAAACAACATAAATGCCAATAAAAGCATTCAGAAAAACCACAAATGCCAATAAAAGCATTCAGAAACAACACAAATGCCAATAAAAGCATTCAAAATATTCATTCAGTCCTCTATATCATGTGAGTGTGTGAGAGAGAACCATTTCATCCAGAAGGTATACACAATAGAAACAACATAAATGGCAATAAAATATATAAATATTTCTCCAAATCTGCACACTTTTGAGCTAAAAGCCGTGAGGGACGTTGTTTTGTGAATCGCTTTCATGACGACAGCACAGGAGTTTTTTATGAATGTGAGCGTCTGACGCTCATAATTCATATTAAAGTATCGACTCATTTTTGCATTTCATAACTCCTGATACAAATTAAGACCTGTCAATATAAATTTCTCAGAATACAATAGTGGTCAAATACTGAAACGTGAGTCTTATATCTTTTTAATGATGTATAGTTTGTCAAGGTAATAACATTAAATCTTAAAGTAACTTTGAACTATTAAAAAAAAAAACGCTTCAGTGTGCCGACGCACTGGCAATGGTTAACAGGTTAAGACATAACGTTACCTCTGGAACCTTGCTGTGGCGAGGGGGGCGTGGTTCAGCGAGGTCTGCGACAGGAGAGAGAGCGGGGAGAGAAGCAGCGGTAAGTGGGTTTAATACGAAATGATTGACATCTGTGTCTCGTTGCAGTAATTGGCGTGGGGAGACTGCATTTAAGGAGAGCTCTCACAAGCCATTTGGGGGAGAGAAGGACTGAGCACTTGTGGGACTCGGGAAAGAAAGCGGACTGAGAAACCTGTGGACTGAGAATACAGAACTGCTTGTTGCTGTAACATTGTATTGAGTTTGTGAGCGCATGTGGCGCGATTGTTATGTACGACTTGAGTTTATTATTAAAATACCCACGAGTCTCAGTCAGCCGACCCTGGTCTCCTTCCTTCTCACACACGAACTAAGGGATCTTCATTACACTTGCTTAGGGCCCTTTTCTGAAAAGGGCACTTATCTACTAGCAAATATATTTTTAGTAAAAACTGACTTACTGCGTCCCTTGAGAAAATACAACAAACCAGCACAACTAAAACACTGTGGCATAACATTATTGCAATCCATAACATCAGCAGCAGCAGATCAGAATATTAAGAATATATATTGCTCTTCTTAGTAAGACACTTGTCACTGTAGGGATTGAACTTGATACTCACCGTATCATAAATCTATCCAGACGCATGCACTTAGCAGCAGACTCCTGTAATAGTTTGTAATTTTTGTCGCAAATTCTTTTTAAGCTTGGCATTTCTGGAAAAGACGTGCGACAGTATTAGCGACCCATCATTTAAAAGTGTCTAGCTGCAGCTAGCATAAGTTTAATGTAGCACTAACGTCAGCGAGACATTGATTACAAATAGTTCTAAATAGTCCTACCAAATAGTGCTTCTTAAACATAGATGTTCAGTTCAACGTAACACCACATACGTCCGTCATGTAGGCTATAATATCAATAGGGCTTAGCAGGAAAAATACTAGCTAACGTTACATTCACAGCCTCAGGTAGTAAACTAAATGCTAAATGGTGATGCAGCCGCCAACCTTTTTCCCCCTGAGGAGATGTTTGTTGTCCTAAGTAGCTAGCAGCTAGCTTGCTAGTTCAGCATGCAAAAATGGCAAATACCGGTAATACTAAGTGTTACGTTCAGTCAAATCCTACCACATTAATCAGTCAGTTACTTATCATATCAAACCGGCTTAGCTCGTTTGCTAATGCTTACCTGAGTGTCGTTCTTCTGTTCAGTTACTTATAATGCAGCGTTTTGCATGGCGTCCCCACTGCGTATAGCAACGCAATACGAAGTGGCCGTTCGAAAGGGAACTACTCGGTTACTATCGCAACCTCAGTTCCCTAAGACTAGGGAACGAGTATTGTGTAGCCGGCCGCAATATAGTAACCTGGCAAGTTGTCGCTTCAGTCGTTAAACCTGCTAAAATGGCATTTTTCGGGGACTAATATCATAGACGGTAAAAGAATAATATAGGCTAAGGCCGCGCCCCCTTGGCAGGCTCTGATGTGTCGTGATGCTAGCTCATTGGCGTACACATCAGAGGCACCCACGCCATTGGATGTGCAGTTGCCGCAGCACAGCCACTGAGTGAGCCAGACACTGTGCAGCTGCAAAATGCGTTTACATTATAGGCTTCAGTAAATCGAGGAAAAGAAGTTTCCCCTTCTCCTGCAACATCTGTATCCACGTAAAAATGCGTTGAAACTTTAATTAAACTAGAGATATTTCAATTGGGTGATTATAATTTAATGTTTTGTGAGGTCTTTTTTATTTTTGTGCTTATTATTTTGCGGTTAAATTAGTAATTATGCAGGATCGAAAAAAAATGCGACATTTTGTTGATTTTGCGTTGTATTCAGCGATCGCGGAATCGCGAAAAACTGGAGGGACTGACTGTTGGTGCTGACGTTACATGCTTCTTGCACTGCTGTTTTGAGGCGTGAGATCATCGTTGTGATTGTGACACTGCACCTGCGCGAATCCACAAACTAATTGAAGTTCAAAGACTACTTGGGTGGCTCGCTGTAATTCAAAGCAAGCCCACTATGCCGCACTGGCGCTTTATACATGGAACTTGGACAGGGCCAGGGCACACAGGCTACTGTGGCCGTACAATGATTTTTTTTTCACGGGGCATGAAGGCCAAAGTGTAGGGCAACGGCAGCCATGGCCGCGTGGCTGCGGTATAATTCCCACCCTGGCTATAGCCACAATTAACAATTTGTAGTTTATAATGGCATTTATTGCATTTATTTTTGTGGGTCCAGTAGAACATTGTCCAGTCGTTTTCCAACCCTTTCCGTCTGCTCAGACATGATATTTCTGTTGCTTATAGACATAAAATGATGCAAAAATGTTAACATGAATGGGGAAAGTGACCTGCAAACATCGTAAACAATCGTTTGGAAAAGCAGCAGGAAATTCTGTCATTTTGGGCCTCAATAATCAGAAAAACTACGTCCTGAATACAATTTTTTTTTGTATGTGATACATCAAATTAAACTAGGGAACCTGCAAGTTTTGTCATTTTAACATTAATTTTCATAATCCCAAATCAACTTATAAACCAGAAGTATAATGATCTTTTTGTTTTTTAAACTCAATGTTTTTAAAACTCAATTTGTTTTCTTTTTGTTTTTTAAATTATTTTATTGTCCTGTAAATTCTTCATATTTTTACCACCAGGTTGTGAGTTTTATTCTAACACACCAGATGTAATATTTTACTGTATAAATTAACTGGGTGAGGATTCTCTGATGCAGGAGATTGTCTCGGTTACGTATGTAACCCTCGTTCCCCGAAGGAGGGAGCGGAGACGTAGTCGACGTGTCGACTGAGTGGGGTCACGCTAGGGAGCCTGTCATCTTCGAGTATTGTAAAAACGAGCCAATGGACATTAGCGTGCGTGAATCGCCCCGCCCCACAGCGCAGGTATAAATACGGAAGTGGATGCACACACCAGTTGTTTTTCGCTGAGGAGCCGAGTGGAACCCAGTCAGCGTTGCTACAGCAATAGTAGCTGGGGGACTACAAGGATCCCAATCAGTCAACACGTCGACTACATCGAACGTGCCCGACTGAAAGGGAACGTCTCGGTAACGTATGTAAACCTCGTTCCCTGAAGAACATACGTAACCGAGACGTTCCCTTTCAGTCAGGCACGTTCGATGTAGTCGACATGTTGACTGATTGGGATCCTACTAAGTCGCCACTAGTGCTGCCATCTTCCAGTGCCTAGACAAAAGCCTCCAGATCTTCCGCACTTGCAAATATGACAGGGTTTAGGCCAGAAAAGTCACTGCTGTTCCACAGGACCACTGGGAAAGCAACCTTTTGTTGAAAGGTCTACGCTGCGGAAGCCACATCCTGCCCGAAGGAGGTAACATGTGGAGAACACATATGGATTGAGTGAACTTAGCTGGCAGTACAACACATGGCATGTCACTGAGGTGGCTCCAGCCAATAACAGGGAGGAGACGGAACCGGTCAGTGACGGCAGAGCAGGCTCTGCCCAGGGAAGACACCCCGTGGAAGGATACACATATGGGATCACAACATATGGACCCTACCTTACACAAGTTACACAAGCATACAAGTGATAGGTCTAGTATTGGACACTCCGCCACGTCCAACACCGACAGGGTGAGGCGGAACTCAACAGGGTTCGGAAGAGGGAACTCAACTGGAGCAAGAGGCGCAATTATCCAGTCCATAGGAGGGGAATGGCGCAGCAAGCCGACACTACAAACCGGGCTAAGGTGAGGCTGGCTTTGTGAGAAGGGAGCCCATGGAAGCAACCGGCTTGACACATAGTCTAATTTCTTAGCGAATGTGCTGGTGTCACCCAGCCCCCAACTCCTAATCTGTCAGCGAGTCACTCATGTCAACACCCAGGAAGGAGCTTCACTCTCTTTATGGAGGAGCTCACTACCCAGGTGGGCACAGTGCACCTTGGGATTTCACCAAGATGTTGGCCACACTAATTTATGTTAGTAGGCCAACCTCTGCATGGAAACCGCCTTCCCTTCAGTTGGTTTCCGCAACAGACAAGAGCTGGAGAGGTCCTGAGACTTTGCATTCTGTCCACACTAGCGGGAGGAACAGAGAAAAGTCAGGGCTAGATCTGCCTCCTCCAGGGCAACGCTTGCAGGCTCACCACCTGGTCCCGTTTTAAGGGAGAGGTAGGAACCTTGGGCACAATCCAGGCCGGGGTCTCAATTAATGAGAGTACGATTCGTTGACCGAAAATTTCTCGATAGAGTAAGCAAGTAGGAGAACTGTTTCTTTAAAAACAGACTTTTAACTCAACTACCTGTAGTACTCAGGGGAGGTCTCAGAGTGCAGTAGCACTAGAGATAGGTCCCAAAAAGGTATAGAGGGGGTGCAAGAAAGATTTAATCTCCTTGCACTGTCAGGAACCCAACGATCAAGTCGTTCTTCCTATATCTCAACTGCCTCAATCAAATGTCTCAATCAAACATCATTTTGAGGGTCGAGTGGAGCAGCCATACTCCGACCCATTTTCTGCAGGAAGGAAGCACAGAAGTGATCGAACACTCTCCACTGAGAAGAACACCAACAACAAACAGGTTCTACTACAGATCGAAAGCAAGCCTCATTCTTTTTAGAAGGAGCTCTCGCAGAAGTAATAGTATCTAAGCTCTTTCAGAGGTAGTTGGCTGAACCACCATAACAGAACCTGGATTTCTCCGGTTTGGTGTGGGTGCCAAAGGAGCCCCATCCCTGAGAAGTCTCAGAGGAATGAGTCAGGAAGGCTGTCTAGGGAACGAGCTCCTAGTTGGGCCATTACGGGGCAAATAAAGAACCTGCTCCTCTTACCTGACTTAACACAGTGATGTGCAAGAGGGCTCACTGGGGATTTAACGCACTTTGCATAGACCCTGGCATCAGCTGTGAGCCAGGGTCTCTGTGTTTAAGGGAGTAAACAACTATCAAGGAAACAAATCAGAGCGGCAACAGATGTAACTGTGCGGCCCAAAAGATATCCGGACAGCTGGAACGCCTGGAGATGGAGTCTCCACTCTCTTTGGCAACAGGCTGTCGTGAGGCCACCTGGGCGGCACGATTGAGCAGTAGTCCAGTCATTTTAAAGGGGGGGTGAAATGCTATTTCATGCATACTGAGTTTTTTACACTGTTAAAGAGTTGGATTCCCATGCTAAACATGGACAAAGTTTCAAAAATTAAATTGTACGTTTGAAGGAGTATTTCTGTGCCAAAAATTGTCCTTCCGGTTTGTCACAAGTTTCGGAAAGTTTTTTTCGAGTATGGGTCTGTGTCACGTAAGATGGGGCGGAATTTCCTTATATGGGTCCTAAGGGCACTTCTCCGCGGGCGCGCGCGCACTCGTAGACCAGACAGAGAGAGAGAGAGAGAGAGAGAGAGAGAGAGAGAGAGAGAGAGAAAGCAGTACGTTACCTCATCAAAGCGCTCTGGTCAGCTCACCAAAGAAGTGTGTTTTTGGTTGCCAGGCCAAGACAACCCTGCACAGATTCCTAAAGAACCCAGCGTTAAGGGAACAGTGGATGCAGATTGTTTTTCCGGGGCAAAAACGGAGTTGTGCAAGACTGTTTGTTCCGATGATTGTTTTATAAACAAAGCCCAGATCGACGGATTTGCAGATCGTCTAATGCTTAAGGATCGAGCAGTCGCAATGATAAAGGTTCGCAGTCGCTGGCGGTGAGTAAGAAACTGCTTCAAATGTCTCTCTGTGTTGTTGTTAGCTCGGTTAGCACAGCTATAGCACACCACCCACACGGCACGCCTTTTTTCCGGAAAAACACGGTACAGCCTATCTGTCTTTTATAAATATAATAAAACTAAAGACTTTTTGGAGATATGAAGGATGCAATACTACTCTATAGGTACTCAAGATTAACAGGAGATTGAGTGAAAATGAGCATTTCACCCCCCCTTTAAGCCAAAATGGGGGTCAACCTTGAACAAATTGCAACAGAAGCAAACACAACTGATTTTGTATCCTCAATATGTCCCGAGTAAGGGAAAAAAAGTCCTGAAGAAACCCATTAGGGGAAAGTTTAGAAAAAGACCCAAATATAGCCTATTCATATGCCTATTCATTTTTTTTTCTCACGTGAATAGGGTAAAATTTTTAATCTTTAGATATCATCATGAAATTTACTGAGTTGATTACTTACATCAAGACAAACAAAAAATGTATTACACGTTTTTTGAAATTGTTTGTTAACATGGACAAATGGTGCATAATCTAATTACATATGTGCTAATTTGCATAAATACCACAACAGATCTAAACAATAGGTATAGTCAGGTGAAAATGACTTGTTGAATCTTGTTGACATATAACAGTAAAATACTTAATATTAAGGTCTGAATGGAACCCATTTAGGCTACCCATGAGCATTAAAACAGAGTCAGGAAGAAGTACTTCAGAAAACAGCCTTTATTCATTATTATTGCAGAGATGAGGTTTGGGGCTGGGTCCGTGGGACTGTTTCTGGGGATTCACTTTTTATTTTGCCTACCTTTTGTCTTCTTCATTCTCCTTACCATTGTCTCCTGTTCTTCCCTCAGACTCGTCCCCCAGAAACAGTCCCACGGATCCAGCCCCAAACCCAATCTCTTAAAAATTAATAAAGGCTGGTTTCTAAAGTGCTTCTTCCTGCCTCTATGTATTAATGCTCACGTGTAGCCTAAATGGGTTCCATTCAGACCTTAATATTAAGTATTTTACTGTTATATGTATGAGCAACGAGCAACGGTCGCTGTACTGGGCAATGCATCTTGCTGAGCAGCGACATCAAGCACGAAACCTGATACAACTCGAGGAAATTGAATGCCAATGCAGTGTGAAGTAAGCCCTCCTTACTGCATGCCCGTTATACATGGCCCCTGAGCTAGTGTTTAATAGACACTTGTTTTAGGAGCGATTAGCCTGGAGAAACAAAAGGTCTGAACACTGCTGAGAGTTTTGCAGCATACCAGGTGTTGTTAACACACAGAGCGTGCTGCTCTGTCACGGCCACCTAGGAACTTGGTCATGAAGTCAGTGCTGAAGTGGTCATCATATGGAGGAAAACGTTTATATGTGGCTGCGTCTCACATATGCCCCAGGAGCCTCAGAAGTTTATTCAGTGGGATCCTTTCTCACCTCTAAGCACCGACCGGACACATTTCAATTGAAAAACGTGTAAACCAAGTTTATCCCCATAATGGAAAAAAGCTCCTCAGTCTGTAGACGAGTACTCCTTTCCAGTTGACCTGAAACCCAACTGGCTATGGAGCACTCGAAGGGAGGGACTTGTACAGAGACTTCGACCCCTCAACACAAGACACAGGATGACCCGTGTTTGTGGAGGAGTGGATATGTCCTTCAGGACACGTGTCCTTCAGGCCCCACGCTGCAGACCATTCATAGGGATGGGCATTAGTAATGCATACTGTGTTTTAACTTGAACGGAGGCTTAGAAAAAGAGCCCAAATCAAGCACACAGATCCCTAATGGTCTAACTCACTATAGTTAGGGTACAATGAGTACAATGAAGAGCAGGCCTCACTTAAAAGCTTATTTTCATATCAGCTGGAGGAACGGCTCAATCGCAACCTTCGCCAGTAGGAACTGACGACTGCACACACGGCAACACAATTCGGAACACAGATGTGTAACAAACAGCACTGCACATGGGCGGGTGCCGGAAGAACTGAATCGTCTAGCCGAGTGTGATGACGAACCGGCTGAGTCGGTCGGGAGCACCTTTCAGTGCTACAACGGACCAACACAGGGGGCCCAAGGTATCAGAGACATACTCAGAGGAAGGCTGGAGCTTTAGCGGTAGCAGGGGGAGCGTCCTCAGTGACGTGCAGGTGGCGGAGCTACCACCAGCAGTGGGGTGATGGCAGCAGCAGGCCGCTGGGGCAGGATATGTCGGACCTCCTCCATCTGCTTCTGAGCAGCAGTTGGGCGCAGTTCTCTGCCGCATCGCCCGAACAACCCAACCTGGGAAATTGGGGAGTACAGAAACCAAACCTTGTCTGCATCCACCATATCAACCAGGCTGAGCCAACTATGACGCTTCACCAGGGTGGACATCGCTGGACCGATCGTGCAGTCTGCAACGCTTGTGCTCTGGAGAGACAAGTCAGTTGCAGTGCGGAGCTCACTCATGAGCACATGGTCTAGACTACCCTCGTGCATCTCCATGAGTTTTTTGGCCTGGTAGACCTGTAACAACACCATGGCATGCAGAGAGAAAGCAGCTTCCACGCAAACTCTATAAGCTCCATCCGTAAGAACAGACGAAAACTCACAGGCCTGCCAGGGGAAACGAGGCTCCTCTGAGCCATGTCCATTACAGACAGGCCAGCGCGCTCAACAAAGGAATCCATTGGTATCGGTGTGATGGAATCGTGAGGAGTCCACGGGGAATGGTTACCGGGCAGAACCTCCATCACTATCCTACAATTACCCAAATCAGAAATGAGAAACAATGAGAACACAAACTATCCACAAAAGCTGCTTCAGCGTGCTGTGATGCAAGAATTGTGACCGTCACAGGAGGACAGGGTACGACCGCATCCAGAAACGCATGGGCAGAAAGACAACTTGAAAATGATGCAAACGCAACCGTGTTGCTCTTTCAGGAAATAAATGCTCTCACCAGTGCCGGAGTGCACAGGGGAATAACACTGACAGGGATGGTGCAGCCTGTACCAGTGAAGCACTTACTCTCTTCGCCCTCAACCAGCCGTCAGACAAACAAACACAAACAGAGATTTGCTTTGCTGTTAAAACAGCAGTTGAGAGTTTAGAAAGCTTGCGATCACCGCTGTCATGTGCTGTAAACACCAGCACCGGGAAAGACTTCCTGAAGAAGCACAGACACACTCGCTCGTTGGAATACAACACACTCTTCAGAGACATCGACATGAAGACCGATCGGCTCCAAAGCGAAAGACAACTGGTGCATGCATCCACTTCCGAATTTATACCCCCGCTGCGGGGCGGGGCGTGTGATGCGATTCAAACACGCCAATGTCCATTGGCTCATTTTTACAATACTCGAAGATGACAGGATCCCTAGTGTGATCCCAATCAGTCGACACGTCAACTACGTTGAACGTGCCCGACAGAAAGGGAACCAAGATTATCTGACATCTGGAAAAACCAAACTCTCTTCCTCACAGTGGTCAGCTCTGGTTTATGTGTTGCTGACACCAGAGCAGAAGATGGATGTTTTTGATCTAAAACAGTTTATTGGAGCACAGAATACAGCAGATGAAGTTCTTCAGAAGCTGCTGCCTGTGGTTAAAGAATCCAGTTCAGTTCAGTAAGTCACAGACAACAATCATTACACTGATAAAAGATGATCACATTAATGAGTTTAGCATGTGCTTTCGTACCTAAGCAAAACTGTAAAGAAATTCATATATAACATATAATTTATATCAGTGTTTCCTGAATTGAGAAACTGAAGAGTGTCATTGTTCTCTACAGGTTGAATGATTGTGGTGTTACAGATGAAGGTTGTGCTGCTCTGACTTTAGCTCTGAGATCAAACCCCTCACACCTGAGAAAACTGGATCTGTCATGGAATAAAGTAGGAGATTCAGGAGTCAAGCAGCTTTCTGATCTACTGCAGGATCCTCACTGTAAACTGGAGATACTGTGGTAAGATTTTTATAAAAGTCTCAACGTTGTCTGTTTTTCTTCTGTGGTGAATAATGAATGATATACAAAAATAATATATACAAAAATGTTTACAATTAAGTAAAGGATGTTTAATCTTCATTAGATTCTTTCAAAAGCTTCTGAGGCAATTTTACTTTTGATAGTTTTTGATAGTTATAAATATGATTGGATGATGTGAAGTGGTGACGAATGCTTTCATAAACAAATCTGTTGAGGAGAAAGGAAATGAGAAATTCATATATATAATTTCATTCATATCAGTGTTTCCTGAAATGAGAGAAAGAAGAATGTCATTGTTCTCTACAGGTTGAGGGATTGTGGTGTTACAGATGAAGGTTGTGCTGCTCTGACCTCAGCTCTGAGATCAAACCCCTCAAACCTGAGAGAACTGGATCTGTCATGGAATAAAGTAGGAGATTTTGGAGTTAAGCAGGTCTCTGATCTACTGAAGGATCCTCTCTGTAAACTGGAAAAACTGTGGTAATATTTTATAAAAGTCTTAACATTGTCTTTTTTTCTCCAGTGGTGAATAATAAATTATATAAAAAATAATATATATAAAAAAAGTTTACAATCAAGTAACTAAAAAGGATGTTTAATCTTCATTAGATTATTTCTAAAGTTTCTGAGGCAATTTTATTTTTGATAGTTTTTGATAGTTATAAACATGATTGGATGATGTGAAGAGGTGACAACTGCTATTTGTCACATACAAATCTGTTGAGGCGAAAGGAAATTCATATATATCATATCATTTATATCAGTGTTTCCTGAACTGAGAGACTGAAGAGTGTCATTGTTCTCTACAGGTTGAGTAATTGTGGTGTTAGGGATGAAGGTTGTGCTGCTCTGGCTTTAGCTCTGAGATCAAACCCCTCACACCTGAGAGAACTGCATCTGACTGAAAATAAAATAGACTCAGGTGTGAAGCTGCTGCAAACCCTACTCCA
The DNA here is from genome assembly GCF_963993115.1 of Abramis brama. NCBI lineage: Eukaryota > Metazoa > Chordata > Actinopteri > Cypriniformes > Leuciscidae > Abramis > Abramis brama. Next base: position 846,071 of record NC_139974.1, on the reverse strand, counting down.
CTCTCCACATTATAAACTGAAGACACTTGAGTGAGTGGTGATTATTAAAACTGTTCAAATTTTAATTGCAAGTTAATTTTGTTTCTTCTTAGTTTATTTTCCTTGTGATGGTGAATTGCACACTATAAACATGTTTAATAAGTGTTTGATTCATTATTTTTTATAATAGTTCATGGTAACAATTAAGTATCTTCAAGTTTCTTTTTATTTCAAAACAATTAAATATTTTGCTTTTATCATCGTCTTTATATCCCTAAATGATTATAATATGATGTAATATTATAATCTCTCACTTAATCATCTAAGAAGTTTCTTTTAGTTTTTCTAAAGTGGATAATGCAATAATGTCACGCACATTTGACTGTCTGTGTTTTACTTACAGGTTTGAGATGTTAGTCAGGGCTTCTCTGATTCATACACTGCTCGTTCGTTGGCCAGAGGAGAACTGAGGGACTGTGTCTGGTTTCTGCCAAGGTTTTCTTCTCCATTCTGTCACTGATGGAGTTTGAGTTCCTGCCACTGTTGCCTCTGGCTTTCTTAGTTGGAGACACTTAATATTCAACAATATTATTGATCTGCCTGCTTTGACATCATTTTATGAGAACTGAACTGAGCTGGACGATGACATCACTGTTTTCTCCAGAGAGGCTGCATAAAAATTACAACAGAAATGAATCAACACTGAACTTACTTAAGCTGGACTCTATTTTCTTCTAGATCTGCTGTACAGCCGAAACAAACTTTGTTTTTCTCAGCTTTTTTCTCAAAATGTTACTGTTTTTATGAAACTTAACCACATTCAACTGTTGATAAAAGAAAGAAAAGCATGAATCTTGAATAATGAATTTTTTTTAAAGGCAGAGAGTCTGTTCTTTCTTTTGATATATTTTATATTCAGATATTCATACAATAAAATATTATGGGGGCCATGAAAGTTTTGTGAAAATGATCAAAAACACTGGCAGGGAAATAGTTAATCTTTCAGTCGTGACGTTCAACTGATTCAAATAAAATCTGCTGAAGTTTCAGTGTGTGTATGAAGGAACAGCTGTGTGTGTAAGAATATGTCTGTCAGTGTCTGTAATTCAGCTTCCTTCAGTTTGGAATTCAAATTATAATTCTGCATATAATAATTCCAGTCAGATAACAAAACGATTCATGCAATCAAGATATTTCCACTATAAACACACTGATGTATGCTGAACAAACCCACTGTGACGGAAACAACATCCCAGATGATTCCTTTCAGTTGTTAAATCTGATTTGAGAAGAATGACTGACCAGACCAGAAACTGCGCCGACTGATCTGAGAACAGATATCAGATTCTTTAACTTTTGAATATGTTTTAAGTATAGATATTTTATACTTTTGGTATTTATAGAAGGGTATATCATGTTGTGATTGATTGTGTATTTTAAAGCACTTTGGTTCAAATCCTGTTGTTTTTAAAAGTGCTCTATAAATAATAGAGTTGAGATCTCTTCTGAAACTCTAGATCACTTTTCAATCTTTCAGATCCACGGAGCCCCAAAATATGATCTTCCTCCTGTGGTAACTATATAATTTAATGTATAAAGACCAAATTAATGTGAAAAATTAATACTATAAATATGTGTATAATATAATTAGGAAATTATTTAGTTTCTATTATGTTACATCTTCGCATTATTTGACTGTAAGGTTAAGGTTATACCTGCCACCGGTAACCATGTAACCCGGTGCCACCTACCTCATGCAGAGAAGGTAAACTGTCACACTGAACAACATCTACAGTGTCTGATGGACAGATTCTCCCAGGCCTGCAAAGACTTCAGTCTAACCATCAACCTGAAGAAGACCAACGTGCTGGGCCAAGATGTGGACACACCACCTGTCATCACCATCGACAACTACGAACTTGAAGAGGTCCACCAGTTCACTTACCTTGGTTCCACCATCAGCGACAACCTGCCCTTAGATGCCAAAATCAACGAACGCATTGGAAAGTCCGCAACAACCCTAGGACGACTGACCACTCACATCTGGGAGAACCCCAAGCTGACTCAAACTCAAACCAAGATGGCAGTGTACAAAGCCTGCATAGTCAGCACCCTCATGTACGGGAGTGAATCCTGGAAAACATATGCCAAGCAAGAGCAGAAGCTGAACAGTTACCACATGCGATGTCTCCGCCGCATCCTTGGCAAAGTGCCCAACGCCCAGGTTCTTGCCCGTGCCGGCCTCCCCACCATGTAGACACTGCTCAGACAACGCAGACTGTGCTGGCTTGCCCAGGTGCGGCGTATGGAAGACGGACGGATCCCCAAGGACATCCTCTATGGTGAACTCGCATCCAGCAGGCAAAAGACCCCGAGTTCACCCCCAACTGAGATATAAAGATGTCTGCAAGCGCGACATGAAAGCCCTGGACATCAACACAGAGATCTGGGAGGACACTGCAGCTAACCGCAGCAGTTGGCACTGCCTGCTCAAGAAACAGCTAAATACAGGTGAGGAGGAGATCTTGAAACAAGCAGAAGAGAGGAGAGCCAGGCGGAAGGCACGTGCACACGGACAGCCACCCACGTCCAACTACATTTTCACTTTGTGCTGGAGAGACTGTCACTTCCACATCGGTCTCACCAGCCACCGACGATGCTGTTTTAGTCGCAACACCACAAACCCTTAGGGTGCAATATCCATGGTCGACAACGACTGAAGGAGGCCTACTACTACTACTACTAAATTTGTTATTCATGTAAATACAATTTTATCTATTTTAATAAACTTATTTTAGTCAAATTTATTAATCTATTATTTATAACATAGTTTTTTTTTAAATAAAATTATATATTTTTTTATTTAACCAACTTTTAAATCAGTTATTTATTATAATCAGGTTTTATTTATTTCAAATGTCAATTTTTTTAATTTATTTACATAAATGTATCACTTTTTAATTAAAGTTTTATTATTTATTTATTTTAATCAAATGTATTATTTATTGAAATATTTTTATTGAATATTTTTTAATTAAAGTTATTATAATCCCGTTTTATTTATTTTAATAATTTTGTTTATTTACATTCAATGTATCAATTAATAGTATACATTTTTAAATTAATTTATTATTTCGCTATTTATTTAAATGAATTGGCATTTATTTATTTTAATATTTTTATTTAAAGTTCCTATTACGTTACATCTTTCCATCTTTTCTGTACTGTTAGATTTATTATTTATTTAAATCAGATTATATTATTTAAATAATATTCATTTTTTATTAAAATAAACTGATTAAAAAAATCCCCTGGACCCCCAGCACTCTCTTGCGGCCCCTGAGGGCCCATAGTTTCTAAACCCCTGCTCTAGAGGAGACACAACTGGTGAAAACTTTCTGTTTTAATCTCATTGCTGCTGTGAAGAAACAGATATCAGAGAGATCTGGTGTGATTTTTCACTGCCTCATGTATGTTTGTGCTTGTGAAGTTTAGAGGTGATGCTTCAGGCTAGTTTGTGTTCTTCCAGTCACACTTTCAAAGCTCTGAACGATATGAAACGTCTCTCAAGAGTCTGAAACTCAGCGTTTAAGTGTGTGAGAGAGATAGAAAGCAGAAGTGACATATCTCCTCCGATCACACAGTTTCCTCTCACAGTTACACAGCGGAAGACACCACTTCCTCACACAGACACGACACACACACTCCTCCGACTGCCCGACGCAGGTAAACACACACTGTATGTCTGCGTCCATCCGTCCTCTGGTGCGGGATGGAGGGGTTCAGCTCCAAGGACATGGCCATGAAGGCGCAGAAGAAGATCCTCAGTCACATGGCCAGTAAGTCCATGGCTCACATGTTCATCGACGACAACAGCAGCGAGGTTCTGGACGAGCTGTACCGCGTCTCCAAAGAGCACACGGGGAACCGCACCGAGGCCCAGAAGGTGGTGAAGAACATGATCAAGATCGCCGTGAAGGTGGGAGTTCTGTTCCGACACGAGAGGTTCAGCGCGGATGAGCTGAGTCTGGCGCAGGACTTCAGGAAGAAGCTGCATCACGGAGCCATGACGGCCATCAGCTTCCAGGAGGTGCAGTATTTACACATTAATAATGTTTGGATGATTATCTGTGAATTATGATTCATGAGTGCTCTTAAGTCAAGCATCACTAGTGCTACTACTGCTAGTGATGTGCTGAAACCTTTTAAAGTTCTGCGTGTGCGTCGTCATTTCACACCAGACAGGAAGCGACTGCTTAGAACACACTAGCAACCACACAGAACATCCTAGCAACCACACGGAACACCCTAGCAACTCTTTAATGCAGGATGCATTTTGATTGGCTGTCAATGTTTTTATCATTCATCTTAGAGTTAGAATGTTTCTATGTGAACGGGCCTTTAATCTTGTTTTGAAATGTTTGAAAACTGAAATATGTGGAGAAATGTACAAAAATTTACTTTTCTAACGGCCGATTCACACTAAGGACGATGATTGTAACAATAAAAATATAGTTTTACATACATAGCAGAGATTACGTCACAACTATAACGATACATATATTATATGATCACTCTATCAGACAGGAAGTGACTACTGAGAACACCCTAGCAACCACACAGAACACCCTAGCAACTGTTTAATGCAGGTTGCATTCTGATTGGCTGTCAATGTTTTTATCATTCATCTCAGAGTTAGAATGTTTCTGTGTGAACGGGCCTTTAAGAATGAAGAATCTTATTTTGACATGTTTGAAAATTGAAATATGTGGAGAAATCTACAAAGTGAAAAATGTGCCTCTTTTCTAACGGCCCGTTCACACCAAGGACGATAACTGTAACAATAAAGATATCTTTTACATACACAGCAGAGTTCACGTCACAGCTATAATGATAACAACACAGAGGAATCACTTTCAGAGAGATTTTATTCAGAGCCCTGCATTTCAGCCCGAGCCCGACGGGCCCCGACTTTTTTACGCCCCTAGGGCCGGGCTTCGGGCCAATTTTCACGTCATAGTTAAAATGCGGGCCGGGCCTCGGGCCTTTTTTGGGTTATCCTGCTTTTTATATTTTTAGACATTAATTTTAAAAAATATGAGAAGTTGACGTTGACGATAGAAAAACAAACATAGAAAGAAATTTCGTAACCTCATAACTTATGGCGTTATTTTCCTGTCAAATGTCGAGAGCGCATTATTGTGAAAGTAGGCTACATTAATATAATGCGCGAGCGCGAATCTCTCTGCTCGCACACGGAATATAATGTGCCGAGCGCGAATCTCTCTGCTCGCACACGGAATATAATGTGCCGAGCGCGAATCTCTCTGCTCGCGCGCGGGAACTGGACGTGCCCTGCACTTAAAACGTGTTTTAAATACTGGCCATTATAGCCATCAGCTAATCTTATAATTACACTGACATAAGACTGACATGACAGTCTGTCTCACGCACACAGAAGGTTTCCCATCAGCGCGACTCACGATTCACCTCATGTGCAAATAATGGAGAATATTAAGAGAAAAATCGCGTGCGTGAGAAAATTTTGTGATAGAAGAAAGGAGGATTGGGTTAAAACCTTCCACTGTGGATGCTTAGCTATTCTTTTTCTCCACGATGCTCTGTTAGAGACTGTTCTAACTTTTCGTTTGATTGGACTATTTTCGTTTAACTGTTGGAAACCTCTGATGTTTTTCGTTTGATTGGACTTTGTTTTCGTTTAACTGTTGGAAACCACTGGAAAAAAAGAATGGCCATGTTCTGTGGTGCATTTTTGAGGTAAGATAATCTGCAAGTTTGTTTTTAATTTATTTAATTTAATTTGTTTATAGGCTATTGCTCATTTCGTTTGCAAGCGCTGTTGCGAGCAGCCTGAGCCTGCCTCAGTATTAAAAAAAAAAATACTCACTGTGGTTTAATAAATAAATATTTATTAAACTAACTGTCTGTGTGATATGCTTGAAGTTTTTTATATCTATTGATTATTGTAGACAAGTAAGTATAGCGTTGATTTGAGAGGCTCAATTGATCAAACATTTTTTTCTTGCTGTCGGCTCGGTTTGCTTGGTCGTCATTTAAAAATAAAAATGCTCCAAACATTTGTCTAAATTAACCTAATAAAGAAATGAAAAGAAACATTAATTTACATAACTAACAAAGAAACATAACTAACAAAACTGAGCTAATTTAATGGCTGCAAAAAGTGCAAATAGGGCAGGCTGCCGCTGTGTAATGAAAAAAAAAAAAAAAAAAAAAGGGCTCGGGTCGGACTTGGGCTGATAATTCTGATGAGCTGTCGGACACGGGTCGGGCTAGGGCCTGAGCGTCTCGGGCCAGGGCCGGGCTCGGGCCTAAATTTGAGGCCCGTGCAGGGCTCTAATTTTATTTCCAGATGAACGATAAAAACACTGACAGCCAATCAGAATCCGACAGACTTTAACGAGCTTGAGTATTTAAAGTGACAGACGACAAAACTGCAGCGCGAGCTTATAATAAACAGAACGATATCGTGCATTTATGCTAATATAGTTATCGTACCTCGTGTGAAAGGTCTTAACTTTGGATAAAAGCGTCTGCTAAATGTATGAATGTAAATGTAAAAACTAGGGCTCTCAAAATTAACATGTTAATTTTGCATTAATTTGTTTTATTTTAACAAATTTAAAGCAAATAATGCAGCATCGTTTGGCTCACGTTACAGTATATGATCACTCTATCAGACAGGAAGCGACTGCTGAGAACACCCTAGCAACCACAAAGAACACCCTAGCAACTCTTTAATGCAGGATGCATTCTGATTGGCTGTCAATGTTTTTATCATTCATCTCAGAGTTAGAATGTTTCTGTGTGAACGGGCCTTTAAGAATGAAGAATCTTATTTTGATATGTTTGAAAACTAAAATATGTGGAGAAATGTGCCTCTTTTCTAACGGCCCGTTCACACCAAGGACGATAACTGTAACAATAAAGATATCTTTTACATACATAGCAGAGTTCACGTCACAGCTATAACGATAACAACACAGAGGAATCACTTTTTAGAGCGATTTTATTCCCAGATGAACGATAGAAACACTGACAGCCAATCAGAATCCGACAGACTTTAATGAGCTTGAGCATTTAAAGCGAGAGACGACAAAACTGCAGCACAAGCTTATAATAAACTCAATATTGTGTGTTGATGTGGACGCTGATATAGTTATCGTACTTGGTGTGAACGGTCTTAACTTTAGATAAAAATGTCTGAATGCAAATATAAAAACTATGGCAATCAAAATTAACCTGTTCATTTTGCAATTAATTTGTTTCATTTGAACATATTTAATTTGTTTCATATTAACATATTTAAAGCAATTAATGCAGCATCGCTTGGCTCGCGTTGCATTATATGATCAACAAACTCAAATCTGTACTGCACGCATCTTGTTTACAGCTTGTACTAATATGCATTTTGGTTGATCGGATCAAAAGTAGATGATGTTAAATACAGCTGTAAACGGGATCCTTGCGTCCACTTCCAGAGGTATTGAAAAACACATTTATTTCGTACTGTAAACGCTCATGTGGTCAAATGCATTCGGCCAGCCACTAAAAGACCGTCTTTTCCGACCGTCACTCAGCTCCCAAGATCTCTACTGCGCGCTCCCGAGATCGCTACTGCTTAGACTCAGATCCCGCGGTCGCTACTGCGCAGACTCAGGTCCCGCGATCGCTACTGCGCAGACTCAGATCCCGCGGTCGCTACTGCGCAGACTCAGGTCCCGCGATCGCTACTGCGCAGACTCAGATCCCGCGGTCGCTACTGCTTAGACTCAGATCCCGCGGTCGCTACTGCGCAGACTCAGGTCCCGCGATCGCTACTGCGCAGACTTAGGTCCCGCGATCGCTACTGCGCAGACTCAGGTCCTAAGATCGCTACTGCGCAGACTCAGGTCCCGCGATCGCTACTGCGCAGACTCAGGTCCTAAGATCGCTACTGCGCAGACTCAGGTCCCGTGATCGCTACTGCGCTGACTCAGGTCCCGCAATCGCTACTGCGCACTCAGGTCCCGAGATCGCTACTGCGCAGACTCAGGTCCCGAGATCGCTACTGCGCAGACTCAGGTCCCGCGATCGCTACTGCGCAGACTCAGGTTCTAAGATCGCTACTGCGCAGACTCAGGTCCTAAGATCGCTACTGCGCAGACTCAGATCCCGCGGTCGCTACTGCGCAGACTCAGATCCCGCGGTCGCTACTGCGCAGACTCAGATCCCGCGGTCGCTACTGCTTAGACTCAGGTCCCGCGGTCGCTACTGCGCAGACTCAGGTCCCGCGATCGCTACTGCGCAGACTTAGGTCCCGCGATCGCTACTGCGCAGACTCAGGTCCTAAGATCGCTACTGCGCAGACTCAGGTCCCGCGATCGCTACTGCGCAGACTCAGGTCCTAAGATCGCTACTGCGCAGACTCAGGTCCCGTGATCGCTACTGCGCTGACTCAGGTCCCGCGATCGCTACTGCGCACTCAGGTCCCGAGATCGCTACTGCGCAGACTCAGGTCCCGCGATCGCTACTGCGCAGACTCAGGTTCTAAGATCGCTACTGCGCAGACTCAGGTCCTAAGATCGCTACTGCGCAGACTCAGATCCCGCAATCGCTACTGCGCAGACTCAGGTCCCGCGATCGCTACTGCGCAGACTCAGGTCCCGCGATCGCTACTGCGCAGACTTAGGTCCCGCGATCGCTACTGCGCAGACTCAGGTCCCGCGATCGCTACTGCGCAGACTTAGGTCCCGCGATCGCTACTGCGCAGACTCAGGTCCTAAGATCGCTACTGCGCAGACTCAGGTCCCGCGATCGCTACTGCGCAGACTCAGGTCCTAAGATCGCTACTGCGCAGACTCAGGTCCCGTGATCGCTACTGCGCTGACTCAGGTCCCGCGATCGCTACTGCGCACTCAGGTCCCGAGATCGCTACTGCGCAGACTCAGGTCCCGCGATCGCTACTGCGCAGACTCAGGTTCTAAGATCGCTACTGCGCAGACTCAGGTCCTAAGATCGCTACTGCGCAGACTCAGGTCCTAAGATCGCTACTGCGCAGACTCAGGTCCCGTGATCGCTACTGCGCTGACTCAGGTCCCGCGATCGCTACTGCGCACTCAGGTCCCGAGATCGCTACTGCGCAGACTCAGGTCCCGCGATCGCTACTGCGCAGACTCAGGTTCTAAGATCGCTACTGCGCAGACTCAGGTCCTAAGATCGCTACTGCGCAGACTCAGATCCCGCAATCGCTACTGCGCAGACTCAGGTCCCGCGATCGCTACTGCGCAGACTCAGGTCCCGCGATCGCTACTGCGCAGACTTAGGTCCCGCGGTCGCTACTGCGCAGACTCAGGTCCCGCGATCGCTACTGCGCAGACTTAGGTCCCGCGATCGCTACTGCGCAGACTCAGGTCCTAAGATCGCTACTGCGCAGACTCAGGTCCCGCGATCGCTACTGCGCAGACTCAGGTCCTAAGATCGCTACTGCGCAGACTCAGGTCCCGTGATCGCTACTGCGCTGACTCAGGTCCCGCGATCGCTACTGCGCACTCAGGTCCCGAGATCGCTACTGCGCAGACTCAGGTCCCGTGATCGCTACTGCGCAGACTCAGGTTCTAAGATCGCTACTGCGCAGACTCAGGTCCTAAGATCGCTACTGCGCAGACTCAGATCCCGCAATCGCTACTGCGCAGACTCAGGTCCCGCGATCGCTACTGCGCAGATTCAGGTCCCGCGATCGCTACTGCGCAGACTTAGGTCCCGCGATCGCTACTGCGCAGACTCAGGTCCTTAGATCGCTACTGCGCAGACTCAGGTCCCGCGATCGCTACTGCGCAGATTCAGGTCCCGCGATCGCTACTGCGCAGACTCAGGTCCTTAGATCGCTACTGCGCAGACTCAGGTCCCGAGATGTCAGCGTCATATCGGGACACTGGCGGCTTCACTTCTCACCAATGGAAGAGAGCGAAGGGGCGTCATCCATCTTTTTTTACAGTCTATGATCAGGAGATTCAGTACTCTTTCAGAAGATGTGTAATAGCGCCCCCTACCGTATAACAGTGGAAACACGGAAAGCCGGAAAATTCTGTCAATGTCAGGGAAAGAGTTATTTACAGAATGTGTGATTACTGTTTTTAATCGACTGAAAGCAGTAGTAAAACTGAGTGTGTCTGTCTCCGTCAGGTGGAGTTCACGTTCGATAAGAGTGTCATGGTGGAGCTGCTGACGGACTGTCGGGATTTAATGCTGAGGCTGGTGGAGAAACACCTGACGCCGAAGTCTCTGGATCGCATCAGGCACGTGTTCAACCATTACGCGAACCCGGATCTGCTCACACACCTGTACGACCCGCAGGGGACGCTGTGGGGCAACCTGAGCAAGATCTGCACCGGCCTGAACCGCATGATCGAGGAGGGAAAACTCTGAACACACTCGGACCCACGGACTCAGAAACACACTCGCGTCTGATTGGCTGATTCTCACTAGAACATCATCCAAGGGTCAAAGAGAGATTTAAAAGGACAATTCACCCAAAAATTACTTTCTTCTGTGGAACACTAAAGAAATGTTGTTTGGTCCCCAACTTTTATCATCTTTTGTGTTTCACAGAAGACAGACAGATCTCTTTGAGAAATTAAAAAAATATAGCTTTTTAATACAAGATTTTGTTTCTGCATTTTAACATGATTTCCGTCCATCGATCTTTACAACTAAAACCACAGAGAACTTGAGCAACACTGGATTTTTGTACAGTTGTATGTACCAGTAAAATAATCCACTTCTGTTTCTCTTTTCATGTTTCACTGTATTATGTTCAACAGTATTACAGTTATAAACTTAGTGGATCTGATTGAAATTTAATAATAAAGTGTTGTTTTATTTTGTTTCAAATATTCCTCCTTTAAAATTTTCTTAGCTCTGAGCTGGTCTGTCTCTCCTCACTTCTGTAATTTAATTGTTGCTACAAGGAGATTTCAGATCTATGAAGTCCACGAGATCTGTGGTTTCAGTTTCAGAAACACTGGTCATTATTCAACAATACTCTAAATACACTGTATGATAGTTTAAGGATCACAAATATTAAGAATGCACAATTTGTGGGTTTGTTTTCTGATGTAGATTAAATCTAGAGAAGGACTAGTGCACTAGTGTAAACCATGTTTGCAACCCATTTTACTTCTGTGTTTTTACAAGAAAAAATGTCAAACAAGACTTAAATTTAGCTGGAAATTCTATTGAGAGTGAATTTATTTTAGATTATTAACAGATTTCTGCATTTTTATTACAATCACACTCTGTAATTTTTTTTTAGCATTTTCCAATTCTCACTATTAACTCGCTGCTTATTATCATGCATATTACTAGGATATTGGCTGTTTATTAGTACTTAGAAGCACATATTAATGCCTCATTCTGCATGATCATATTCTACCTCCCATAATCTAAACATAACAACTACCTTACTAACTGTTCATAAGCAGTCATTAGGAGTTTACTGATGCAAAAGTCATCGTTAATAGTGAGAATTGGACCCTAATATCTAAAGTTTGACCAAAAAATTATTAAATCAAGATACATTTACTTTGAGAAGGAAAACTAATAATATTACGACTTGAAAAAAAACATTTTAAAATGACTTGAGTCTGTACTTAAAACAACAAATATGTGCCAGTGAGGTCAGAAAAATAAACTTTCCTTTCGAGTACATATTTCTTTTATTCTTAAGCAAAAACTCAGTTAATTTTGATACATTTTCAACAAGACTTAATATCTATAAAGAAAGTAAATAAGTATCTTGATTTTCAAATGTTTAGATATTTGTTCTGGAAAACAAGACAAAAGTTTTAAAAAAATAAAAGTACGATATAAAAATAAGATTATTTTTTTTTGCAGTGCATATTTGGATCGCAAAATAAACAAAGAAAAGAGGGAAACACTCTGTATTGCTTTGCTTTTATTGCATTTTTTTAAACACCTAGAAAAATACAAAAAACAAGACCTCAGAAAATAAGAACATTGCGAGCCGGTGCTGGTGATACGTTACAGTCTTCAGATCATGAACCGACTGAAGATCAGCATTTAGAATCGCTCAGGATCGCTTGCTCAGAATCGCTCAGGATCGCTCGCTCAGAATCACTCACTCAGAATCGCTCAGGATCGCTCGCATCGCTCACTCAGAATCGCTCACTCACTCAGAATCACTCTCACTCACTCACTCACTCACTCACTCAGAATCGCTCACTCACTCACTCACTCAGAATCGCTCACTCACTCACTCACTCAGAATCGCTCACTCACTCAGAATCACTCTCACTCACTCAGAATCACTCAGAATCACTCACTCACTCAGAATCACTCACTCAGAATCACTCACTCAGAATCACTCACTCAGAATCACTCACTCAGAATCACTCACTCACGCAGAATCACTCTCACTCACTCAGAATCACTCACTCACTCAGAATCACTCACTCACTCAGAATCACTCACTCACTCAGAATCACTCGAGCAAGGAATCTTTGAATCTCTGAATGTGATTCAGCTGAAGTCTTTAACACTGTACAGTCACATGAGTCTGGAGAATCGTCCTCAAGCACAGAGTCAGAGTCAGTGAAGTGCACTGATCCACTAGGTGGCGACGACGGGCTGTTTGACGACAGCTTTGGGCCGCCCGCTCTTGTTCGCAGCCGCGGGTGAATCGCTGACGTCACTGGATCCGCCAAAGCTCCCGGAAGCGTTGGGAAAGCCGTGCGCCGCAATGTACTTCTGGTACGCCTCGCGGACGATGCGGAAGGCTCTGGCATTGGCGTACGGGATGTCGGTCACGGGGTCGCGATACAGCGCGGGATTATGGGTAACGGGACACACCTCCTGGATGGGCTGCGACGGGATGGAGCGAGCCGACTCAGGGAAGGCGGAGCTAAACGCATCATCGTCGCTGAAGGTGATGTAAGTGCGTGAGCACAGAGACCCCGCCCCCTGCGCGGAGGAAGAGGAAGTGGGCGTGGCCTGGGGCGTGTCCTGGTCCAGCCTATAACAGGAGAGAGCTTTATTCAGAAGCAGTGCTGTTATAATTAGCTTTAATATTGTGTAAATAAAACTATGCATTTATAAAAAACATTTTTGTTCATTCACATGAAGCTGATATGTAATAGAAATATTAGATGAAATGTTGCATTCACAACTAAATGAAATAAGTTTAAGCTAACATACCAAAATTGCTAACTGCAATAAATCTATTTAGAGATATTTATAAAAAATTACTAAAATTAAAAAAATATAAAAATAACAGCTAATTCAAAATATTTATAAAAGCTATGATATATTAATAATACTAAACTGTCACTGATAGGAAGCAGTAAACAGATGTATGCAGTATTTCTGCTGTGCGAGTGTTTCAATTATCGTTATTAATCGTTAATTTAGTGTGCTTGTTTATTTAGCTACTCATATTTAATAATTTACTTGATTTTATCAGGGGTAATGACGCATGCAAAATCTTAATCTGTCTATCATTTGCAGCAATTGTTGATAAAGGAGTTATTTGCACAATATTGGGAATATTTGCACTGTAACCCCTGAAGGCGAGTCAGTGGATGAGTAAAGTAGAGTTGTGGAGGAGGAGAAGTCTCAAACTCCAGTCATTATTCACTGCAGAGAGCGAGAGTAAACACTTCTGACGCTGCATTAACAGTTCGTATTCTCTCAGACGATGAGAGATGAATCTACTTTAACGAGTTGATCACGGTATATATAACTGTCTTCATTTATTTTCTTAATATTTCTCTTGTGAAACTTATTTTTTCCATTTACTTATTTTACTTTTATTGCTATTATTACTTATTATAAGTAGTGAAAAAAAAAAAAAAAAAGTATTTCATTACAAGTTGTTTTTGATGAGAAGTAAAGCTAATCTAACTAATCTTATATTTTCTTATATTTTCTTATATTAGCTAATAGCCTATTCATTTAATAATAAAAGTAATAATAATTTATTAGGTCAGCTGATGCTGGTCATCTTCTGAACATCGTCTATCGCGCATCATTCCTTCCTTCCCTTCCTGATCTATCTATCCATCCATCCATCCATGTATACTCAACTCTTGTGATAAACTATTTAGAAATCCCTGAATTAGTAAATTAGTTTATACCAAATTAAAGGACAAGTTCGGTATTTTACACTTAAAGCCCTGTTTTCAGATCGTTTCTGATGAAATACAACGGTTAAGATTGAAATTTGGACAAATGCTGCTGGCCCGAGAATTTTCCGTTTCTTTCGCTTCCCCCCCACCTCCACAATGGCTGCATAGGTGCATATGAACAATCCTTCCTAAAACGCATTAAACTTTCGTTTACAAAGACGTGAAACTCAGCGAGTGGTCAGGGGTGTTCACTGATATGCTCACACAAAAACCGCTGCAAAAGATGCTTTCCAACAGGTGTTTTACCATTCGTTGTAAAACTGTGGACCTATTTTTCCACACGCCTCACACCCGTACATTCTCCCGTTGAGAGCTTGAATAATAGACACTCCAGCCCAGTTTCCGGCGGCGGACTAATACCGTACCGCACTCACCCCTCCACATCCACGTTCTCCTCCTTCAGGTGAGCGTCGGGCACCAGCGGCATCAGCACCGAGTGATAGCGGATCGTCGGCCCCTCAAACCTCCTCTTCTTATGAACCTGCTTCTTCTTATCAGCCTCCAGGCGCTCGTAGTTCTCTGAGGAACACACACACACACAGATAGACACACACACACACACACACACAGAGTTATACTCTGCTCTGAGCAGGTGTGGTACTCTGGTGAGGGGTGTCTGTGTGTGTGTGTGTGTGTTGTGTTACCCAGCGAGCACAGGTTGATCTCCGCGGTGAGCTGTGTGTGTGTGTGTGTGTTACCCAGTGAGCGCAGGTTGATCTCCGCGGTGAGGTGTGTATGTGTGTGTGTGTGTGTGTGTGTTACCCAGTGAGCGCAGGTTGATCTCCGCGGTGAGCTGTGTGTGTGTGTGTGTGTGTGTGTGTTACCCAGTGAGCGCAGGTTGATCTCCGCGGTGAGCTGTGTGTGTGTGTGTGTGTGTGTGTGTGTGTTACCCAGCGAGCGCAGGTTGATCTCCGCAGTGAGGTGTGTGTGTGTGTGTGTGTGTGTGTGTGTGTGTGTGTGTGTTACCCAGTGAGCGCAGGTTGATCTCCGCGGTGAGGTGTGTGTGTGTGTGTGTTACCCAGTGAGCGCAGGTTGATCTCCGCGGTGAGCTGTGTGTGTGTGTGTGTGTGTGTGTGTGTTACCCAGTGAGCGCAGGTTGATCTCCGCGGTGAGCTGTGTGTGTGTGTGTGTGTGTGTGTTACCCAGCGAGCACAGGTTGATCTCCGCGGTGAGCTGTGTGTGTGTGTGTGTGTTACCCAGTGAGCGCAGGTTGATCTCCGCGGTGAGATGTGTGTGTGTGTGTGTTACCCAGCGAGCACAGGTTGATCTCCACGGTGAGGTGTGTGTGTGTGTTACCCAGTGAGCGCAGGTTGATCTCCGCGGTGAGGTGTGTGTGTGTGTGTGTGTGTGTTACCCAGTGAGCGCAGGTTGATCTCCGCGGTGAGGTGTGTGTGTGTGTGTGTGTTACCCAGTGAGCGCAGTTTGATCTCCGCGGTGAGGTGTGTGTGTGTGTGTGTGTTACCCAGCGAGTGCAGGTTGATCTCCGCGGTGAGGTGTGTGTGTGTGTGTGTGTGTGTTACCCAGCGAGCGCAGGTTGATCTCCGCGGTGAGCTGTGTGTGTGTGTGTGTGTGTTACCCAGCGAGCGCAGGTTGATCTCCGCGGTGAGGTGTGTGTGTGTTACCCAGCGAGCGCAGGTTGATCTCCGCGGTGAGGTGTGTGTGTGTGTGTGTGTGTGTTACCCAGCGAGCGCAGGTTGATCTCCGCGGTGAGGTGTGTGTGTGTGTGTGTGTGTTACCCAGCGAGCGCAGGTTGATCACCGCGGTGAGGTGTGTGTGTGTGTGTGTGTGTGTGTGTGTGTTACCCAGCGAGCGCAGGTTGATCTCCGCGGTGAGGTGTGTGTGTGTGTGTGTGTGTGTTACCCAGTGAGCGCAGGTTGATCTCCGCGGTGAGGTGTGTGTGTGTGTGTGTTACCCAGCGAGCGCAGGTTGATCTCCGCGGTGAGGTGTGTGTGTGTTACCCAGCGAGTGCAGGTTGATCTCCGCGGTGAGGTGTGTGTGTGTGTGTGTGTGTGTGTGTGTGTGTGTGTTACCCAGCGAGCGCAGGTTGATCTCCGCGGTGAGCTGTGTGTGTGTGTGTGTGTGTGTTACCCAGCGAGCGCAGGTTGATCACCGCGGTGAGGTGTGTGTGTGTGTGTGTTACCCAGCGAGTGCAGGTTGATCTCCGCGGTGAGGTGTGTGTGTGTTACCCAGCGAGCGCAGGTTAATCTCCGTGGTGAGGTGTGTGTGTGTGTGTGTGTGTGTGTGTGTGTGTTACCCAGCGAGCGCAGGTTGATCTCCGCGGTGAGGTGTGTGTGTGTGTGTGTTACCCAGCGAGCGCAGGTTGATCACCGCGGTGAGGTGTGTGTGTGTGTGTGTGTGTGTGTGTTACCCAGCGAGCGCAGGTTGATCTCCGCGGTGAGGTGTGTGTGTGTTACCCAGCGAGTGCAGGTTGATCTCCGCGGTGAGGTGTGTGTGTGTGTGTGTGTGTGTTACCCAGCGAGCGCAGGTTGATCTCCGCGGTGAGGTGTGTGTGTGTGTGTGTGTGTGTGTGTGTGTGTGTGTGTGTGTGTGTTACCCAGCGAGCGCAGGTTGATCTCCGCAGTGAGGTGTGTGTGTGTGTGTGTGTGTGTGTGTTACCCAGCGAGCGCAGGTTGATCTCCGCGGTGAGGTGTGTGTGTGTGTGTGTGTGTGTGTTACCCAGTGAGTGCAGGTTGATCTCCGCGGTGAGGTGTGTGTGTGTGTGTTACCCAGCGAGCGCAGGTTGATCTCCACGGTGAGGTGTGTGTGTGTGTGTGTGTGTGTGTGTGTTACCCAGCGAGCGCAGGTTGATCTCCGCGGTGAGATGTGTGTGTGTGTGTGTGTGTGTGTTACCCAGCGAGCGCAGGTTGATCTCCGCGGTGAGCTGTGTGTGTGTGTGTGTGTGTGTGTGTGTGTTACCCAGCGAGCGCAGGTTGATCTCCGCGGTGAGCTGTGTGTGTGTGTGTGTGTGTGTGTGTGTGTTACCCAGCGAGCGCAGGTTGATCTCCGCGG
>NC_139974.1:796361-826361 GCF_963993115.1 Abramis brama | reverse complement strand
AACTCATCTTCCTCTTCGGCGTCCAGGAGTTTGGACATGCGGTTCCCCGCCGTGCAGCGCTGCTCTCTGCTGTTCGCCAGACTCATCCTAACCCCTGATCAACTCTATTACACTCACTGCTGAACTCTCAGCAACTCTATTACACTCACTCTGTTTAATTCCTGTCTTTAACTCTCAGTGTAATTAACGTTATACGCTGCAGTTAAAGACGCTTTTTCTCCTGCCCGGATGTAAAGATGCGCTTCGCAATAACGGCTGAATATGATAATAATATCAAATTAACAACAAAATCAGGTTTATACACGAAAATGTTAAACGGTAAAACAGAAGCGCTGATAACCACAACACAACAAAAGCAGAGTAACGTCACTTCCGGTGTTCACGAGCATTCACAGCTCGATACTGACACACACTGGACTGGAGGGCGCAGACACCACACTGTCTATAGCAAACACACGCAAACGTCCATTTTAATCGTGTTAATAATTTATGGTTTCAAAGTTAATATTGGTTAACCACTAACCATATTAAAGTATCCTAACGTGGACTTTAGACCCGACACTGATACTGCACGTGACATTTCATGAGTCATAATGTACTGGCATTCACATACAGTGTCCAGTAATGACTGGAAAAACTAAAAAAATGCCGTTTTATAGCCGGATTACACCGGTTTGGTTTTGTCAACTCGAAACTAATCCTGTAACCGAAACTGCATCCTGTGAGTTTGTTCAACTACCATCATGGTACAGGCCCTCTACGGTAAAAACTATAGTTATTATAAATTGAAACGGGTGAGATATATTAAGAGTAAAATAAGTCCATTAGGTGAGCAAATGTCGCTAAATTTAGTGTGTCGTCACTTCCACAAGTGTCCACCAGATGTCCCCTGAAGTCAAGCATGAACTGTAACTTGCTGGCTCACCTAATATTCATTAACCACTCATGTACTGTATTTTTAATGTGTACATGAAGCCACAGACCACTTGCACACGTGTGTCTGTAGAAGAAGGTCCGAGTCTGTTTAGAAGACACGTGTTTTCAGGGACTTTTTTGGGGACATACGTTTGTTTAACGACGTGTGTTGATCTTATGTCAGAGCATGATTTGAACCTCACGAGCGATGTGTTTGCAGCAGTGGACTTGAACTGTGTGTGATGGCAATTTCAAACACTGCTTTATGAATCTCCTGATGGGAATCAATAGTTCGGAGCGTGTGTCTGTATCACACTGCCAGAGTCACGTGCTTTCAGTAAACGAGGCTTCTTTACGTCACAACTGTTTCGAAACGCTTCGACATTTCAAAGTGTCTGTGGGGTTTATACATTTGTAGACGTTTTAGTTAGACATTAATATAATTCAAATGAATTATGTTAGTTAATCTCGTATTGGCCTGTTTCTGAGCCATTCATAGAACAAACTAAACAAACCCTGACAATTGATAAAAGAACATATAATCTGATTAGATAATTGCATTTGAAAGATTTTTCTTTCAATAAACTAAATCAATAGAATTGTAAAAGGTGTTTTTATGCATGTTTGTCGCTGGGTTTTGTTGCATTCACACTGTTCTGACCTCTAGGGGTCTATGGTGGAGGCTGCATGGTGTCGGGGTGTGTCGAAACCATAGACAGTATAAGAAGTGGACAGAGCCATCTCATTGGAACTCAATTGAGACAAGTGAAGCCCATTTTTAGCGATTTTTTAGCACTTCCGTTCCTGACGCGCAGACTCAAACAGAGCTTGACGGCGCAGATGTCACGTGAGCAACACTGTCTTCTGGTGAGATAGGTCTGACTGCAGAACCGCAGAACCATACGTCATAGCAGTGTGAGGACGACAGCGCCAGCCCAACAGTCTGGTGCCGGAAGTGGATACCATACATATCCACCTTACATATACCATACCTAAACCTACCCATCTCCACCCCCTGACCCCTAAACCTACCCCTAAACCTACCCATCTCCACCCCTTAGATGGTTTTACCCCGCCCACTTCCGGCATCAGACTGTTAGGCTGGCGCTGTCGTCCTCACACTGCTATGACGTATGGTTCTGCGGTTCTGCAGTTGGTTATTATTGCTTCTGGTGGCTGTGGCATGAGAAATCTGAATCATTCCCTTCCGAAACTTGCAGAGACGGAGAGTGTGAGTAGGAGCTGTCCATGAGCTTGGAGCAGGAGTAACTTTTGCTAGGTATTCTGATTAATTATTTTGTCATTTTGCCTCCATGTCTCCTCGATTACGCGCGAGCTTCTCCTCCCGTCCATACGGTAATCTCTCTACTGTGCGACAGAGAGTCGCGTGGTTATGACGCAATCGTTAGCCTACTTTTACAAAAACTGCTTCTACGGGGCCGTAACGTAAGATACAAGGTAATGGAGCATTTTATACATTGTCGTGTTTCTTTAGAAATAAATAATGGACAAATGGAGTCTTCAAACGCCTCAGATGTAAAGTTATTCGCTGTCAAAGTGACGCCAAAATGAATGGGAGTCAATGGAATGCTAACAGCAGGTGAAGTTCTGCTACAAGATGGTGGCACGCGGCCGGCTTCAACTTCCGGTCTATGGAATTCCAAAGCTGCCAATATTAAAAATAAATAAATACATAAATAAATATACAAATAAATGTAAAAAAGAAAAAATAAATAAATAAATATATAAATAAATATACATAGAAAAGCAAAAAAACGAAAATAAATAATTATTTATACATTTATTTCCTTATTTATGTATATATTAATTTTTTTCCATATTTATTTATTTATTCTTTTATTTATTTCTACATTTATTCATTTCTACATTTATTTATTTCTACATTTATTTATTTTTACGTTTATTTATTTCTACATTTATGTATTTCTACATTTATTTATTTATTCATTTATTTCTTCCTACATTTCTTCCTGCGTAGGGTAATGAGGAGGGCGTGGTTTACCTCAGACATAGCAATCGAGCTCAGAGTAAGCGAAGGCGAAGGGTTGAGGCCACAGTGACACCCTGTGGCGAAATACAATAAGTATCTGACGGTGATACGGTCTGTGACTGCGAGGTATATGGTCAAAATCCTAAATCTTACTGTGTGACATGGATAGGCTACTCTTTATTCCGGACATGGCCGTAGAACATCGTTTGGTCTGGATTTGTAAAATGTCCTGGGCTAACAAACATGAAACAGGGACTCTGAAACGGAAGCGCTTGATATTTTCCATTTTTCGGTCAGAACTCACGGAAAGGAAGCTGGGCACATAGCCTATAGGCTACAGTAAAGTCGACGCAAGCATACTGACCAATGCTTTTGAAACGAGACCATTGCATTTTAATGTAGCCTAATTTCCAAAAACAATACTGACAGCAACAGAATCATTTTTTTTATTCTATTAAGCGGTGGTAGTCTTTAGCCTACCTCCATAAACTCATGTCCATGGGCAACCTTATTAAATGTATGAACGTCACGTTAATCCACATCGATAAATTCAGTTAGAGGATAAGACTGTAGGGCAGTTAGCCTACCACTAAAATCCAACCAGAGCTTCATCAGAGCCATCAATACAGAAGAGATCTTAATGCATTTACACAGCAATTAGCCTACAAGTGCATAAAAATATTATGAAGTGTTTTACATTTTGAAGACAAATATGACATGATGGAATCAATGAAGTGATAGGCCTACGTTTAATGTGAAACTAAAACAGACACCAGGTGTCAGAAAGTCACTGTCTTAATGAGTGAGTTCAATCCACTCGTTTGATTCCTTAAAATACACCGAATCAAAAACAACTTGACGTTGAAGCGGTTCAGCTGTGGATTTGATTCTGATCATTTCTATTTAGGCCTATGCGTTATTTAAATAATAATTTAATAATTTAAATTATAATAATTCATATTAAACGTAGGCCTATCACTTCATTGATTTCATCATGTCATATTTATGTCTTCAAAATGTAAAACACTTCATAATTCATAACAACACTTCACTGTAGCCTATATGTGCCCTGCTTCCTTTCCATGAGTTCTGACCGAAAAATGGAAAATATCAAGCGCTTCCGTTTCAGAGTCCCTGTTTCATGTTTGTTAGCCCAGGACATTTTACAAATCCAGACCAAATGATGTTCTACGGCCATGTCCGGAATAAAGAGTAGCCTATCCATGTCACACAGTAAGATTTAGGATTTTGATCATATACCTCGCAGTCACAGACCGTATCAACGTCAGTGAGCTATACTTATTGTATTTCGCCACAGGGTGTCACTGTGGCCTCAACCCTTCGCCTTCGCTTACTCTGAGCTCGATTGCTATGTCTGAGGTAAACCACGCCCTCCTCATTACCCTACGCAGGAAGAAATGTAGGAAGAAATAAATGAAGAAATAAATAAATGTAGAAATACATAAATGTAGAAATAAATAAACGTAAAAATAAATAAATGTAGAAATAAATAAATGTAGAAATGAATAAATGTAGAAATAAATAAAAGAATAAATAAATAAATATGGAAAAAAAAAATATATATACATAAATAAGGAAATAAATGTATAAATAATTATTTATTTTCGTTTTTTTTTTTGCTTTTCTATGTATATTTATTTATATATTTATTTATTTATTTATTTATTTATTTTTTACATTTATTTGTATATTTATTTATGTATTTATTTATTTTTAATATTGGCAGCTTTGGAATTCCATACCGGTCGACTTCCTTCCCGCTTGGTCGAAACGCACATTTGCTTCCACTGTTTCAGCTCCACGAAGCCTCGATCTGCACTCCACTACTAGTACACCAGTGTAATTAACAGTGATCTGGAGCCTCATAACTAAATAAAGCATGTGTTGCTGAAGACTTAACATCTGAGATTTGTATTCTAAGGGTCAATAGTGAAGACAAACAGGGTTTTAACCAGGGAATTGTTTAATTGTCCCAAAATAACACATTCCAAAATTGCAGAAAAAAGAAGATAAAATAAGCTGTATCATACTTGTGTTATAGTCACGACAGATCAGACTTGTGTTATAGTCACGACAGATCAGACTTGTGTTATAGTCACGACAGATCAGTGATGATAACAGTAGACAAATATGTGCATTAAAGTAGAAAAACTTCTTTTCATCAACATACATGACACAAATCATTGTAGAAAGTTTAACTGGAATAAATGAAGGTGGTTCTGCTTGTGCTCAGTCGAAAGATTCTGATGTGATTGGCCCCGGCGCTTTAGGCCCCGCCCACCTCAAGAACTCGGCGCTTTAGGCCCCGCCCACCTCAAGAGCTCGCCGCTTTAGGCCCCGCCCACCTCAAGAGCTCGGCGCTTTAGGCCCCGCCCACCTCAAGAGCTCAGCCACACAGTCACTACTAATATATAATGCAGTGCATTTTGGAAGTAACTTTCCCGACTCTGTTGACCACGAACCGAAATGTGCATTTTACACAGAATAATCATAAATAACATTTTTCCCAAAGCAATGCATGCAGTGTCCTGGAGTTTCCCAGTTGATTGTGTGTTGTTATGCCCCATATTTATTTATATATTTAATTGGCAAACTGCGAGTTGGTCAAACTAGTCTTGATATAGTGGCTAGATTTATGCCACGGTTTATACCTGCATTTCCACTGTTTGATCACTGTTAGTATGTTGTAAATCAGATCTCTTCTATGTAATCATAAGTTTGTGCTGCAGAAAGAGAAATATGTGATCATTCTTTAATGGATATGATGTGAATATGAAAAGAAGAGTGTAAAAGTATTACTGCAGTTTTCAGTCCAGTGGTGTCACAGTAAACAAGTCTGACGTCTGTGGTTCCTGCGATGGACCCGTCGTCTGTTCAGTGTTTGGGTCTTAGTGAAAGCTTCATCATAAACACCATCAGATGCAGGGAAGACAGTGGTGTGTGTGTGTGTGTGTGTGTGTGTGTGTGTGTGTGTGTGTGTGTGTGTGTGTGTGTGTGTGTGTGTGTGTGTGTGAGACAGGCTTACAGTAGAGCAGTACTATAGATTACTGGAGAACAGTGAGAGTTCAGTCCGAGAATGAATCCGCTCGAATGAGTCCGTGAAAGCTTCAGAAGACTGGAGTTTGATGATGATGAAGATGATGAACATGATGATGATGATGAAGATGATGTTTAGGTCTTCAGCTGATACTGACCGTCTGGATCACATGACACTAGAAATCGCACACATATATTGAGTGTGTTAATATATGTCTGATTGATCGTCTGAATGTACACTTTTACAATGGGAGAGAAAACAATTAAATCTAACAGTAAAA
This sequence comes from Abramis brama, assembly GCF_963993115.1. Classification (NCBI taxonomy): domain Eukaryota; kingdom Metazoa; phylum Chordata; class Actinopteri; order Cypriniformes; family Leuciscidae; genus Abramis; species Abramis brama. The sequence goes on along the minus strand of NC_139974.1, from coordinate 820,097 downwards.
CCACAGTGATAAAGGATTAAAGTTCCATAATGATCAAGCACTCACTGTCTGGCTTTACTCTCCCCATACTGTTCCTCCTAATAAGCCCCCGGCCTCCTTTCTCCTGGGATCCACTGCTCTGGGAATCACTCCTGTTCTCCGTGTTTCTCTCCGTCTTCTTGTGTTCTGCAGCTCTGGGGTTCCTGAGGCTCCGGCTGTTTGCTGGATGTGTGATGTTATTTGTGCAGTTCATTTGAATCTGTTCAATCACACAGAAAACATTCATAGTTCAGTAACAATCAGTAATAGACAACAACTTGTACCTAACACACACACACCTGTGAAAAGTCTTGTTAGGCTGGTTAGTATTTTCACCCCCCAAAAAATAAAATACATTTTAATCAGTTATTTATCTCTTTTGCTGTAGTGTGTTAGAAGGAAATATCAGTTTATATTTCCAAACATTCATTTAGCTATTCATTGTAATAATCCAGTGAGATCTGTGTATGCACAGGAGTCTGACAGCAGCCGGTATGATCTGATCTCACCATCATCGAGTCCGTCTGTGATTACATGAAGAAACAGGGAAAAAACAGACTAAATCCAGAAGATCTGCAGGAACACCTGAAGAACCCTCCCTGCAGAGCTCCAGTGCTGTGAAGAGGTTTAGGCACGCGTGTTAACATGCTGTAATGTGAGGATGCTTTCAGAAATAAATGTCATAAATAGATCTTATTTATCCATTAACTAAATCAAATCAGTATTTGGAGTGAGCACACTTTGCATTTAAAACAGCTGTTTTAGATACACTTGCACATGGGTTTCCAGGCAGATTTGCAGGAAGGTTTCTTCAAGCTATTGAGATTTATCATTAGAATTATAATTCTGAATCTGTAGACACTACACAGATTAGAACAAATAAAACTAAAGTATAACACACAATAAAGATGTAGGCTAACCACACTGAATAGAAGACAAATCATTCATAGCTTATAATTAGTGTATTAATGATTTGACATGTTTGGATTTAGTACTTTAAAGTATTTTATTTATTCTTGTAAGAAAATAACGTATTATTATCACTAATAACAGTATGTGGAGCGCGCGTCTTATCTTTGATTTAGTCTGTTTTTTCCCTGTTTCTTCATGTAATCACAGACGGACTCGATGATGGAGATCAGATCATACCGGCTGTTGTCAGACTCCTTGTGCATCGGCTACAGAAATATCACTGGATTATTACAATTAATAGTAAAATGAATGTTTGGAATTGTAAATATAAAATGATATTTCCTTCTAACACACTACAGCAAAATATATAAATAAGTGATTGAAATTTATTTTTGGGGGGGTGAAAATACGCGTGAGGGAAAACCTTTCTTCGAAAATACTGACCTGACAAAACCAACGTACTGCTGTTACGTACTGCTATTCAACTTATTGTTATTACAATTATTTGTAGGCTAATTTAGCCATAAATTAAGATATATCTTTTAGCGTAACTTAAATGGTTAACCTACTCTAGCCTACCGCGAGACCGCGACCATAGAAACAGTTCAAACCGTTCAAACCCATCGCGTTTTGTGTAAAAAAAAACTCAATATAAGCCAACAGATTTATAAATTCACTTTCCCACAATTTTCTTACAACTCTTACTTAACGTTACCCGTGTTCATCCCGGACGCGAGCGAACGCTTGGCCTGTTTCTATTTTAACGCTTCTAGTCAGTCTGGAATTACGTTAAATTACGAATATCATCCGTGTGAGTTGATTTTATATCAGTTTTATTTGGTCACGTTAAATATTTAAATAACGTTCTAAACGTTAGTCCATGAGAGTAATAATTTAGTCAGTATCAAGCCCCTCCAAAAACAGAAAGTGAAGTTTGTTCACCATTTATCAAAACTGGTAAACTCGTAAAATACGTTTCTAATCTTTGAGCTGCTAATTTAAATAAGTTTGCTTCTAATCATAAGCTACTCTCAGAAAAAAGGGTAACCATTACTCTCTGTACATATTAGGCCTATACTTCAAGTGTACATATTGGTACCTTTTAGCTTTTGTACCTTAGGGTACTGCCCCAGTGACAGCTTTGTACCTTTTTTTCTGAGAGTGTATATGTACAGTTATTATAGTGTATTTTTATAAATTAAATTAATATTTTATACTGATGAATTTCCATTGAAAGTTTAAAAATAATTTAAAAAAAGACATTGATTTCATTGTTGCTGTTAAAACCTCAAGCTCACATTGATCATTCTTTCTTTTTCTTTTTTTCAGAAAATTAGGTGGACGGGGAAACAATAGATTGTGGCCTCACAGAGAACATTATCTCATATTTATTTCAAGGCTCCTTCAAAAAACAGTCCAAGTTCAACAAATTTGCACATGAGATGAAGGAGGTGATAACACTAACAACAGAGCCAGTGCCAGCAGAATCCCACCAGCAGACTTCGACTACAGAAATGCAAGTATAATATTGATTATTGTGTATTATATTTGTCCTATGTTTAGTGGTCTCAGGTGAAAATGGTCATTTTGACATTCCTCTACAAAATAGTGGATTACTTAGTCAATATTCATTACATTTAATATTTTGGTTTTCATCAATATTTAAGTTTGTCTTTTTTCAGAAAAAAAAATATTAACAAAATCACAAATTTGAGCCAGGGAAGTTTCTGAAATTTGGTCATTTTGACACGGATTGACTCATTTGCATAATACTTTTTTTAAAGAATTCATTGTGCACAATGTTTTAAATTTAATATCTCTCTTTGTGATCATAAAAATGTAAGGTAAGGAAATAGTGAATGACATGTGGTTTTGAGGTTTAACTTGTATTATTATTATTATTATTTTAATTATTATTGTTCTGTACTTTTAAATTTGATCCAGTAGGAGATTGCTGTCATTGGTGAGAATTCATCCTCTATTGAGGGTCATGTGAATGTCCTGCATATCCAGTACAGCAAGATGCGGCCAGACACCTTGGTGGTCAAAGACCGAACGCAGCGAATGGAGGGAGATAAGAGATGGGATGACTGTGGAGGATATACTTAAGAAATACCCTTTCTTAAAAACACCCTCAGGGGTCAGTGATATCACACTTAAAATAAATGTTAAATGTTGATTTAAGCTAAAAGTATACTAAAATGATCATTTACAGTTATAACTGTAACTCTTTTGTAAAAACATTTAATTTTCTAAACCCTCAGGTGAACAAATATATGTGCAATCAAGCTTAGAAATATTTGTACAATGATATTACTAAAGGGAAATGGCAATGAAAGAGGCCGCATAGAATATTAAAATATATATTAAAAAAAATTAGTTCATGTGAATGATTAACTTTCTGTTTATTTTCAGTTGTGTGATGAAGTTGACCGAATGCATTCATCAATTGTCAGCTTAAGCCAGCGCTTCAAGGACGGCTTGACCAGTAATTGTGCCAAAGGTGCTTGAGCTTGATCAAAGAAATTCTCCATTAGCCAAAATCTACAAAGAAGCAAGAGAAGAAATGCTTGCAGAAGATCTACCAGGTAATGACACAAAACATAGCGGTAAAACATAAAACAAACTTTGAGGACTGATAGTTTTGTTAATTAAAAGTATAGGTGCTCAACAAATACATTTGTTGAAAATGTGTGCGTAGTTTACAGACATTATATCCTTGAGAAACTGTGATCTAGCACCGGAGCGATGACCAAAATCATTCACTTGAAACCAGCTTGTAAACAATTTCATGCATTTTATGCAACATTTGTTGATATTTCCAGTTGCTTTGTTTTTAGCAAATTGACAAACAATGAGTAAAGGAAATTACTTATGGAGGATATAAATGAATATGAAAACAGGTCATTTATAATACTGACTTTCGTGCAGCACTGATTCTGCTGTCCCACATCTTTAAAGAGAAAGTTGAGAGCTTCATCACATTGGGAGAGGTATGGAGTTTGTTAAACTGTCATTTTGTAATACTCTGACACAGGTCGGGTTATTCAGTTCTGATAGATGTTGCATTGTTTTACTGATAGATGTTTAACATTTTCTTTTCTTCTCACAGTTTGATGCTAATACTCCATACCCAACCATACAATTGATAGAAACTGACTGGAAAATGGCTTTCTCCAAGAGGCTTCAAGTCCTCGTCAAAGTGGATGGTGTGGAGGTGTGCAGGGGAATAGGAGTTGAAGAAGAGATAATTGCATCCTTCAGTGCTTACTATGTTTTCAACTTGGCTTATCCACCCTACTTGAAGAATACATTGACCTTCCTGCAGCATGCCATAGCACAGATTACTGAGGTGGGTGGCAAGCCCCTTCCAGTAACTGTCACCCGAATAATTAATATCCCGTGCTGAAAATCACACAACCATATCAATGCACAAGGTGTAGAAGAAAATCCTTTCTGTGTGGCGAGTTTTTAATACCAGTGTCGTATACAAAGTTGACTTTGAATGCAGTATTATGAAACCAGGGCAAGAGATGGACTTTCAGGCCCTTGACAGATACTCTGCTGATAATAAATTGTTTGTGATCCTCAAGAATGTTTAAAAAGTTAAAATGAAATGTGTAGTACTGTGTTTGGTGAAATGTGTGTTCGTGATCAAATGTTTTAAGGGTATACTGCTGGAATAAAGATTGCTTTGTCATTTTTGATGTTCAAAACTGTTTTAAAAGTAGAAAAATTTACTTAAAATGAGATTTAGTACTGATTTAACATATTATATTACATGGTAAAAAAAAAAAAAAAAGGTTAATGAAATCTATTGTAGGCTACTGATTTAGAAAAAAAGCTTAATATAATATTAAGCTTAATATTCTTACTGTTTAATTTTTTTTTAAATGTATAAACGAGTATAAAAAGTTGAAGTAAAATCACTCAATATATGCATCCTGTTATGACACATTGTGATAGTGCTTAAAATATTCATCCTGTGAAAAATGTAATTTTGAATGTTTGATAAATGATAAAGAGCATTCTGGCCTTTTTAATGTGCTGTATGGAGTACATATTTGCCATGTACCCATGTGGGTACTGCCCCAGTGACAAGCCGTTGTACCCCTACAAATTTTGCACATTTTTTCTGACAGTGCAATTAAAATTTGTAAATCTAAAAAAAAAAGGCTTTATTTTATTTTATTTTGTGTGTGTGTGTGTGTGTGTGTGTGTGTGTGTTGGAAGTTCAGGTTAGCTCAGGTCCACCACATAATATTAACAGATACTGCAGCTGTATATTAATTAAGGTTAATAAATGCTTAACGTAGTTAACTAATGTTATCAAATGACCTCATATGAAGTGATAACTAAAAAACCTAATGGGACACAGAAGTGTACCATGGTGGAAATACATTCTGCATTCTTTACATCTCGAGGTGTTTGGATTTTTACTGTGTGATTGAATGCCTGGAAATTCAGTTGATATCAGAGAATGTGTGCGATATACATATGATGTTACTATACATATCTGCTTATACAGAACATATCTATAAGCTATAAAGACAAATACTTCTCTCTTCACGCTTGGTGTTTAACTATTTTAACTTAACTAAAGCAAGTATGACAAATATGGCAAAATCACATGACGTCTCTCTCCCTTGCCATAATCTAAAAAAAATATTTACTTACTGTGAGAAGCTCCTTATGTACATGCTGCTTAAGTCCATCAATTTCGTTTTGCATTCCCCGAAGGTCGCCCTTAATTTCATTGAAGATCAAATGATTTGGGGTAGGCCTGCTCAAACTATAGGGTTAGTTCGAACAAGCAGTGTGACGAGAAGAATAAGCAGTTTCATGTTCATTCTGCAACCTTATATACATGGTAAACAGGAAACTAACGCCACATTACGCTCACACCTTAACCACACCAAGTTTAAACGGTGATGATGTCAAGTTTCTAAATTGGTTAAAGGGGGAAATACTGGGTTTTCATTAAGAACATTATTCTGCCCACAGAGGAGAACACAGGCCAAACTGGGTGTGAATATACAATATCGTCTGTGACGTTACATGTTAATTTCATCATGTTACAAGAGTAATTTTTTTTATAATGAAATCAACATTTTCCTATTAATCATATGTCCCTCACACTAATTCAGTAATTGTAAATGTAAATTTACATATCATTTTACACTTATGCTATACTAAAGCCTGAAATGGGCACTTTTTGTGACAGCAACCTCATCATTTTTGATCAGAGATGTGGCTTAACTTCAACTACAACTTTAGTTGAATTTCAACTAAAACCAGTATTCTTATGATTGCTCTGAACATTTCTGACTAAGTTCAACAAACATTAAATTACTTATTCATAAACTTTAAAAAATAATTAATAAAAATGTAGGTGTGACGGGGTTGAGACTATACAGGGTTGAAGATGGTAACGGGGTTGAAGAGACAAATACAGCTAAACATATACATAGTTGTTTTTTACTCAAATTCACTGTAAGATTTTCTATGAGCACTGTATTTCATTATGTAACCAAGAAAAACAACAGATATAAATTGCAATTGCAACTCGGTTTTATTAACTCGACTGCAGGAAAAACAACAATAAGTTAGTATACATTAGAACATTATAATCAAAATAAAATATATTACTTGTGTGCTTTTTTGATGTGTTTGTGTGTCTGTGCGAACGTGTTTTTGTGTGTTGTTTTGCATGTGGCAAAAAAGTAACGGGGTTGAGTGTGACGGGGTTGTGATTTTTTGCTTGAAAATGGCCACTGCTCTACATGTAGTGAATAACAGGAGAGCACATGACATTCATGGTTTTAAGAAACCGTGTTGTTGACATAACAAAGATCAATTTCACAAGTAATAGAATTCTATCTTTATTTGATGTAACAGGGTTGAGTCGTTGAGCTTGACAACCACAATATCACAATACTAAATAAGTTATAGTTATAAAAGAAGGTGGTAACTTGCCTGTGTCTACACACAATGTTGTTCAGAAGACTTCTATGATGTTAATTCCTGTTACTGATGTCACATATAAGGATCTGTTCATTAGTTTTATGGGGGAGAATGATTTGTGTAACGGGGTTGAGGGATTCCTGAAAAAAGCACAGATAGATATTCATGGGAATGGCAAAATGTATGGACTTTTTTCTAATTATATTATTCATATTTCAAGTACACTTTCATAGAAGGCCATGAGGGACATGACAAAATAGGTGGTGTCAACTGAAAAAACAAGATAATTTCTAACATAAAGATAATATGCATGTCATTATTTTTAAACTTTATTAAAGGAGAGATTTCAATTTATACAAAAAAGCTTTTTAGAATAGATTTTGGTGATCCAATAGGAAAAATACACTTAAAAAGGTCAGAGGGACTCAAATCATACAGGTTTCGTGGAATGACTCACAGCCAACCTAAGACTTTTCACAGTGTGTGTGTGTGTGTGTGTGTGTGTGTGTGTGAGATACAAGTTGTGGAATGCCCCTTTAACACACTCAATATATGTGTGTGATTTCTAGTGTCATGTGATCCAGACGGTCAGTATCAGCCGAAGACCTAAACATCATCTTCATCATCATCATCATCATCATCATCTTCATCATCATCTTCATCATCATCATCTTCATCTTCTTCATCATCATCAAACTCCTGTCTTCTGAAGCTTTCACAGACTCATTCGAGCGGATTGTTTCTTGGACTGAACTCTCATTGTTCTCCATCAGTAATCTATAGTACTGCTCTACTGTAAGCCTGTCACACACACACACACACACCACTGTCTTCCTGCGTCTGATGGTGTTTATGATGAAGCTTTCACTAAGACCCAAACACTGAACAGACGACGGGTCCATCGCAGGAACCACAGACGTCAGACTCGTTTACTGTGACACCACTGGACTGAAAACTGCAGTAATACTTTTACACTCTTCTTTTCATATTCACATCATATCCATTAAAGAATGATCACATATTTCTCTTTCTGCAGCACAAACTTATGATTACATAGAAGAGATCTGATTTACAACATACTAACAGTGATCAAACAGTGGAAATGCAGGTATAAACCGTGGCATAAATCTAGCCACTATATCAAGACTAGTTTGACCAACTCGCAGTTTGCCAATTAAATATATAAATAAATATGGGGCATAACAACACACAATCAACTGGGAAACTCCAGGACACTGCATGCATTGCTTTGGGAAAAATGTTATTTATTATTATTCTGTGTAAAATGCACATTTCAGTGCGTGATCATTGATCAACAGAACTGGGCAAGTTACTTCCAAAATGCACTGCATTATATATTAGTAGTGACTGTGCATCTGAGCTCTTGAGGTGGGCGGGGCCTAAAGCGGCAAGCTCTTGAGGTGGGCGGGGCCTAAAGCGTCTGCGCTCTTGTGGTGGGCGGGGCCTAAAGCGCCGAGCTCTTGAGGCGGGCGGGGCCTAAAGTGCCGAGTTCTTGAGGTGGGCGGGGCCTAAAGCGCCGGGGCCAATCACATCAGAATCTCTCGACTGAGCACAAGCAGAACCACCTTTATTTATTCCAGTTAAACTTTCTACAATGATTTGTGTCATGTATGTTGATGAAAAGAAGTTTTTCTACTTTAATGCACATATTTGTCTACTGTTATCATCACTGATCTGTCACGACTATAACACAAGTCTGATGCAGCTTATTTTATCTTCTTTTTTTGTCTTTTGCTCTGAAATTTTGCAATGTGTCATTTTGGGACAATTAAACCATTCCCTGGTTAAAACCCTGTTTGTCTTCACTATTGACCCTTAGAATACAAATCTCAGATGTTAAGTCTTCAGCAACACATGCTTTATTTAGTTGTGAGGCTCCAGATCACTGTTAATTACACTGGTGTACTAGTAGTGGAGTGCAGATCGAGGCTTCGTGGAGCTGAAACAGTGGAAGCAAATGTGCGTTTCGACACACCCTGACACCAGTCTCCACCATAGACCCCTAGAGGTCAGAACAGTGTGAATGCAACAAAACTCAGCGACACACATGCATAAAAACACCTTTTACAATTCTATTGATTTGGTTTATTGAAAGAAAAAGCTTTCAAATGCAATTATCTAATCAGATTATCATGTGTCTATATGTTCTTTTATCAATTATAAGGTTTTGTTTTGTTTTTTTCTATGAATGGCTCAGAAACAGGCCAATACGAGATTAACTAACATAATTCATTTGAATTATAGTAATGTCTAACTAAAACATCTACAAATGTATAAACCCCACAGACACTTGTTCATTGGTTCTCGGTGACTCAGGGTTGCCAGGTGCCAGCAAGGTTTTCCAGCCCAAAACCGCGAGAATGCACAAAAAAAACGCCCTTTTTTGGGGGGGGGGCTTGTTTCTCATTTAAACACATTGAAATATTCAATCAAATGAACGCAAAAGTAGGCTACACTGACCTCAGTCAGACTATTAAACTATAAGCTTATGTTATGGAAAATAATGCGATCAACTTGCTATCAATGAGTCTGTTTATTGTCACTAAAAGTCGCTTGGAACAAAAGCATTCAGTACATAAAAACATTGAGTGGATATATGGACATAAAAAAGAACCCACTTTAACATTTCAATTATTTCAAATAGCAACATGAAACATGCATATTCATTAAGGCTGGTAGAAAAAATCGATTCACCTAGGTATCGCGATTTGTTTTTTAAATTACGATTTTAAAATCAATTTTTTTATTACAGAATATTAGCCTACCGATATTAATTCAAATTAAATTGCTTTATTTTTGCCCTTGCTTATAGATGAGTTTGATGCAAGTTAGCTACTTTCGTTTCAACAGAGGAATGAAATGTGTCAGAGCTGCACGATTCAGATTGAGATCTGCAGCAAACACCCACAAAGATGCCAAAATGTGAAATGTGAAAGGTGCCAAAATGTGTGTGACACAACCTTCTTCAGATTCACCATTTGACAAAATCATATCCCAACATTCAAATCTGTTTTTCTGCGTTTCTGCTGACCCAGAGAGAGTTGTCATGAAACCGCAGTGTCAGTCAGCTAGATAAGTTTAAAAAAACCCCGCGATCTAGTGTGTTGTTTGAGGTGCGGGCGGTGACGGCGTGCGTGACTTGACGAGCAGAATGTAGGCTAGTGGGAAGAAGTGTGTGTTGTGAGTTCAGGGGGCACGTCAGCCAGAGCTGTAATGTGTGTGTACATGTTTTTCTATCCCGGTGGGGACTTCAACTAGCCTGGGTTTCCCCATACTGCCTTGCTCGCAGCGCGATTTTATTCACGCTGCTAGGCAGTCTGGACACCATGGACCTGAGGCACGTTCAAGTTCAAAACGGTGCGCAACGTTTTGCTACGGTTTCCGGGTTGAACGTCATGTTTCCTGGTCATGTGAGGTGCACCGGTGTGCAACGGGGTTTGAGATACGTTTTCTCTTGTTTGGTTGGTGTGTCAGAACTGCAGTCCAATCAGCAGCAACATGTATATAAAGCACGCGGTATTAAAGTGAACTCGCACAATGGGTTCAAGGAAAGTAATTTACAAATGTGTTCGATGCAGCTCGGTATACGCAACAACTGAGGATATTAGACGACATGTTTGTCGTAAGTTTTATTGTAAAAATATAGGATATCAACATAATGATGTAGTTGTTTATATCTTTAGCTTCATTGCAAGTGTATGACATTTGGTATAGAAATAAACAATGGTAATTAAGTGCTTTTCCTAAAAATGAGAAAGAAAATACAGGGTATTAAAACAGTATGAACTACAAATAAAGTCAGTATGTGAGGCTAAATAGATGTGTTTTAGTCTGAATTAGGTAAGATGTGTGCTTCAGTTTCAGCAATCCCTTCACTCGATTGGGATGTTCTCTTTTGTTCTGGGCGGCAAGTGTAGTAACTGTAACATCGGCATATTTTGTAGTATTAAACACATATTTATACCGACTTCATCAGGCTCCGAAAATTCTTCACAAAGAACACAAAGAATGGCCTTCTCAGCTGCCATAGTTGCAACTCTTGCGTCATCAGAACAGTGTGTTCAACGCATCACCGTTTCTGTTTAAAAAACGTTGTGCAACGTTTTGTCGGGGCTGAACGCAGCCCAAGTCTCAAATGAGACTTGGTCTGACGTTAGCCAGGCTAGACTTCAACCTGAATGCACACAGACTCATGGGGACTCGTGTCACAGTGGGGACCTAAATAGAGGTCCCCATGGGTACACAAGCTTATAAATAATACAGAATGAGGTTTTTTTTTATGTAAAAATGCAGAAAGTTTTCTGTGATGGGCAGATTTAGGGGTAGGGTTAGTGTAAGGAGATAGAATATACAGTTTGTAATACAGTATAAAAAACATTAAGTCTATGGAGAGTCCCCACAAAGATAGTAAAGTGTGTGTGCGTGTGTGTGTGTGTGTGTGAGTGAGTGAGACTGCTGTCTGCTGATTATACTGGTGCTGCGTTCCAGTCCAAAATTGTCATGCCCTTCACTTGCTAACTTCCCTCCGTCTTGTTCACTCGGATGTACGTCATTGCGAGTGCCCACTACTGGCGGAAACGTCTCTGGTTACTTAACTGTAACCTTGTTCCCTGAGAAAGCGGAACGAGATGCTGCGCTGCTCAGCGCATTGGGAACATATTTCATCGTGACCAGCTGTGAATATTGTGTATAACACGTCGATGGAATTGACCCGGAGGTAATATAGCCTCGGCCGGTGACGTCATCGGCGCGCCCCCGCGACACGAGGCTATAAGTAGATGAGCCACAGGTGCATCGTCAGGATACTTTGTCTGAAGAGCAGTCCTGGGACATCTTCAGCACGGCAAAGTAGCGCAGCATCTCGTTCCGCTTTCTCAGGGAACAAGGTTACAGTTAAGTAACCGGAGACGTTCCCTTTCGAAAGCTACAATCGATGCTGCGCTGCTCAGCGCATTGGGAACGAGAATACCCACGCCGCCGTGCTTGAACATGTCTGGACTCCCACGGTTGTGCAGGTGTGTTTCACAAGAACGTAAGAAGGCCTAGACATTAGCTTGCAATGTCGACTCAAGGACATGAGAGCCCGGAGTGGCATAAACATCCAAACTATAAAATCTAATGAATGTGTGCGGAAAGGACCAACCTGCCGCATCACAAACGTGTTGTAAAGGGGCCCCCCTTGCCAAAGCACTAGAAGAGGCGACCCCCCTGGTGGAGTGAGCTCTAAGACCTATAGGCGAAGCTTGACCGCGCACCTCATAAGCAAGAGCGATAGCATCCCTGACCCAATGAGACATAGTCTGCTTGGTAGCAGCTCCTCCTCTGTTGCTGCCCCCATAACAGACAAACAGTTGCTCCGACTTGCGCCACTGGCTAGTGCGGTGGACGTAGGCCTGAAGAGCACGGACTGGACACAGCCTATGAGATCTCTCCTGCTCCGGCGTTGAGAATGGCGGGGAGCAGAAAGCCTCAAGAGTGACAGGATGTACAGCCGAAAATGGAACCTTAGGCAGGTAATCAGGATGAGGATGCAAAATCACTTTCACCATACCTGGGGCAAAGTCTAAGCAGGATGGAGCGATAGACAGAGCCTGCATATCCCCAATTTTCTTCAAGGAAGTTATTGCCATTAGAAAAAACATTTTTAGAGTCAGAAATTTATCAGACACTGACTCTATAGGTTCAAAGGGGGTTCCAACCAGACCCTCGAGAACTATAGATAAGTCCCATGAAGGGATCTTGGTTCTTACTGGAGGCCTCAGTCTCCTGGCTCCCCGAAGGAAGCGTGAGAGCAGAGGGTGTCTCCCAAGTGGCGCCCCGTCAACTAAGGCGTGGCAAGCCGAAAGAGCGGCCACGTAAACCTTAAGAGTGGCAGGACATGTGCCTGTTGATAATTTCTCTTGCATGAAATCCAGCACTGAAGCAATCTGGCAGTTAACTGGATCTACATTGTGTTCAACGCACCACCTTTCAAAAACACCCCACTTAATGGCATAACTTCTTCTAGTGGAGGAAGCCCTAGCACTCAGAATGGTCTCAATAACATCCGGCGAAAGCCCAGTGTCTCTTAATTGGTTCCCATCAGGGGCCAAACGTGAAGATTCCACAGGTCTGGCCTGGGATGGAATATCGTGCCCTCCGCCTGAGACAGAAGGTCCCTCCTCTCCGGAATCGCCCACGGCGAGCCGTCGAGGAGAGATATTATCTCCGAGAACCATACTCTGTTCGGCCAACGCGGCGCTATCAGTAAGAGGCAAGACCCTTGTTGGCGAACCCTGGCTAGAACTCCAGGGAGCAGAGAAACTGGAGGAAACGCATACAGGCGCATCTTGGGCCATGAGTGCGCCATCGCATCCAGACCCAACGGAGCTGGGTGACTCAGAGAGAAGTAGAGGGGACATTGCGCTGACTGCTGGGAGGCGAAGAGGTCCACCTCCGCTTCGTAAAATCTGGTCCATATCTGTTTCACTACCTCCGGGTGGAGTTTCCATTCCCCTGTCGGTAGTGTCTGTCTGGACAATAGATCTGCTCCCACATTCAAATGCCCTGGGATGTATACTGCCCTGAGTGACAGGAACTTGCCCTGGGCCCAGAGAAAAATCTGCCTCGCTATTCTGTTCAAATTGCGTGAGCGCAGACCCCCCTGGTGATTTATATAAGAGACTGCTGCTGTGTTGTCCACCCGCACTAGGACATGACAGCCCCTCAACTGTTGGAGAAAATATTTCAGAGCCAGAAATATGGCCATCAGCTCTAGGCAATTGATGTGCCAATCGAGCTGATGACCCTCCCATTCCCCTTGAGCTGGACGGCCATCCAAGACTGCTCCCCAGCCCGTCAGGGAGGCGTCCGTCGTTAGCAGTTTGCGACGACACGGCGCCCCTAAAGTGGGACCCAAGGCGAGGAACCGGGGTCTGAGCCACAGAGATAGTGTACGAAGCCCGCGGCGCGTCACTTTTATTTGCCTTTGAGGATTGGCTCTTGGATGAAATCCTCTGGCTTTTAGCCACAACTGAAACGGTCTCATGTGCAACAGCCCCAGAGGAATCACCGTGGAGGCTGATGCCATGAGACCCAACATTCTTTGATACTGACGAACAGTACAAACTTGGCCTAGCTTGACTTTGGTCATGGTCTGCCGAATGGTCTCGATTCGAGCGGGAGACATTTGTGCCCGCATCGTAACCGAATCCCAAACGATCCCGAGATAATTCGTTCTCTGAGCAGGAGAAAGAACACTTTTCTTGGTGTTGAGTTTCAGCCCTAGAGAAACTAGATGAGCTAACACGATGTCTCTGTGTTGGAGCGCCATCTCTCGTGATTGTGCTAGAATTAACCAATCGTCTATGTAATTCAAAATGCGAATGCCCTGGAGTCGCATTGGAGCCAGCGCTGCATCCATGCATTTTGTGTATGTGCGGGGTGACAGTGCTAGACCGAATGGAAGAACCCGAAATTGGTACGCTTCGCCCCCAAAAGCGAACCTCAGGAATTTCCTGTGTTGTGGCAATATTTCTATGTGAAAATATGCGTCCTTCAGATCGATCGTGACGAACCAATCGCGATGTTGAATTTGCGACACGACCGTCTTGACGGTTAACATCTTGAACTTGAGTGCTTTGACTGTGCGGTTTAAGCCTCGAAGATCTAAGATTGGACGCAACCCCCCATCCTTTTTGGGTACTAGGAAGTATCTGCTGTAATAACCTGACTCCCTCTCTGGAAGAGGAACATGTTCTATGGCCTCTTTGCTCAGAAGAGTTTGCAGCTCTTGCGACAGTACATGCATCTGCTCCGGTTTCACGGTAGTGAAAATCACGCCGTTGAAACGCGGAGGACGACGAATAAATTGGATTCTGTATCCTAACTGTACTGTGCTTAATACCCACGCAGAAACGCCTGGCAGAAGTTTCCACGCCGCCAGACTTTCTGAGAGTGGTATTAATTTTAATACTTCCTTTTGAGGGGATGTTAGATGTTCCGCGTCCGGAATGACAGCCGGAAACGACGGAACATCTAACATTTCGCTGGAAACCGCTGCCCCCCGAGGCACGAGAGGTGGCGGGGATGGAGTGGTTTTGTGAGGGTAGCGGGAAGGGACGAACAGGTCTTGAACGCGCCCCATCCCGCGGGGGACTACCCCCACTAGATTGGGCGCCAGACCATCAGGACTTCTTCTTTCTGTTAATAATAGTCCTGAGGTCTGGCTTGGGAGGCTGCTGAGTCTGGCGAGTCTGTCTCCAGTCTCTCTGAGGGGGAGCACGCCTCGCCACACTCTGCTTCTTCACCTCCCTGACTTTTGAAGGACCGGGGCGGGGCTGGGTGGCAGACGGCCCCTCCCCTTGAGTGCGGCGAGGAAGAAACTGAACGAACGCTTCCTCATGTTTCTTAACCTCCTTAAAGCGTGTGACAACGGTGTTAACCGAGTCACCAAACAGCCCAGATGGAGAAATAAGAGAGTCGATAAGAAACAGACGATCTTTCTCTTTAATCCCTGTCAGATTAAGCCACAGATGCCTCTCCGTGCTGACTAAAGCAGACATAGAACGGCCGATGGCACGGGCCGTCTGCTTGGTCGCACGGAGAGACAAATCTGTGGCACGGCGAAGTTCAGTAAAGGACTCCTCGTCGATCGTACTGCCCGCACTCAAGTCCTTCAACAGGTCAGCCTGGTACGCCTGTAACACTGCCATAGTGTGCAGCGCAGCACCAGCCTGACCTGCAGCTTGATAAGCTTTTCCCACTAATGATGATGTAATACGACAGGGCTTAGTGGGGAGGGTAGGTTTCTTAATCGAAGATGCTGACTCGGGCGAGAGATAGCTCGCGAGCGTCTCTTCAACCCGAGGCATCTCCGTATACCCCCGCGCTTTCGCACCCACGATAGGCGAAAAAGTCGACGTCGAGGGCACAAAAACACGGGAAGTATAGGGTTTACTCCATGACTTAGACAGCTCGTCATGGAGGTCCTCGAAAAAGGGGAGAGACTGATGTAATGTTCTCTCCCCCCTGCCACCGGACAGAAACCTATCCTCAAGCTTACTGGGTTTGGGGGTCTCTTGGTCGCGTGGCCAGTCAAGCTGTAACCTGGCCACCGCGCGAGTCACCACCTCTAGCAATTCCTCGACAGATTTCTTTTCACGATAGGAATGCTCAGAGGGTGGCTGCTCGTTATGATCTGACGAACCAAGAGATATATCATCCCCCTCGCGAGCCAAAGAAGCACCGGAGCGCGCTTCGGGATCACGAGAAGGGATGTTAGGATCTGGTGACGCAGCAAGCGAAAAGGAAAGACCCGTCTCTTGCTCGTCATGCAGATCCATATGAGAGCCCCACGATGGTAATGCGGGTGCGGACTGGAAATAGTTCAGACGGGAGCGAAGCATCTTAACTGTGAGCTGATCACAATGCTCGCACCCGCCCTTCTCTATAGCCAGTACCGCGTGCTCTTCCCCCAAACAAACAAAGCAATAATCGTGTGTATCCAGCTCAGACATGGGACGGGAGCATGGAGGAACACAGCGCTTATTGCCTTGTTGACTCATTTCACCTCTTTTTTTACTTTTTAAACTCTATGATGTAACGAGAGAGAAAAAGATTTTGGAAATGAGAAAGATGAAATTTCTGCACACTGCCTGAAATAAACTAACTCCTAGCAACAGATCTGTATCAGAACGAAGGTAGAGAGAGAGTTTTGACGCACACACTGCACAGTAATGGTCTGAAGACAAAAGACCTGACGATGCACCTGTGGCTCATCTACTTATAGCCTCGTGTTGCGGGGGCGCGCCGATGACGTCACCGACCGAGGCTATATTACCTCCGGGTCAATTCCATCGACGTGTTATACACAATATTCACAGCTGGTCACGATAAAATATGTTCCCAATGCGCTGAGCAGCGCAGCATCGATTGTAGCTTTCGAAAGGGAACTGCAATGGGCTGAATTGGAACGCCCTAAGCCCTTGATCACTTGGAATCAGCTATGTAGTTGATTTATTATTTACATTTGTTTTCCCTTTAAGAATTTTTTTAATGCAGTATCCAAATGTATATATGGTGTTTGGGACGTTTTCAATTTAAAAAAAATTGAATTAATATATCATAGAGTTGTTTGTTGTGGTGGTGATTAGACGAGATCTGTGGTGACGTCACAATCGTACTGCATTGTGGGACATATAGGTGCCTGAAGTGTACATGTGAAGTAGACTCGCTCCCTCGGTCAAAATCGAGGGAACGAGGGTCTGTCCATCTAAACTTCCCTTGTCCACTTCAGAAGTGGAACGCTCTTAAAAATGGCGGCGGGGATTCCCCTGAGGGGAAGTGCTTAGGGAAGTTCGCAAGTGCGTGTCTAAAAGTGGACTGGAACGCAGCATGGGTCGCAAGAAGAAGGATCTGAAGTGCCGGTGTTTCGGCAACAAAAACCCGCCGAACTATGGAAGCTTGTTTCCACCTCTGAATAATAAATAAATAATAATAATTGCGACTTTTTTATCTCACAATTCGGACTTTTTTTCTCACAATTGCGTGCTATAAAGTCAGGATTCTGACTTTTTTTCTCGCAATTGCGACTTTATATAACGCAATTCTGACATCTTTTCTCAGAATTGTGAGATATAAAGTCCAATTCTAAGGAAAAAAAATACTTCTTTTTTTTTTTACCTCAGAATAGTTTATATCTCACATTTCTGACTTTATAACACGCAATTGCGACTTTATATTGTGCAATTCTGACTTTATATCTCCCAATTATGAAATAAAGTCAGAATTGCGAGATGTAAACTCGCAATTGTGAGATAAAAAGTCGCAATTATCTTTTAAAATGTTTTATTTTGTGGCGGAAACAAGCTTCCATAACGAACTGATCCGAAACCAGCCCAATTTTTATCCACCCGCCCAAACCCATTTCTGCCCGCAAAATAGATTGCAAAACCGCCCAATCTGGCAACCCTGCTCCTCGTGATCATGGGTTGACAGAGTTCATCATCGCCCCCAGCGGCGAGACATCGAAATGTCGAAGCGTTTCGAAACAGTTGTGACGTAATGAAGTCTCGTTTACTGAAAGCACGTGACTCTGGCAGTGTGATACAGACACACGCTCCGAACTATTGATTCCAATCAGGAGATTCATAAAGCAGTGTTTGAAATTGCCATCACACACAGTTCAAGTCCACTGCTGCAAACACATCGCTCGTGAGGTTCAACTCATTCTCTGACATAAGATCAACACATGCGTCGTTAAACAAACCTTCATTGCATGGAAAGTCCTTGAAAACACACTCTTCTAAACAGACTCGGACCTTCTTCTACACACAACACCACACGAGTGCAAGTGGTCTGTGGCTCCATGTACACATTAAAAACACAGTACATGAGTGAGGATGTTAAGTTACAGTTCATGCTTGACTTAAGGGGACATCTGGTGGATACTTGTGGAAGTGACGACACACTAAATCTAGTGATATTTGCTCACCCAGTGGACTTATTTTACTCTTAATATATCTCACCCGTTTCAGTTTATAATAACTATAGTTTTGACCGTATAGTTTGGGCCTGTACCATGATGGTAGTTGAACAAACTCAGGGTTACAGGATTGGTTTCGAGTTGACAAAACCAAACCAGTGTAATCAGGCTTTGTTGGTGGTTATTACCATGACGCTGATCATCAACTTTCTCTGTCAACTCGAGCTTTGATTTATTAATTTTTTTTTTTTTTACTCAGGCTTTGATCCTGAGTTTAGGAGTTTAGGTGCGATGTTAGTGAACAGCCAATCACATGCTGTGGGACAGTGACACTGAGATTCACGTCTCTCTTCTGCGGAAGATAACGAGAATGAAAAATATTAAGAATTTAAACAAATTTACACTGCAAGAAGAAAATATCTATCTATAAAAGAGGACAACTAAAAGAAAAATGAAGTCAGCTAAAATGGGCCTTCAGTTAAAATGGGCTAAATAAGGTTGTAGCGTCATATCTCTTTAAATTTTTACAGCCAATCACAATAACTGATCTTGCATTGTCACGATTTTTGTGAAAAAGGTCATTTTAGGTAGAAATGTCATGTTAAGCTAAAATGGGCCACAATTTTCAGCTAAAATGGGCTGCATACACACACACACACACACACGTTTATACAGAAGTTACACAGAAATTTAGATATTCTAATTTTTAACAGTGTTTGACAAATATTTGACAAGCACACACACACATGCACACAAAAGACACTAATGCACAGAAACACACATGATCAGTTTTTTATGAAATATTTGTTCAACTTTCTATTTAATAAAATACATTCATGGTGTTGCTATGGCACACTAAAGACAATAGTGTCAATTTACTGTTAAAAATAAAATGATTTTAGCAGAAATGGCCTGTGTTATTCTCTCTTTATACTGGCCCGTTTCAGCTGAATGTGCCGTGGCTCAAGACGATCATAACTATAAAACACATATACTTTTTCACATTTAATAAAGAAATATAGATTTAAGAGACCCATGTTCATTTATAAAAAATATCATTAGATCTCATGCATATAGCTTATTTGATAGTATTATAAGTAATTTACCAAAACGTGGCCCATTTTAGCTGACTTCACATAGCTATCGGTACAAGTAAAGTTGTGAAGTTATAAAGTTTGTTTATATGGTAGATATAGAGAGAAGTGGACATGCTCACATTTGGTCATTTTTAAAGCTTTATATATTTATATTTAAACTAAGTTGATAAACTAAAATTGTACATGCTGTAATGGGTTAAAGTATAATAATTACATAAATTAATAACATCAATCTTAATTAATAAGGTTGTAGTCACCAATTGTCTGTTTCAAAGTTCTGTAGGCTTAATAATGTCTAAATCTATGTCGGGAATCTGGATACTGTATTAAAATAATTCGGCTAGGCATTAAAAGCTACGAAAGTATTCTTAATATGTTAACCGCAAAAGGAATACTGGTTTAATCCAACAATAGGCTACTTTCCAAAAAGATCTTTGACACAGTTTCTCTTGCTCCAAATTAAAGGTCAATTTATATTGTGCTTTACTCCATACAGCTGTAGGTTATTATTATTTTATTATTATTATTTAGCGTTAAATGTCTAGTTCAGTCACGAAACTCTAGAGGGCGCAGTTTAATGAAAAATGCTCTAAATTTGAAGAACGCATTCAAAACATGTTTAACACAAGCAAGTGTCAGTAGATGTGTGTTCTGAGTCTGTGGAAAGTCTCACTTTTAACTCAGTGAAGTCAAATCATTTCCACTGTTGATCTGTAAACACAGATATTTTAATTAGACATTAGTACAATTAAAAGCAATAATAGTTAATAGTCTCCTGTTTAGCTGAGCCATTCATGGAACAAACAAAACAAACCCTGATTGATGAAAGAACACATGTTATTCAGACAATTGATATTTAATCTTCTCAGATGATTAGTTAATTGCATTGGCTAGATAATACTTTCAATAAAGCATTAGCAATGTGTTTATAAAAGCTGTTTTTCTGCATGTTTGGCTTGTGTTCTTGTTGCAGTGTCTCTGCTCTGTCCAGCAGGGGGCACCAGCGAGTGTTGCTCCGCTCTGTCCAGCAGGGGGCGCCAGCGAGTGTTGCTCCGCTCTGTCCAGCAGGGGGCGCCAGCGAGTGTTGCTCCGCTCTGTCCAGCAGGGGGCGCCAGCGAGAGGAGTCGCAAACACTTCCAATCACGTTCTTTATTGTGTTATAGCTTATTTTGTGGACAAAGCAACTAAACACACCTTTACCATTTAAAAAACTCCCCCTCAGAATGTAAAACGTGTGATATGGAGACACTGCTGCAAATGTTAATGACATTCAGAACAAATGTCAGAATTCTCGCTGTGCATGTTGTACAATATGGACAAAAGAAATATGTCAGAGTGTGAAAAGTGTGTTTTATAAGAGATTATTTCAGGCTTCTGGTTCAGGCGCCTGAGGGAATGGCAGCACAGTTGATCATCTCCTCCGAAGATATAACTAATAGTCATTTCAAAGTTAATATTGGTTAACCACTAACCGAAAGTGTATTAAAGTATGCTAACGTGGACTTTAGACCCGACACGGATCCTGCACGTGACATTCATGAGTCATAATGTACTGACATTCACAAGCCCCGTGATTCTTCCCAAAACAATGCAAATAATGACTGGAAAAACTAAAAAATCCCGTTTTATAGTGTCGTCATTCCCCTTATGTAATTAATTATTAATTTTTAACTGCTTCTCGTTTGCAGAGGTTCCTGATCGTATCTTTCAGAGGGTTTCTTTCATTCACGGAGGCAAGAGCACAAGCCCATTCTCTGCATTCTTCAGATCTGATAAACAACATGTTCTTCCTGGATTCTTCAAGTGCTTTAATTGAGCAAGAAGTTCAAGAATCTAAAATATGAACAAGCATTTGAGCTCCATAAGATGGCAGCAAACAAACATGCCTGAGCTTTGAGTCTCAATTCAAGCAGAACTCATTAGGAAAACATCTAAAGTCGTTAAAAGCCTGATTTTATTCATTTAATAGTGAATAAAGTTAATTTATCCATTGAAAGTGCTTTTTTAAGTTGCAGGTCAGTGTTAAAGCAAAGAGTATAGAAGCCCAAGAGGCGAAACTCTGTTGTGTTATGGGTAACAGTCTGTAGATGGCGCTGCGGAGGCGCGTCCGCCATTATGGACTGAAAGCTGCTGCAATCGTTAGCGCCAGTCAATGGCAAAATCCATTTTAGTAGGTGTTTATAGTTCATGTGTGCACTTGCTAGATTGCACATCTTTTTTGTACCTTTCCGCCTGTAATAGGACAATCACAGATTGTTTTTTTTTCTTGCCATTGAAACGTTCACTGTGTGCACTTTCACTGAAGATGTTGAAAAAACAAGTTGTTAATATTTTGTGATATTCTATGTAAAAGAAAAGTCTTTAGAAATGTTCATTTATAATGTTATTTATTTATTTATTTTTCCAAATCATATATATGGTGATGTTCACTAATTTCAAAATCAACATTTGAATAAATATCTTATTACTGTGTGTCTGCCTATATATTATTTCATGAATTTCTGTTATTCATATAACAAGGAAAATGCATAATAGAACATAAATATTGATAGATTAAAGGTTTGCAGTAATTTTATAATTGTATCTTTGCAAACCGTAAGTGGTAGGCTAATGAAGCCGATTCGGTGGGGGACATACTCTTACTAAAAAGTACTATAGGAATCTTATAGTATTTTGGGACAAAATATTATAGTAATCTTATAGGAATACTATAGTAATTTGGGACATACTACAGAAGTACGATAAGACTACTATATAAATACTATAGCAGCTTAAAAATATTATAGAGGTATTACAGAACATCACAGAAGTATGTTATACTTAAGTCTGTAAAACCTCTATAATATCCTAGAGCCGCTATAGTATTTCTATAGTAGTCTTATAGTACTTCTATAATAATATTTTGTCCCAAAATACTATTTTCCTAAGGGTAATTAGGCCATGCATAACCAACACATATACGTATATTTTCTGTCATTTAACGTCATTTAACGTCGGTCATCCTCATTAATGTATTTTAAATTGTTTTCATATTTAGATATGACGGCCAGAAAAAATTAAGTTATGTTAAGTTTTTGTTATGTTAAGTTTTTCAGTGCCATTGACTCCCATTATTTTTCGGCGTTTTCCTTCAGTTTTCAGTCCATAATGGCGGCCGCGCCGTCACGTCATGGGGGCAACTGTTGCTATGGAGCGTTCTATTGAGTTTCGCTTCTTGGGCTTCTATACTCTTTGGTTAAAGTCCACATGAAACTCTTTTCTTCACTACTCCCTGTAGGGCGGGGCTTGATTTTGATTGGCTGGTTGGATGGTGGTTTGCTATTGGCTGGTCTCGTGTGAGTGACAGGGTTATAGCCCCGCCCACATCATCACAGAAGAGAAGAGATGATGAAGAGGAACTTATTCTGATTCAATATTATTAACACAATAATGATGTGCACTGATACATATTTTACAATAAAGACTGCAATATTTTTTTATTAACTCTAACTCTTTAACTCTAGCATGTGTTGCTAGGACTGTGTTGTGTGTTATTGTCTTCTGTGTGGCTCATAACCCAGAGAGACGGATGTGAATGTGTGCGGACTGCATTGTGATCGCGCTGAAGTGTTTAACGACCGCATTCCTGCGTCTGACTCACGAGAGATATGCAAATCAGTTCAGGATCATTCACAATAAAACAAGTGATTCAAACAGAAGACTTGTTACATACACACCACCAGGATGACCTTTGACCCTCCGTCTAATCCTCTCAAACACGTTCAGGACGGTTGAAGAAACATTGATGTTAAGGGTTAAGCTTTATCTCTGTCCCTGATGATCTTCGGTCGCGGTCTGAACTCTCTCTCTGCTGGAGATCTGCTGCTGTAATACTTCAACGAGATGAAACTGATCAATTCAAAGACACACATCACAATCTTATCACACACAGACACACACACACGCACACACACGCACACACACACACACACACACACACACATGCTCACACACACCCTCAACTGTCTTGGTTAGACAAAGACTCAAACACGCCTCAATCTCATAACAAGCACAACATTCCAACACACGTTTTCTAGGTCTCTCTATGAAAGGATCATATTTACTGCAGAATGTAAAGTCATGTCCAGCATCTCTAATGCAGATCCTCAGATCGACTGACCTTTGACCCGTCTGTGCAGGTTTATCACTGGCCAATCACTGCAGAAGATCATTAACTCTTTTTTTTTGAGTTGTCATCCAGCGCCAGCATTAATGATCATT
>NC_139974.1:778861-791361 GCF_963993115.1 Abramis brama | reverse complement strand
GATGGAGCGCACCTGGAAGAAAACAACACTAGAGGTTTATCGCATTTCGTGGAAGGAGAGCGTTACTGCGTACAGAGAGGCTTTAAAAACTGCTAGATCTGCTTATTTTATGTCTCTCTTGGAAGAAAATAAACACAATCCTAGGTATTTATTTGAAACAGTGGCTAAACTAACGAGAAACAAAGCTTCAAGCCCAGCACAGCAGTAATGACTTTATGAACTTCTTTACTAAGATTGATAATATCAGGGAAAATTATAACTATGCAACCGTCTACTACAGTATCGCATTGTAGTCTCCCTGAGGAAAAATTTGATTCATTCGTTGCTATAGGAGAGGAAGAATTCGCTAAACTCGTTAAATCATCTAAATCTACAACATGTATGTTAGACCCTATACCGACTAAGCTACTGAAAGAGATGCTTCCAGAGGTCATAGATCCTCTTCTTAATATCATTAATTCATCTTTGTCTCTAGGATACGTACCAAAAAACTTTAAGCTGGCTATGATTAAACCGCTTGTTAAAAAAAACGCAACTTGATCCTACAGAATTAGTCAATTACAGGCCGATCTCGAATCTACCCTTTCTGTCAAAGACACTAGAAAAGGCAGTATCCTCACAACTGTTCCTTTCTAGAAAGAAATGATATCTGAGGATTTCCAGTCCGGGTTTAGGCCGTACCATAGTACCGAGACTGCTCTCGTTAGAGTCACACATGATCTGCTCTTATCATCCGATCATGGGAGTGTGATCATGGTTGTGTCTCTCTATTAGTGTTACTCGATCTTAGTGCTGCATTTGACACCATTGACCACAACATTCTTTTAAATAGACTAGAACAGTATGTTGGCATTAGTGGAATTGCATTAGCATGGTTTAAATCATACTTATCTGACCGTTATCAGTTTGTAGCAGTAAATGAAGAGATGCCTCATCGATCACAAGTTCAGCCGGATCTGGGCCGTATCCAGACCAGATGCAGGACCCACGCCTTGACTCGCCCTGAAGCGTCAGCAGAGAGTGTGTGTACTAGACTCTCCGGTGAAGGCCTCATCCACACCACAGAAGGGTTCTCCCGGGCACCTGAAACCTGTTTCGATTCTCACAATGGAAATTAATCAATCAAAAACTTTCTAAAGCTGGACAGCGACTTTCTTCTAGATCTGCAGTGCAGCCGAAACACACTTTATTCTCCTGTTATCACTGTAAAGATGCTACAGAAACAATCTGTATTGTAAAAAGCACTGTATAAATGAAGCACACACACACACAGAGACACTCACACACACACTCACACACAAGCACGCACACTCTCACACACACAGACACTCACACACACACACACACAAGCACGCACACTCTCACACACACAGACACTCACACTCACCACACGCGCTGCTGAGGAAGTTTTCTCAGAAATGTTTGTGGTGTGTTGTTGATCCGCTGATAAAGCAGAAGAGTGTGTGTGTGAGTGTGAGTGTGTGTGTGAGTGTGTGTTTCTCACTCAGATGACGGTTCATATTTGCTTTTATATTATTTATGAGGAATAAATTAGATTTCCTTTCCTACAGCTTACATCTTGCAGGTCGTTATAAATTGCAAGTGTGTTGTTGTGCAGAGCTGCTGTTGTGTGTGTGTGTGTGTGTGTTTATCTCATCTCATATGCTGTTAACCAGAGATGCTGAAAGCAACACATCAAACGCAGTGTTGAGATCTATATTTGCTGACTTGCACTGTAAGGCAGAGAAATCATCAACTCACTGAACCAGATGACAGAAACCACACACACACACACAACACAACACACTGAGATGATAAATGTCACACTTCTGCTGTGTGCGGTTAGTGCTGCACCAGAATCAACAAACACACACTCAAATACACACACACAACACTCAGAGACACACACTCACTCTCTTACACTCACACACATTCTTTATGATTTAATTATGTTTTTTATTTGAAAATGTATTTATTTCCAGTAACTGTGTACAATTCATATGTTGTGCTCATACTGTATATACAGTGTATTTGTGCACGTGTGTGTGTGTGTGTGTGTGTGACAGACTCCTGTAATGCACACTGGAGCAAAGCCACAAGAGTGTTTTACATCCCTCACATCTCTGTGTGTGTGTAGTCTGGTGTGTGTCTAATCATCTGATGTGTGTGTAGAGTTCCTACACAAAAATGGCATTTTTTTTTATTTTTAATATAGTTTTGAATGAAGCGTTTGCTTTTGCAAGAGTTGTGATGTTCAGCTTCTTGTGTTTTGAGAAAAGGAGCAACGGTTCAATGAAAAACTAAAATCATGTTTATGGAACGTTATTTATAATATTATTATAAGAATCGGTCTTGTAATGTTGAGAGGAAACATTTTCTGAACGTCCTTGTTATTAATATATTTGCTGGATGTTTTTGTAATGCAATCAGAAACATTGTGAAACATCCATATGCTTATTTTAGATGAATGTTCTATTGTTAATAAAAAATTCTTTAAAGAGTTCTTGGAATATTATGCATAGCTGATGAATCTTGGGAGGAAACATCTGAACATTATTCTTAGAAAGTTATTTAATCGGAAGGATCAGAGAACAGGAAACTCTCTCAGAGTTATGCAGAAACGCTCTTACAGTGACATTAATAACACTTCAGACTCTTCTCTCTCAAACACATTCAGTCATACTGACTCAACACTGACTTTACAGATGAATCTGACTTCTGTTCATCTCAGGTTTAATGGTGAAGCTGCTTATAAAGCACTACAGAAATAAAGCTGAATTGACTGTTCAGCGCTACATTATAATTTAATCATTAGTGAATGACAGGGTTTGGTCACAGCTATTCAGAGTCACTCCCACACCTCAAACGAAAGCATTTGCACGAGCTATTTGAGAAATGTTAGGCGTTCTCACTTTCAGTTCACAGAAGCTGTGAAACAGGATCTGCTCGCTTCTCGTTCCCTAAAGGTCGAGCTCAGCGGAGGCCGGCTCATCTTACCCCAGGACCCGAGGCCCAGGAGCTGCAGAACCCGTTTCTAGGGAAGCAAACGTGCAGAAAGCCCTGTTGTTTATTTACATGTTTACAAGGCGAAGCATAATCACATGATGCACACACCAAAAGTTCTTTCCAGTAATTGTTTTATTAAAAAAATAAATCTGAAAATGCTAAGTCTTTGTCATTTCTGGCTCAGGAAGAGCCCAATCGAGTGGCGTGAGCAGGCGCCGGCACAGAGCCGAGTCGGGCCGGAGTTCAGCCGGAGTTTAGCCAGAGTCACTTGTGCGCGTCAGTGTCCACGGGGCGGCTCAGCTTTCCCCCGTTCTCCTCACCGCATCAGGAACGCCAGGCCGGCGCCGATGCCCGCGCAGCCCACGACCGCCATCAGAGCGTTACGGACCATCGACTCCACGTCCTCCTCGCGGAAGAACTCCACAAACCCTTCCTGCAGAGAGAGAGAACACACACATGAGCAGAAGACACACACCAGATCTGAGACCTGAGCTCAGCTTCACTTCTGCTCAATGAACTCCGTGAGTGTGTGAGTGTGTGAGTAACACATGAGTGGAAAACACACTTAACACCGGTTCTGATACCTGAGCTCAGCTTCACTTCTGCTCAATGAACAAAGACCTTCACGTGTGCGTGTGTGTAACTATCTTTGTGAGGACCAGTTTGAGTTTTAGACCACTGGAGTGAGGACAAAGTGTAAAGTGAGGACATTTTTAAAGTGAGACCCCTTTAAAGGCCTCAAGGTTATGAGGTTAAGGGTAGGTTTAGGGTCAGGTTAGGCACTTAGTTGTGATGGGTAAGGTTAGGGTAAGCGGCTAGAGATCGTATTGTGTCAATGAATGTCCGCATAAAGATAGATGTACGCGTGTACGTGTGCGTGTGTGTGTGTGAGAGAACAGAGTTGAATTATGCAGAAGGAAACACAAGCCATTGTCATTTAGAGAGGTTCACTCAGTTGCCCTGCGTCTCATTGTCCACACTATACATCCTGAACCGTGAGAGATTAGAGTGTGTGTCCCGGAGTATAGCGTGTTGAAGAGTGTGTGTGTGTCCCAGAGTATAGCGTGTTGAAGAGTGTGTGTGTGTCCCAGAGTATAGCGTGCTGAAGAGTGTGTGTGTGTGTGTGTCCCGGAGTATAGCGTGTTGAAGAGTGTGTGTGTGTGTCCCAGAGTATAGCGTGTTGAAGAGTGTGTGTCCCAGAGTATAGCGTGTTGAAGAGTGTGTGTGTGTCCCAGAGTATAGCGTGTTGAAGAGTGTGTGTGTGTCCCAGAGTATAGCGTGTTGAAGAGTGTGTGTGTCCCAGAGTATAGCATGTGTGTGTGTCCCAGAGTATAGCGTGTGTGTGTGTCCCAGAGTATAGCGTGTGTGTGTGTCCCAGAGTCCAGAGTATAGCGTGTGTGTGTGTGTCCCAGAGTATAGCGTGTGTGTGTGTGTGTGTGTGTGTGTGTGTGTGTGTCCCAGAGTACAGTGTGTTGAAGAGTGTGTGTGTGTCCCAGAGTACAGTGTGTTGAAGAGTGTGTGTGCTAGAGTATAGTGTGTTGAAGAGTGTGTCTCAAGCCGTTGTGATATACACATTAGTGATATCTGGGTATTGCGCGGCGCTAATAGAGACGCAGCACTGACTCACCCAGCCGTTGTTGTTCCGCATCCAGTGGTGCTGTTCTGAGATCAGGTATGAGGAGATCTGCTGTGCCACGGCCTCCACACACTCCTCGCGCCGGCACTCCTTCAGGCGAGAACACACCACCGCCCCGAACGCCACCAGGCTCGTGATGCGGCCCCAGTTCGTGCTGCCGTCGCTGAACATGTTCTTCGCTATCGAGCCGATGAAGTCCATCGTGTCCTTCTCAGAGTCCATGTGGAGACGCTGCAACATCCCTGAGGAGACAGAGCAGAGTCAACATCAGATCAGACTCAGATCAGATATACACACACTACTGAACTCCGATCAGCTCACTGAACTACTGAACTCCGATCAGCTCACTGAACTACTGAACTAAGATCAGCTCACAGAACTACTGAACTCCGATCAGCTCACTGAACTACTGAACTAAGATCAGCTCATAGAACTACTGAACTCCGATCAGCTCACTGAACTACTGAACTAAGATCAGCTCACAGAACTACTGAACTCCGATCAGCTCACTGAACTACTGAACTAAGATCAGCTCACTGAACTACTGAACTCCGATCAGCTCACTGAACTACTGAACTAAGATCAGCTCATAGAACTACTGAACTCCGATCAGCTCACAGAACTACTGAACTAAGATCAGCTCACAGAACTTCTGAACTCAAATCATATAACTGAACTCAGATCAGCTCACAGAACTACTGAGCTAAGATCAGCTCACAGAACTACTGAACTAAGATCAGCTCACAGAACTTCTGAACTCAAATCATACAACTGAACTCAGATCAGCTCACAGAACTACTGAGCTAAGATCAGCTCACAGAACTACTGAACTAAGATCAGCTCACAGAACTACTGAGCTAAGATCAGCTCACAGAACTACTGAGCTAAGATCAGCTCACAGAACTACTGAACTCAGATCAGCTCACAGAACTACTGAACTAAGATCAGCTCACAGAACTACTGAACTAAGATCAGCTCACAGAACTTCTGAACTCAAATCATATAACTGAACTCAGATCAGCTCACAGAACTACTGAGCTAAGATCAGCTCACAGAACTACTGAACTAAGATCAGCTCACAGAACTTCTGAACTCAAATCATATAACTGAACTCAGATCAGCTCACAGAACTACTGAGCTAAGATCAGCTCACAGAACTACTGAACTAAGATCAGCTCACAGAACTTCTGAACTCAAATCATACAACTGAACTCAGATCAGCTCACAGAACTACTGAGCTAAGATCAGCTCACAGAACTACTGAACTAAGATCAGCTCACAGAACTTCTGAACTCAAATCATATAACTGAACTCAGATCAGCTCACAGAACTACTGAGCTAAGATCAGCTCACAGAACTACTGAGCTCAGATCAGCTCACAGAACTACTGAGCTCAGATCAGCTCACAGAACTACTGAGCTAAGATCAGCTCACAGAACTACTGAACTAAGATCAGCTCACAGAACTTCTGAACTCAGATCAGCTCACAGAACTTCTGAACTCAAATCATACAACTGAACTCAGATCAGCTCATAGAACTACTGAGCTAAGATCAGCTCACAGAACTTCTGAACTCAAATCATACAACTGAACTCAGATCAGCTCATAGAACTACTGAACTAAGATCAGCTCACAGAACTACTGAACTCAGATCAGCTCACAGAACTTCTGAACTCAAATCATACAACTGAACTCCGATCAGCTCACAGAACTACTGAACTCAGATCAGCTCACAGAACTACTGAACTAAGATCAGCTCACAGAACTACTGAACTAAGATCAGCTCATAGAACTACTGAGCTAAGATCAGCTCACAGAACTTCTGAACTCAAATCATACAACTGAGCTAAGATCAGCTCACAGAACTACTGAACTAAGATCAGCTCACAGAACTACTGAACTCAGATCAGCTCACAGAACTTCTGAACTCAAATCATACAACTGAACTCCGATCAGCTCACAGAACTACTGAACTCAGATCAGCTCACAGAACTACTGAACTAAGATCAGCTCACAGAACTACTGAACTAAGATCAGCTCATAGAACTACTGCTCATAGAACTACTGAATACTCATAGAACTAGAGCTCATAGAACTACTGAACTCAGATCAGCTCACAGAACTACTGAACTAAGATCAGCTCATAGAACTACTGAACTCAGATCAGCTCACAGAACTACTGAACTAAGATCAGCTCACAGAACTACTGAACTCAGATCAGCTCACAGAACTACTGAACTCAGATCAGCTCACAGAACTACTGAACTAAGATCAGCTCACAGAACTACTGAACTAAGATCAGCTCACAGAACTACTGAACTAAGATCAGCTCACAGAACTACTGAACTAAGATCAGCTCACAGAACTACTGAACTAAGATCAGCTCACAGAACTACTGAACTAAGATCAGCTCATAGAACTACTGAACTAAGATCAGCTCACAGAACTACTGAACTCAGATCAGCTCACAGAACTACTGAACTAAGATCAGCTCATAGAACTACTGAACTAAGATCAGCTCACAGAACTACTGAACTCAGATCAGCTGACAAAGTTACTGAACTCAGACCAGCTCATAGGAACTGAACATGACACACACATGAATCTCTACTCATGCAGTTCTGATGTAATGTTTATTGCACTATTGCATGATGCTGATAAGACACATTTTTTTTCCCTTTTCTTAAAAAAAACAAAATGGTACAAAGATGCCATTCAAATCATAAGTAATCCAATTATTAAAAAAAGGAATCTAAAAGTAATCAGAAGAATACATTACCTAAAACGGAATGTAATCTACTACCTAGTGTCATGGATTACATTCCCAACTACAGTTTTAGTCACGTCATTTGCAATCAGTAATAGATACATTTGCATAATACACAAGTTTGCGATTATACCGAAATTATATCCAATTCCGCTGGCCTCGCCCCCTTTTGACTGACAGCACATACCGGCTCTGGCCATTGGCAGCCTAAACTGCAGAGTTCACGTAATATCTCGCACTGATATCATTTTTATTAGCGATGCGTTAAAACTGTTCCACTCTGCACTTCTGAAGTGGTTAGTCAGTGTTTCTGAAAGCCGCCTCCCCCACACTGAGCCGAAGATAAGCGGAACTCCGGCTTTCCGAGAAGCGCGCTGACGAACTCTGCGGTTCACCAGATAAAGCCCTACCGAGAAAAACCCCCACCGAGGAACAGAAACGGCTTTATTTACGATCACAGAACTATAAGTAATACAAAATGAAACTAAACAAAATAGACTTAAGTGACAACTTACATCACTATCAGAAACGACACAAACAGAATAGAAGTAAAATTATAACTTCTTATAATTAGTCTATAAACTGACATCACGTGACTAGTTAAAAGTTAATCTTAAATCTCATTTTAGAGTAGTACTTTATATTGTATTCTACTGATGAGTTGATCTATGCTTGGATTTAGTACTTTAAATATTACATAAAAAAGACAAAGTCAAACAGCCGTACCGGGAGCGCGCATCTTACCTTTGTATACGATCTGGTGCTTCTCGAGAATCTCCCCAACGACGCGCTTCATTGTCGGCAGCGCGCTGTTATGGTTCTGTTCCGGTGAACACATTCCCGTGTGTGTGCGATAGAAGACCAGCAGGAGCTGTCGGGTATCACGGTCCAGTTCTGCGGAACCGAGCTCGTCTGAGTCCGGAGTGGACGGGAGAGAGCCGTCGGGCGCGGACACGAAGCGCCCGTCGAGCTGGAGGCCCTTCAGCCCGCTGGTTCCGTTCGTTCCCGGTCTCACCGGCTTTAACGCGGAGTCCATCTCATCCGCGCACCCGTCCAGCTCGTCCTCGTTGTGCGCTTTCAGCGAGGGCACGAGCGTCGTGTGCGCGCCCTGTGCTAAAAAACTAATCGCGGCCGTTCGCCTGATTCCTAAAGTCAGAGTCATAATTACGCTTACAAACAGAAGAAAAGGTGACAGATAAAACTTAAATACGGCCTGAACGATTAAGATCGAAGCTTAAATTTTGTTTTAAATGCTGAAGGTTAAAGCTCGACCGCGACGGTTATAGTGCTCGTGATGGTCGACACTCTTGTGCGAGTGAAGCGGAAGTAGGTAGAACAAGGATGGGTTTTATACTGTCTGCGTCATGACGTGTTCTTTTGCGTCATTTCCTTAACCCCGCCCCTGATACCCATATATGGCCTTTCCCTCTTCCTAGGAAATTCTCAATGTTCTTACCGAATATGTAGAACTGACTGAATGGAATATTTCACCTAAAGGTCAGAAATGTTTTATAAACCACGTTGTATTCGAAATGTTGTGGGATGAAGGTGAATATATATATATATATATATATATATATATATATATATATATATATATATATATATATATTTTTTTTTTTTATTATTATTATTAATTTAATGTTGATTCTAGGTGAATTCTTTATATAATTTCAGCTCAGATTAGTGAAATACAGGCCTAATGCAAAGTAATTCAGTCAAATCAGGAGGAACTCGAGCTGTGAGATAAAGAGATCAGTCAGTATGTAAAACTGAACCTGATATAGTGACCCTTCACCCTCTGACTCACGCTGAGCCAGCTTTACACTCAACACATCAGCTCACACTCCATACACACACACCTAGGCATTGCATTTGGAGTTTTTATATTATGTATATCTTATTGAATAGATATGATTACTTTCTGTCAAGTATTTTCGATAAAAAAGCTCAGTGTTGCTGTCACTATAGAGACCTCTGGTGGACATTGGCCTTCTATGATTATATATGACAATAGACTTGTAAATATGTTTAAATTATTGATATTCATGTGAGCAAAGCATGTAACATAATCTTTTATTTTTTAAAACTACCATAACATTCTTCACTCCAATATTTTACACACATAGCCTACATTTTACACAAGTTTTTTTGCATTGTGAAATTATTTGAAATTAGTGGAACATTTTACTCCCTCATACTCTAATATAAAGCATACTCTCTGATATCACTACACTTTTTTATGTTCTTTGTTTAGCTAAAAAAATCATTTTAATCTTTTTATGCTCTTAAATGATTGTACACTTTTATATGTATTTATCCGTCATGCAAAACAAAATGTTATTTTAACTTTAAATTATTTCTGCATCATGGTAATGTTTATTGCACCTTTAATTTTTGCAGATTTAATCAAAAACACGTATTATCGCAATTAATTATTATTATTATTATATTTTATAATCTAACCGTCATGAAAATAATGTCACAATGCTGAAAACAAAAAAAAAACACAATCCTACACAAAAGTGTGAGTAATTCTACATCACAGTAACAGTACAACATCAGCCAGTGAGAGAAATACTTAAAAATCTCTTTTTCCCCTCCAAAAGATCTGATATTATTAAAGTGCGTGAGCAATCTGGGGTTTATTAGTTCAGTCTGAGGTAAAAACAGGCAAACTGCTTCAGAAAACAGAACAGATACAGTTTTATTTATACTTATACAGGATTCTTTGATGAATAGAACGTTCAAAAGAATGGCGTTTATTTGAAATAGAATCTTTTGTAACATTATAAATGTCTTTACTGTCACTTTTTATAAATTTTATGCGTCTTTGATGAATAAAGCGTCTTTTTTAAATCTTACTGACCTCAAACATTTGAGTGCTAGTGTGACGTTGCTCAGCAATACCTCGTGTCAGGCCTATAACACACACGTTATTCCTCGACTGGACTGGTTTGGGACGCGCCCTGCTGGTTTCGTCAGCTCTCTCTCTCTCTCTCTCTCTCTCTGCCTCTCTCTCTCAGCCTCTCTCTCTCTCTCTCAGCCTCTCTCTCTCAGCCTCTCTCTCTCTCTCTCTCTCTGCCTCTCTCTCTCAGCCTCTCTCTCTCTCTCTCTCTCTCTCTCTCTCTGCCTCTCTCTCAGCCTCTCTCTCTCAGCCTCTCTCTCTCTCTCTCTCTCTCTCTCTGCCTCTCTCTCTCTCAGCCTCTCTCTCTCAGCCTCTCTCTCTCTCTCTCTGCCTCTCTCTCTCAGCCTCTCTCTCTCTCTCTCTGCCTCTCTCTCTCTCAGCCTCTCTCTCTCTCTCTCTCTCTCTCTCTCTGCCTCTCTCTCTCTCTCTCTGCCTCTCTCTCTCAGCCTCTCTCTCTCAGCCTCTCTCTCTCTCTCTCTCTCTCTCTCTGCCTCTCTCTCTCTCTCTCTGCCTCTCTCTCTCAGCCTCTCTCTCTCAGCCTCTCTCAGCCTCTCTCAGCCTCTCTCTCTCTCTCTCTCTGCCTCTCTCTCTCAGCCTCTCTCTCTCTCTCTCTGCCTCTCTCTCTGCCTCTCTCTCTCAGCCTCTCTCTCTCAGCCTCTCTCTCTCTCTCTCTGCCTCTCTCTCTCTCTCTCTCTCTCTCTCTCAGCCTCTCTCTCTCTCTCTCTGCCTCTCTCTCTCTCTCTGCCTCTCTCTCTCTCTCTCTCTCTCTCTCTCTCTCTCTGCCTCTCTCTCTCTCTCAGCCCAACCCTAGTGAATCTCCCATTAGATTTGATCTGCATCTTCAGTGTCTGGATCTTCTCTAGAGGTTTAAATCCCTCAACTACCCCCGAGAATAAACGCTATGACTTGTCTCAGTGTGTGTGTGTGTGTGTGTGTGTGTGTGTGTTTATCCGGCCAGTTTGCTGGCGAGAGCGCTGGGTTTCCTCTGAGGAAGATCCTGTGGTTTGGGAATATGGTCTCCGGTCACCAGCTTCTCTTCAGGGCCGGTTGCCAGCACGACTTTGCTCTTCATCTTGGCTTTTGCCATGTTATAATCGCCCGAGTCAAAGTACTTTTGCTACAAGGGGAGAGATTTACACGCATTTAGATCATAGTTAACTCAAAAATGAAAATGATCCCTTGATTTACTGTTGGCTCTACTCACTCCTTTCTGCAGCCTCTTCATCAGAAAGCCAGAACCGCCTGGTTTTTGTCCCAGATTTGGATATTTTGCCTTGAGTTTTGCCTCTTCGGACAGTATTGGGTTACAGATCTTTTCCGGAGAATCCTGCAAATACACATTTTTTAGACATTTCATTATATTTATTTGATATTTTACAGTTAATATCGCTTTAAAATTACAATATTTTCCCGTGAAGCTGATTTGAAACTATCTGTAATGTATAAAGCTGCTTTGAAACAATCTATATTGTTAAAAGCGCTATATAAATGAAGGTGACTTGACTTGACAATAAAGCGCCATATGAATATGAATAAATGTGATTTGACTATTTTAATGAATCAGTTCCGTCAAGTTATCAGAGCTAAATATTTAATTATAAATATTTATAGACAAAAATAATTTATCTTGATACAAGTAAAATGTGTTTACATTTGACAAGCGGAGAATATGTATACAACATGTTCTGCACTAACAAAATGACAACAAACACCGACCAATAGGAGTCTACTATCTATGTGACTGATGGACTGATCGACCAATCAGAGCGAGGATATGCTCGCAGAGTGGACGTGACCTCGGCGAGGATCCGTTAAATCACGATTTCTTTTTTATTCCTGTCTTAACAACAGTAAATACCAGTTAAAGTCATGAACTGGTTTTAAAATGACTGGTTATTTGTGTTTATGTTGTTTCATTCATTCATTGATCGCAGTGGCGGTACCTGCTTCTCTTCGGACTCCAGCTGCAGAGAGTCCGTGTCATGATTCTCTGACATGATTCCCCGCGACAGAAACACTGGAAATAAAAATGGTCTTTCGTCAATAACTAATAAAAATAGACTAACGTTAATGTTAGTCAAAGAGCAGCAGGGCGATAAACACTGCAATATATTTTGCCTTAAAGCCAAAATGGCGAATGGGCGGGATCAGGGTGAAAGTGGCCAATGAGAGCGCGACGTGAT